>NC_056735.1:17945422-18297922 GCF_019279795.1 Protopterus annectens
GCATAAGCTCGTCAGCTGCGAGCCGAGGGATCGGCTCCGAACCCATCAGTCAGAATGTAGGCGAGATGGATCCCAAACATCTGAAGTTATGGTAAGTACATAACTAAAAGTTTTTTTGCTTCACAAATCTCTCTCTCAAAGGTGCAGCAAGCTCAATGTGGTAATAATGGAGTAAGGGACAAAGCTCCCCACACTGTGTACAGTGGAATCTTTATCCCACTAAAAAGCATTGCCCTCACTTTATTTTTGTTCAATTTGTTTGCAACTGTGCAAAGTACATTTCTGTAAATAAACTTACCATAACAGTAGATGTTCGAATGAACACTGCTGCAGCAGCCCAAGCTATATAGGTTATATCCTGTATACCGTACAACAGCCGGCCAGCTTCCAAAGCTTCAGGCACCTTCCATTCTTCCAAATCTTCAGAAGTTATAGCTAGCGAGTGGGATAAAATGAAGATTAAATACAGGACAGAAATAGAAAGAAACATAGTTAAGCAGTAATGGGAATTATTTAGAGGGTCTGACAATGGGTATAGTATTGCAGAATAATGGGAACCTCACACAGCAATAACAAGCACAAATGCAGAGTGCTGAAGAGAAAATATGGGTATTTGGATAATATATGCATGAGTTTAGAAAGATTACTGTTACACAACTATTTACTTGCAATAACTCCATAGTACAAAATATTTTGGCACAATGACTTGGGGAAACAAAGTAGAAATGTCTGTTGCCAAACTTAGGGTGCCTTTAACAAGAAATTTAACCAGAGATCCTGCACAGGTTTTAGAGATTTTTTTGGAAATTTTATGAAAATTTGTATTAAGCACTAACATGTGGAAATCAAAAAACAGCACACACAGAAATATCTATGGAAGACTTAATTATGGCAAGTTTAGTTAGATGAGGCTCAACAACTAACAGTTAAAACAGGTGGGGATTAGATAAAAACAGTCATGTATAATTAATCAAGAAAGTCTCCAGGAACAAATAGTATTCCTGTGGAAGTTTGAAAGTTAGGAGGGGAAAAAAGGGATAAACTTTTGGAAGATTTTGTTTAACAGTATTTGAAAAGCAGGGTAAGTACCAACATTTTGGAAGAAAGCTGTGGTGGCTGTATTAATTAAGGACAACAAAAACCCATCAAGCCCAACTTCATACAGGCCCATTTCAATTTTAAAGTACGATTATAAACTGTTTATATCTCTCTTGCATAAAAGAATTGCAAAGGTGTTACCAAAACTGACAGATATGGATCAATGTGGTTTAGTGGAGAGGAAGTAAATACTTGACAACATTAACGGAACAATAGTTATCCAGAAGGAAGCAGAATTTAAGCAAACACTGCTGTTGTTTGCGAGTCTTGATACAGAGAAAGTATTTAACAGAGTAAGCTGGGATTTTAGGAGTAGGGAAATGGAAGCATTTGTATTCCCTGATACAATAATGTTAATTAGGGGGATACATGAAGGATCGGAGGTAAGAATTTACGTGTGTGGGTTCCCCTCTGATAAGCTCTGTATGAACAGTGGAACTAAGCAGGGGCATCCTCCTTCCTATTTGTTATTTGCTTTATATTTAGAACCATAAGCAAAGAAAATAAGGCATTCAGAAATGCAAAGTTATAACTGGTATGGTAATCAAGAAAAGTTGGCTTTATTTGCAGACATTATTTTGTACCTGACAAATCCAGAAAAAGGCATTTCAGTGTTGAGGAAAGTTGGAGGCAGTTTTAAGTCTTTTCAGGATATAAAATTAATGAAGATAAAACAAAGGCTATAGCTGTAAGTTACATACCCTCACACGAATTGGATCAGTAATACCCATATTTATGAGGATAGTATCAGATGAAATACTAAGTAGGGATTAAAAAGGCTTCTGTTATGGCAGCTAAGAATATGCTGGAAGAGATTAAAAAAAAAGTTATGTAGTTACCATAACTTGGCATCTGTGACACCCGGTGTCATTATTCATTACAGATGGGTCTAGGCTCCGACCTCAGATCCAACCTGTCAACTTCTCAGACAGATCCAGAGTTCAAGCTTCCCCCCTTCCCATAACCCCTTGCTACCTTCTAACCCTCAGATAGAGTTTGATAAATTAGCTGAAATGCAGAAACAAACATCTGCAATGGTAGACAAAAACTTCCCACCAGATGCAAGCCACTTCAGCCTCACCAGAGGCCCCCAGAAGGAAGGGGGAAGGAGGGTGGGAATGTGATGAATAATGACACTAGATAGCACAAATGCCAAGTTATGGTAAGTACATAACTATCCGATGCTATCTTTTTCATTATTCATCACAGATGAGTCAGAGTCCCCAGCTACTAGGAACCTGGGGTAGCCTCAAGGAAGGATATGCTAGAGCATGGAGGAACCATAAAAAGACCAGCTCATAGATACCAAGTCCAATTTGTAGTGCGCAATGAGTGTGTGGATTAGACCAAGCTGCAGCAGCACAAATCTCATCAATGGAAAATCTAGCCAAGGCGGCCAATGAGGTAGCAACAGACTTAGTGGAGTGGGCCTTAACTGGTCTGGACCATTCTAAACGCTGACTAGCACACATGAAGGAAATACAACTAGCAATCCACCTGGAGATAGTCACTTTGGAAATTTCCTGTCCCTTTCTGTTCTGGGAGACAGCCACAGAGAGTTGGTCCAACTTTCTAAACTTCAGTCCTTTTTAAATAAAAAAGCAATTGTCTGTGGACGTCTGAGAAATGCGAAATATATTCTCCTTTATTAGAATAAAAAGGAAAGAAGCCGGATAGCTGAATCGACTGAGATTTGCTTCAGATGTCACTTTGGGGAGAAAGGAAGGATTTGTTCCAAGAGACACCCTTGTTCTTGTGAAAGATCATGAATGGGGGCTTAATGCACAGAGCCTGTAGTTCGAGACCCTCTTAGCAGAAGTAATGGTTGCTAAAAAGGCTGTATTCCAGGACAGGAATTTAACATCACATGAATTAGTGGGTTCAAAAGGTTTTTGCATCAGAGACTGCAGCACCAAAGTCAAATCCCATGGTGGTGATGGAACTTTAATAGGAGGTCCAAGAAGAAAAACTCCTTTCAGAAAGGCTTTGCAAAATTTGGAAGAAAAGGTAGGCTCAACATTGACATGGGAATTGGAGATGGCAGCCAACTACGGCTTAATGGTAAAAAAATTGCCCCATCCCAAAAAAGGGAAGATAAGAAGAGCAAAATATCAGGGATAGGGGCTGAAAAGGGATCTCCATTGTCTGGCCCAAATGGAAAACCTTTTCCATTTACTGGAATACACCTTCTTTGTAGATGGCTTTTGAGAAGCAAAAATAATGCTCCTTACTGGGGAAGGAAGCCTGGACTGGGAAAGGATTACTGGAACTGAAGAAACTATGCGGTTAGACAAAGGGACAAGAGATTGGGAAGTGGAAGCCCCCAGGGATGGGAGAGGAGATCCGGAATGTGATCTAGTATCCAAGGTGAATACTTCAGATAAGACCATAGGAAGAACCATGCCTGAGGAGGCCAGAAAGGGGCACTGTGGATGAGAGAACCCTTCAGGCGATGAGCTTTCTGTAAGACTTTGGGTACAAGGGAAATAGGAGGGTAAGCATAGCAAAGACCCAGGTGTCAGTCATGAACAAGAGCATCCTTGGGTGACTCCCTCACTGGGGGAAGCAGGACAAATTAACTGCTGCATTTGTGGTTGCTTGGGGAAGCAAAAAGGTCACAGCATGGTTGACCCCAATGGTTGAAGACCTGCCTTGAACTGATGGATTCAAGGACCACTCGTGAGGACTCAAGATAGACCCGCTGAGTTTGTCGGACAGCAAGATGCAACTCCCGGGTATACGAGTTGCAAGATGAAAGCACCTGGAAGACATCTCCCACTCCCATACTCTCATGGCCTCTCTACACAGAGGATAAGAATGTGTTCCAATTTGCTTGTTGAGGTACCAGACTACAGCCATGTTGTCTGTCTGGATTGCAATGGCCCCCAGAGGGAGGCAGTCCTGAAAAGCTTGCAAAGTTAAAAGGACTGCTCTCATCTTCATGATGTTTATTTGCAATTTGGTCTCTATAGGTGACCACATGATGAATCATCCTTCCCTGGAAATGCCCACCGCACCCAAACAGGTAGGCGTCCGTGGTCACTGTGGCCTTAGGTGGGGGAAGACAAAAGGACCTGCCCAGAAAAAAGTCCTGAGAGTGAAGCCACCAAACAAGATGATTCCTGCATACCTGCATCAGTTTTATTGTCATGGACAAGAGCTGAGACAGAATGTACCACTGGACTGCCAGGATCCATTGCAGAACTCTCATATGATACCTGACGAGTGGCACCAACTGAATGGCAGCTGCCATAGAGCCTAGCGCACTGAGAATCAAATGAACAGGAGGACATGATAGATTCAACAGAAGAGAAACTTGATCTTGAATAAAATGGACCCTGCGAGCAGGCAGTGCTGCTGTCTATGATACCGTGTTCAGCAGGACTCCAATGAACTCCAGGTTTTGGCCTGAAATTGGATTTGACTTGGGCAGGTTCACTGCAATACCTAGATGCTGGAAAGGCCTGAGGACATTCCTGGTTGCCAGTGTTAGTAGATGCCTTGTGGGAGCCTTGAGAAGCCAATCGTCCAAGTATGGAAATACCTGGAAACCCTGCAGCCTGAGATGAACTGCCACCACTGCCATGCATTTGGTAAACACCCGGGGGGGCCCTGTGGTGATTCCAAAGAGCAGGGCTCTAAACTGATGATGACTGGCCCCTAGCCAAAAGTGTAAATGTCTCCTGGAGCTTCTGTCGATCTTTCTGCGACAGTATGCATCCTTGAAATCCACTGAGCACATCCAATCGTCCTTGCGCAAGAGAGGCAGAATGGACTGTACAGTGATAATCTGGAACTTGGACTTCTTGACAAAAAGGTTTAACTCGCTGAGGTCCAGAATCGGACGCAGATCCCCAGTCTTCTGGCACCAAAAAGAAGTGAGAGCAAGTTCCACACCCTCAATGTCCTGTCGGAACCTCTTGAATGGCTCTTTTTTGAAAGAGGTCTTGCACCTCAAGATAGGCCAACTCCCTTTGGCAGGCTGGTACATCTGGGAGAAATCTCCGATTGGAGGGGGCTGGGAGAAGGGAATTGCGTAACCCCTGGAAATTATTTTTAGTGTCCACTGATCAGAAGTAAGACTTGTCCAGGCTAGTGAGTGAAGGGAGAGATGACTCCCGACTGCCTCCAGGGCAGGACAGTCGGGCAGCATATCAGGAGGACTGGAAGGGCTTCTCCGAAGAGAGTTCTTGGGAGCCCTGATTTTGCGGACCCCCTCTGCCCTAGGGTGGTGTCTACGGTTAAATCCTCTTCCCCAGCCTGTGAAAGAGGATTCCAGGGAAGCATCCTGAAAGGAAAACTGAATCCTCCGAACCAAACCTTTTTACTTCCCATCTGGGTCTTGGAAAAGTACCTTTGGGGAGTAGAAAACTTGATCTGTACTGTGGAGAGAGTCTTGCCTTCCTGCTCACTGTGGGTTAGGGTCTCTAACAGATGGTCCAAACAAAGTGGAACCATCAAAAGGGGCATCAGTGAAGGACTCCTTAAAGGGTTCCGCAAACCCGCAAAGATGAAGCCAGGCATGCCACCTGGCAGCGATACCTGTGCCTGCCACTCGAGAGGTGTCCTCAACAGCACTGGAGATCAACCTCACCAAGGTATTCATTAAAGAACTGAGAGTTGACAGCCTCGAAGAGACTTGTTTGAAGCTGTCTGGAGGCAAATACTCAGAGGAAAGTGGTAGGCTCTGAAGCTGGGTAAAATGGGCCAAGTAATCGGTTGCTCTCAGGCCAACGGTAGCTTAGGCAAACATACCCTTTCAAAAATTGTCAATCACCCAGGACTCCCTGTTCTGTGTATGGACGGGGGAGCTCTGCTCAGCTAAGCTCCTTCTTGGTAGCAGCAGCCACGGAGATGGCATAGACAGGGAACCCTTTACTCCAAAAGGGCCCATCCTTAGGGGGACTGAGGAAGTTATCAGCTTTCTTAGACACAGGTTACACCATGTCCGGCTCCTTCCAGGCCCTGCTGGCAATGAGGTCCACAAGTTTGCCAGCAGGGGGGAACCCAGGTAGTAGATAGGCCCGTCCCAAATGCCTTCAGGAACATGGACTCCTCTGAAGATGGGATCTGGGAAGATCATCTGCCTCTCTGAGAGCTTCCACGATGTCCCTGAACGAAACCTCCTCAGGCAGAAGTCTGTGGGATCCATCTCCCTCCTCAAAATCCATGTCTTCAATGAGGCACTCTACGGAGGAGTCCAAGTGTCTCCTCTTACAAATTCTCTTCCGAGGGTGCTCCTCCACTGTAAGCTCAGGGGAGGACTCAGAAGTGTGGTTACCCCAAGTGGCGCAGTGCCCATCTGAAGGTGCTCATGAGAGGGTTGACCCTGGATGGATGATGAGTCCTCAGCACCCAATCTCGAGAAAGGCTGGGGTGGACCTTGAAAAGGAGAGGTAGCTACCAAACTGGAGAAGGACCTCTCTACTGCCTGGAAGGCCAGTGGACTGGCTGAAGCCCCCTTCCCCCACAGTCAGGGCCACCTGGAAAGGGAGAAGGGACCCCAATGCAATGTTGAGGTCCTCGGACGATATTGGCCCTGAGCTGTCCAGCACTGAAACCCACAAGGGAATTAAGTGGTCCAAAAAATCTGGATCCAAACCCACCTTAGGAAACCAGCACCGCCCCCTCAGAGACGACACCCACTCTGGTCTGAGGGCTGGGGAACAGAGCCGACCAGGTACCCTGAAGGTGTCGGGAAGGGGGCAGATACCAGACACTGTCAGCCTCTCACTACGAATCTCTGGGTCCTGACATTCCAAAACATGATGGACTGGAAGAGGAGAGTGGAAAATCACAGGCCTAAAGCAGATGCCCTATGCTGACCATCTAAAAAAAACTCCACCTATACTTTGTCGCATATCGTCTACTCAGTGGCGATCTCAGCTTAACATACAAGACCATGTCAAACCCAGAGCTGTTGGACATGCTACACTTAAAGAAATCCCAATCCCTCAGAGAGACACGCTCCAGGGATCTAAACCTTGTCAACACAATGAACAAAACATGCTGGAGAGAGAGGTTCCTGACCCAGAGACTCCCCAGACTCTGGAATAGACTGCCCATGCATGTCACGCACAGCTCCTCTTTGGCTCTCTTCAAAAGGAACCTTGATGATTGGATGGGAGATAGGAAATTCACCCCAGGGATCACGTCAGGCATCCTGCTAGACAGGGGTCCAGTGAAGTAAATACTGTGGGAAGAAATAGCCAGGGAATTGTTGTGGCTAGGCTTGTATAGGCCCCTAGGGCCGATACCCTAGTACCAACCTATGAACCTGTGGATGGGGAGGGTTCTCTAGCTGCATGGGCTGGAGACAGCAGTAGGGCCAACTCGTTTTGGGCTTTCAGGAAACTCCTCATCATCCTATCGATGTCTGTGGGAAGGAAACTTCTGGACAATCTGGATGAAGCTAGAAAAATGGCCTGGTCTTGCTGGGAATCCAATCTTGGATCCCAAATTTCTAAGGCTCTGAGAAGGAGATTGGCTCTGACATCTCAGATCTGACCTCCTGGAGGATCGTAACGAGAACCATCTATGGCAATAGGATCCAATGCAACTCTCGGATCAGAGAAATTTACAGGCTCTGAAGATTTAGGAGCCAAACCAGATGGATCTGACAAACTGGTCGGATCCAGGAATGACCTGCCCTTTACTCGGATCTGAAGGCCTCCGATCCAATGTGGCACTGGATCTGAGAGCCTGCTCCGAAGATCTGGGAACTGCAGATCTTGGATTGGACGCTTAACAGGGTGGACTCTGATCCGAAGATCTGTGATCTGAGAGCCTCAGATTTTTGGGGAGCAAAGAAGAGGACACTCTAGGGGTAGGAGGATGTCTCTTACTCGGTTCCTGAGAAGACATGGAAGGGGATCCCAGGATAGTGGGCCAGTCTGCGCCAAGCCTTTAAGGAATAACTTGTTGCAGTGCTCAACAAGGAATCTGGGGGTGAATTCGGCACAAATGTCGCATTCAACCTCCAGGTGAGCTGACCCTAAATAGTACAGATGCTTCCCGTGTGAGTCGGAGCACAGCATCTTCTGACCACACGAGGAGCATCTCTTATAACCTGAGGACTTTTCAGCCATACTATCCAACTGCAATACACACACACATGCAAGCACACGCACACACGCGCAGAACAGGAAGAAGAGGAGTTTTTTTTAGCACTAGAAGGGGGGAGGGGAGAGCCTACCTACACCAAAAACTAGGTTCTAACACGGAGGAGAGGAATTAAACTTAACTAATGGCAGTTAAAGACAGAAATGATATCCTAAAAAGGAAAAAGGAGAAGAAAAGAAGCCAAGAAAATAGCACTCATCTAAGAGTTCCTACTCGAGCCTGGACCATGCCTGCAACGATTCAGCGGCAAATGAGATCTGAGAGTTAGAAGATAGCAAGGGGTTATGGGAAGGGGAGGAGCTTGAGCTCTGGATCTGTCTGAGAAGTTGCCAGCTCGGATCTGAAGTCGGATCCTAGACCCTTCTGTGATGAATAATGACACGAATAGCATCAGATCAGATGATATAAAAATTGAGAAACTGAAAGCTCTTGTATATGGATAGCAAGATATGATCAGTGACAATACTTTTAGTCCCTTTAATTTTATATAAAGATCAAGCATAGTTTCATCAACGACAATAATTAATAGATAGTTGAAGAAATTTATCTGGGAGAAGAAGAGGGCAAGAGTTCAGTGGGATAAGTTGATCCTTCCAATAGGTCAAGATAGTTTACAATCATCTGATTTGAAGGGATATTTCATAACTACACAGTTAAGGCTCAAATACTTAACACAAGCAGACAATTCAAAATGGAAAGGGATGATGGAAGAAATAAAGAGTGTGATATTTCCGATGCAAATCCTTAAGGAGAATAACAATCATACACAGTATCTTGCCTATAACATAGTAGAACGTATTCTAAGATCTACTCCAACATGAGAATGGAGAAAAGAGATTTTGCCAATAGGGATGACTGCAAGTAGGGGTATAGAAAACAAGCAAGAGAGGGATGGAATTTACTGGAGAAATCTGGCAAAGAAACCAAGGTATTTGGAAAGATAAACTGAGTTGGGGGGAAAGATAATAGACTGGGATGAGGCCAAAACGACATGTGGACTACAGGCTAGAGACAGTCTTCCCTACGGATGATTGATATCAGAGTATAGGCAAACAGAAAGGGATATGGGAATCTTAACTCAAAGACCTGCTCTGGTGGGGTTTTAGTCAAATCTAGAACAGAAGCCACTGTTAAAAAAGGACAATTAACACACACAGAAAATATTGTGTGATAACTGTAAGAATCAATTAGAGGAGGTTAAAAGGGACTGAAAAGCAATTTACAAGAGAACAATGGAAGGACGCAATATACTGCTTCCGAGTAGGCAAGAAAGCCCAGAAGGTTTAGGATCTTTGCTTGGAAGTACTTGCATGGGTATTTTTATACCCCAAACAGACTTCAAATAATTTTTCCTCCGGTAGATAGCACATGTCAAAGGTATGATGGGGAAGAAATAGGTAACTGGGAACATGTTCAGTGAGTATAACGACATGGCAGATTTTAAAATTCCCTACAGCGTACTCTGTCAAATACCGGAAGAGCAAATGGCTGCAACTAAGGATATGATTTTTTTTTCTTGAGTTGGGACACAGTATCTAACTTGCCTACACATAGTAAGGCCTTATTAAGTTTAATTATGTTGGCTGGACAGAAAAGCAATTGCTAGAAAATGAAAACAAAGTCTAAAGAAACTGTGTTTGAAGTACTGAATATTATGAAATGGATAAATCAACTGGAAGATGGGTCTTTAGAAAAGGGAAGGAGCAAATCACTTAAAAATAAATATAAATTGTGGGACTAATACAGCAGAATTATCAGGGGAGGAGGAGTGCGGATTAAGGGAAGGCAGGAATCCAGCAATATATGTAATGTTGGGCCAGTGATAATTACAAAGAAAAGATGTGATGTATAATGTATGTAAATGTTAAAAAAAATGTTAATATGTTTTGTTTTCTTTTCTGTTAATGCATGTTTGCCTATGTCTAAGTGATAATTTAATAAAAGTACGAAAGAAAAGGCAAACATCAGGGGCCTCTGGTCATTGAATCCTGTTAGACAGACAGACAAACAGCTGTTGACAGAACTATGGATTAAAACTCAATGAGAAAAAATACACAACGGTACCATTTGGAAAGAGAGCCACCTCTTGAAATTACCACATTGATAATACACACTTAAAATCAGACTCGGCTGTCATCTGGGAAAATATGTTGACAGTAACTTGATCTTTGACCACCACGTCTACTGCATTGAGAAAATTATTTTACGTTGCACAACTTGTAAGTAAGGGCATGGCATCCAGGTTCAAGGAGGCCAGTATTTCATTGTACTTGGCTCTCATCAAATCAGTCATCGAATGAACCACACCCTTTAGCATGTATCTGATCAGGCACCTGAAATTGCTCACAAGACCACAGAGATTCCTCACAAAAAAAGGGAGTAAACAAGTCCTGTACAGACTGTCTCAAAGCCCTATACCTATAACTGGTCCCTTACAGACTGCTGTGTCTGGCAATCCATGCCTAACCTACAAGGCATCCTCTGAGCTCACATTAACAGATTTGTTGCACAACCACAAAACAAACAGCATCAGAAATGTACTTTCTAAGGACCTAAACCTCATCTGCAACATTAACGGGATATGTTGAGAGGACAGGTATGTGTCTCAATGACTAGCCTTTCTCTGGAACTCACTTTCCATTCATGTGATGCAAAGCTCATCTCTGATCAGATTGAAATGTAACCTGGACCAATGGATGAGAAATCATAAATGTACCTCTGTTTGGCACTTACACACACAATGGATTGGGCAGCCTCTGAACACCTGATGTGAACAAGCCTATACTGTAACCATAACATTCATTTGGGTATTGACAACCATACTTTTGCAAGTTTGAGTAAGCCTGGCTAGGCTTAAAAAAGGTTCTTGAACCGTTAGTCTAGCAGCTGCCTATGAACTTACTGCTCAAGTCTTTTCTTTTTATATAGGATTGCCAGCAGCCTAACCCCTCATCTCTTTTCCCCTGTCCTCCATACCTTACTCAGCTCTCTGTTCTGCTGCCCTCCCCTTCCACCTATCTTATCAGCCTAGTATGCCCTGGTGAGCCTTTGCATTGTGCATAGTCCACTCCAGGGCCCCCCCCTTTTCCTTGAATTGAGACTGAATTCTTCTTAAAGCTCTCCATTGATTCAGAAATTTAAAACTACATTTAAATCAAAGCTAACAAACTTATTTTAAAGACTGTCTCCTTCTGCTTCACAGCACACACATCTCTGTCCCTCTCTTTTCACCTAATACCTTAGGCCACTCTACCAACTTAGCTAGGCCACCTCCACCTACCCTTCTATTACTTACACTTCATACACACTGCTCTACTGATAGTTTCTCGTACCATTTCTGCTCTCTGGGCATACCCGCTCCGTTCGCCCTGCGGGCTCACTCCGCTCCCCTACCCTGCCCCCAATTCCCACCCGCCCCCACTACATCTACATTTATTCCTCCTAATACCACACCCACTCCCACACTACTCCAATCAGTATCCCTCTTCCAAAACACATCCCCTTTTTTTCCCGCCAAAACCTACTTACAGTCAACTCCCCATCATTATCCTACAAAACCAGTCCCATTATTTTCCCACACCCAAACCACACCCCCTCCAATCTAACACAACTCCCCATACCCTACTACCTAGATAACATCTAGTTCCTACATACATACTTTCTCCTATATACCTTACTTCTCTAGTTTAATACTACTACTCTATTAAACTCTTTCCCATCATGCTCTCTATACACTCCTTCCTCTTCCTTTCACTATTACTATTCCTTACCTTATCCTCTTCCTACCATCTTTCCCAACCCACAATTTCCATCCACTTCCAGCACTTTCATATAACCAATTCTCACAACTCACCTTTTTCACACTCATACCCTCTTATCTCCCCCCATTTATACCCCACAGATAACCTCCTTCTTTTCGACACAAACTTATCTACTACCACACTAACTCTATCACCATAACTACTAGCAAGACCCTCCAATTCACAAAAGAACCCAATTTCATCACCTTGCTAACTACTCACCTAAACTATTCCATACTACATCTGATTAGCACTCTCATATCTGGAGACATCCATCCTAATCCAGGCCCCACCACTACATCCACCATAAATAAATCTCTATTATTCACTTCCTTAAACTCCCAAAGTGTAGTAAACAAAGTCCCAAACCTTCATGCTTGGCTCGCACACAATAAACCTGACATCCTCACTATTTCTGAAACCTGGCTAAAACCATACATTAAAGATTCTGAAATAGTCCCTCCAAACTACTCCATAATAAGAAAAGACAGAGCACACAAAAAAGGTGGAGGAGTAGCCCTTCTATATTCTTCCTCCCTAGTAGTCTCTCCCTACAACAAACCTATCCCACACTTTAACAACGCCGAACTTCTCCTTACCCTACTACAAATCAATGATCACAAATACATATGCATAGCTTCCCTTTATATCCCCCCAGGAGATAATATCTCCACTCTCGAACTTATCCTCTCCTGGCTATCCAGTAACATTAATAATGAAACCATAATCCTAGGAGATGTAAACATTAACTGGGCCCATATCCAGTCTCCTTCAAACCCCATTAACATCAACCTCTACAATTTCTCACAACTCATCTCTTTGGTAACTCACCCAGCCAAAACCCCCTCCAATGGGAGTATATTGGACTGGATTCTAGTCTCCCATCCTCACTATTTCACCAACAGTGGCACTCTTCCCGACCCACTTGGTGACCACATACCCACCTTTACCCACCGGCTTCCCACTATCCTTCAACGAACCCATAACTATATTACTATCCGTGGCCAAAAAAACTTCAACTCAACAACCTTTTCTAACTCACTACAAGCAATTAACTGGAATTGTTTAAAAACACTACCTCTAGACAATGCAGTCTCATACTTCAATTCAACATTCTTGAAATTACTAGACTCCCAAGCTCCCTTACGGACAAAGAGAATAAAAACTAAATCAGCCCCATGGCTCTCCAAAACTACTCTCACTACCATGAGACAGAGAGACAAAGTCTGGGCACACTACCACAAACATAAGACAACTCCACTCCTTAACGAATATAAAATGCTCCGAAATAAGGTAAAAAAACTCATTACTTATGATCGTAAAAACTATTTCTCTACACTCCAAAACCATAACAAAAACAACCCTCAAAAATTCTGGAAAGGGGTCTCTACTCTCCTCCACCCCAGCAAACCAGATACTCCTACTCCAGACCCAAATTCTACAGAACTCGATTTAGCCTCCCAATTTAATTCTTTCTTTATTGACTCTATTTCCAAACTGACCTCCTCGTTCTCCAACTCCTCCCTATCATCCAATACCCCCTCACCCACCCCCACTGTCTCTACTTCTTCACCCTACTCCCCACCCACTAACTCCACTACCCCCTCTTCTACACATATTCTATCCTCATCACCACCATCCAATTCCCCCCCCCTGACTGCACTCACTTCTCTCTAAACCCCATACCTACATCTACTATTAGGAAACTCCTTCAGAGATTGAAACCATGTACCAATGCTCCTGACAATATCCCTTCCTACTTTCTCAGTATAGCTGCTGAAACACTTGCCTACCCCATTAGCATCTTAATTAACCGCTCCCTACAAGAATGCACAGTTCCCCAAATTTGGAAACAAGCCTTTATTATACCACTACACAAAGGTGGTAACAATAATAACATTACTAATTTCCGTCCCATAGCCATCCTATCCCCATTTCAAAAATCCTTGAAAATGTGTGCAACTTCAACTCCTACCCCATCTCATAGACAACAATCTTATAACTCCCACACAGCACGGTTTCAGACCCAATCATAGCACTATGACTGCCCTCCTCTCCTTCCTTGAAATTGTAAACAAAGCCCGTGACTCAGGACAAATTGTTTCCACTTTACTCCTTGACCTTTCCAAAGCCTTCGATACCATCTCACATAGCCTGCTCTTAACTAAACTCTCCCAACTCTACCTATCCTCCTCCTCTTTGAACTGGTTCTCTAGTTATCTATCTAACAGACATCAAGCTGTAAAATGGAAAAAAGCCACTTCCTCTTTCCTTAGTACCCCTACAGGAGTCCCTCAAGGCTCCATACTGGGTCCTATTCTCTTCAACATCTTTATTAACGACTTCCACAAGTCAATCCCTTTCTCTAGCATCATCCAATATGCAGATGATTCAACTATCATCTGCTCTGCCTCTTCCATCACTACACTACAAAAACTTACTCAAGATGCCTTCTCTTCCACAGAGCAATGGATGCTAAGCAATCATCTAGCTCTTAATGCTACCAAGACCAAACTATTGTTATTCACTCCTTCCAAAGTCACTCCTCCCGACATGAATACATTCTTAATTACTAGCCAAAACAACTCACCTCTCGAAATAGTGTCAGAGACCAAACTACTTGGGGTCCAAATCGACAACCAACTTAAATTTAACTCCCACCTGCAAACAAACATCAAAAAAACACATCAGAAACTTGGCATGCTTTATAGACAGAATGCCTACATCACATCCACCACCAAAATCACTCTCTCTACTTCCTTCCTTATCCCCTCCCTTCTCTATGGTGCCCCTCTACTAACTAATATTCAGTCTTTGTTAAAAAAACAGCTTACCTCCTGCTATAACAAAATTGCAAAATTTGCCACCAGCCATAGGTCTTCCGCTCATCACTGTCTCTCCCTCCATAAACTAAAATGGCTAGAACTTCCTAATCAACTATCTTACACTCAACTAACTCTAGCCCATAAGCTTATTCTAAACCCCTCCCTCTGTCCCTCCCTTTCCTCTGCTTTTAAAATGCACCTACCTAACAGAGTTCTAAGGTCCAATAATCAAAATCTGCTAGAAGTGCATAAACCTACTCATCCCCCAGGCAAAAACCTTCTTTCCTTCAGCCTCACTCGCCTTTGGAACTCCCTTCCACCAAACATCCGCACCACCTCTAACCACTCTACCTTCAAAAATTCTCTTTTCCTACACCTAGCATCACAGTGGGAATGCTCTTGCTCCCACCCCACATAACTAACTCTACTTAAACTCCTTCTATATCATATCCTACTTTATTTTGCTACTATGTTTGTTCTCTAATCTGTATTAATGTTTCATTCTTTTTCTATTATTACCATGTGTTCTCTCATTGTATTAACTGTTATATAGCTTTTCTATATCTGATTAGTTTTACTTTTATTCTGCCTACATTGTATTAATAACTCTCTGTACCTAGATTGTCACTGCCAAATGTTGAATGTATATTTTGTTTGTTTTTTGTTCTTTTTTGGAGCTTTTCTCCCCAGGACTCCATTGAAAATGGGTTATTTATTGGCCCAATGGACTATCCTGGTAAACCAACTGCAATAAATAAATAAATAAAATATAACTGCATACTTTGTTCTATGGAGCCCGGGCTATGGCTGAAAAATGTCAACGGACCAGTCCATTGACCTGATTAACAAATAATAAATAAATACTCAAAAGTATATTTTTTGGAATGCATTACCGGGCTATGAAAAACTGTTGCGTAGTGCGACAATAGGAATCTCGAACAATTTTATAATAAAAAGGAAAAATATAATTGTAAGACAAATTCTCCCTGAATTTAAGAAAATGTATATGTAATACATAAGTGGAAATAAAAGGTTTACACACCCCTGTTAAAATTCCAGGTTTTTGTGATATAAAAAAATGAGACCACAATAAATCATTTCAAAACTTTTCCCAGCTTAAATGTGACATATAACCTGTACAATTCAATTGAAAAACAAAAATCTGTTAGGGGAAAAATATAAAAAAATAAAAAAACGTACAATACACTGGTTGCATAAGTGTGCACACCCTTAAACTAATACTTTGTTGTGTGTGCACACCCTTAAACTAATACTTTGTTGAAGCACCTTTTGATTTATTTACAGCATTCAGGCTTCTTGGGTAGGAGTCTATCAGCATGGCACATCTTGACTTGGCAATATTTGCCCACTCGTCCTTGCAAAAGCACTCCAAATCTGTCAGATTGCGAGGGCATCTGTTGTGCACAGCCCTCTTCAGGTCACCCCACAGATTTTGTATTGGATTTAGATCTGGGCTCCGGCTGGGCAATTCCAAAACTTTAATTTTCTTCTGGTGAAGCCATTCTTTTGTTGATTTGGATGTGGGGTCACTGTCGTGTTGAAAGGTGAAATTTCTATTCATAGTCAGCTTTCTAGCAGACGCCTGAAGGTTTTGAGACAGAAGTGACTGGTATTTGGAACTGTTCGTAATTCCCTCCACCTTGACTAAAGCCCCAGTCCCAGATGAAGAAAAGCAACCCCAAAGCATGATACTGACAGCATCATGCTTCACCATGGGGATGGTGTTCTTCTGGTGATGCGAAGTATTCTTTTTGTGCCAAACATATCTTTTGGAATTGTGGCCAAAAAGTTCAGCCTTGGTCTCATTAGACCATAACACATTTTCCCACATGTTTTTGGGAGACATGATGCATTATTTAGCAAATTTTAGCTGGAGCTGGATGTTTTTCTGTGTAAGAAAAGGCTTCTGTCTTGCAACCCTACCCCATAGTTCAGACGTATGGAGAATACAGGAGATTGTTGTCACATGTAGTACACAACCAGTACTTACAAGAAATTCCTGCAGCTCCTTCAGTGTTGCTGTAGGTCTCTTGGCTGCCTCCCTGACCAGTTTTCTTCTTGTCTTTTCATCAATTTCGGAGGAACATCCAGTTCTTTGCAATGTCACTGTTGTCCCATACTTTCTCCACTTTTTGATGACTGTCTTTACTGTGTTCCATGTATATCCAATGCTGTGGAAATTTTTTGTACCTTTCTCCTGACTGATACCTTTCAACAATGAGATCCATTTGATGCTTTGTAAGCTGTAGCAGGCAAGTGAGTAAATATCAGGAAAATCTTACTAGGACAGCTAAACTTTATTTGGGTTTAATCAGAGTCTCCTTAATTGATGACAGGTGTGTACCTAAGAAGACTGAATGCTGTAATTAAATCAAAAAGCGCTTCAACCAAGTTTTAGCTTAAGGGTGTGATCACAATACAAAGTATTAGTTTAAGGGTGTGCACACTTATGCAACCAGCATATTGTATGTTTTTTATATTTTTCCCCTAACAGATTTGTTTTTCAATTGAACTGTACAGATTATAGGTCACATTAAAGGTGGAAAAAGTTTATTTATTGTAGTCTCATTTTTTTAGATCACAAAAACCTGGCATTTTAACAGGGGTGTGTACACTTTTTATATCCACTGTATATTACAGAATAGTGTTATTAATTACCAAATCATTATTCGTTATCCAACAAGCAGCTTTGAAGTTATAAAGAACTAAGAGTTGCCTACAGGTAAAAACACTCAGGTGGTAATGCAAGAAAGGGGTGCCTTAGAAGATTAGGAACTCCTACTTTTGCTTTCCTTCTCCTTTTCTATGCATCCCCCCAGTCAATTAACACAGTGATTACATGACAAAGGGACAAGAAAAGGAGAGGCAGCATTACCCTTTGTGCTGCACTACTGCAGAAAGGATCATGGATGATAATCATGAAAAAACATTGCTGAACGTTGTATCTACATTGTTTAGACTTTCACATAACACGGCTTGGACAGATGATCAAATAAAAAGTAGTTGCTTGCCACAACACAGACATTATGATGTTGAAAAAAAAATAAGGCTCTCATCAGAATCATTCATTCTCTTATCCACAGAGTAACCAAACAGTACATAAAGCAAGGTATGTATACAGCTCACAAGCTTGCTGCTGGGACATGCACAGATAACTGTTCTGCAAAAAGGCACAGCTCAGGTGTGAAAGTAATGAAGCACTGTCAACAGAAAATGGGTCCACATCAGCTATCAGCACACAGTGGGCAAGTGAATACCAGTGTAACCTCTTGCCACCCTAACTCATATGTCCTGCACACCCTTTTACAAATCTGAGGTGCCCTGATCCTTAAAGGCTGACTGCAATTGATGCACTGCAAAACAACGGAAGACACAGCAGGCTCCTGTTCTACACATTTGGACTTATTTCTACAACTGCTTCAGAGCAGCTTGCACTGTACAGGGATATCTGTATTTCCCTACACTGTACAGTTCCCTCATAATGTCAGTGCTTTCCTAGATCAATTTCTACACTGTCACATCACTTTTTATTTGCCTTCTGTGCAATAGATGCAAGTCAAGGATTCAAGTGCAAAATCACTGAAAGATAGGGAATGGCAAACACTACAGTGAAAGCCCTGATAAATTAATTTCTAGTGCTTCAACCAAGACAGAAAGAAAAAAAAAATAAAGTGCTGGAACGAAGAACCAGACTAATGAATACCACAAAAAACATGTTTTTTGCAAGGCAGGACTACTACCCTCTGTATTGTAGTGAAGGAGCAGTTTACACACATATACCAAATCCATGGTTGCACAACTGCATGTAAGTTGACAATTCCATGAACTGTGCTATTTGCAAATAGCACAGTTTTGTCTGATCCCAAGCCTGTTCCACACTCCAATACAGAACAGCTTTTTGACACTGGAATGTCACTTGCTCTGCTGTCAATCCCACATATTTCATGATGTGACAGTCAAAATCATTCCTCACCCTCTGTGCCTCATACCTAAAGCTGAGCACCTGGCCCTACTGGTGTGTTCCAAGTCTGACAGAATCTGCAATTGTGAAAGCTAGATTACTTGTTAGTAGAAGCAATTTTCTTCCAGTTTTCAGAATCTTATATATTTCAATACAACAATTAAACATTCACATTCCTACTTTATTTATTAATTCCCCTAATTGTGCAACACACAAATCCATTTTCTATTACAACCTTTAACAATTTCATACACTTCCATTAATAATTCTTTATTACAGCCATTAACAAAGCCTTCACTTTCAGTCTCACATCATTACCTACACCCTAAGTAACTACTATGACAGCGTTTGATTTCTTTTCTCATCTCCCAAGCAAATATATTCAAGAAAAGCGATGTACATTTTTTTTAGTAAACTGTTTTTAATTTTTTTTCACATTTACCCTTTTATGTGATTCTTTCTAGCACTTTGTGTGTGGTCCATATATGTCTTCTGATAGTGTTCCATTCAGAACCAACATATGACCACTGTCCCATTTCTTACTTTTCTATCATTGTGTGTGTCTTTTGGCTTTTCCCGCTTATGGTTTGCCACAGCGGAGCTCCGGTCTGCTAATGATTGGTAGTTGATTTTCACATGCCGAGTTACCAGCCCTGACGCACAACCTTCAACGAAGGTACGCCCATTCACGCATGTCTCCACGCAGAAGACGCTCTAGCTGAGAATCGAACCGGACAGCGTCTTACTGTTAGGCGACAACGCTACCGCAGCACCACCATCATATAGTTCAAAAATCACTTACAGCTACTAATTTCTATTCCTTTATGGCTACGTGTTTGATAGATTTAGACTACACACATACACACACAAACCTTAAATTAACAAGCTGCCAGCACTTTTGACAATGGCAAGGATTGACAACACTTACTTTCACAAACGATCTCAAGCTAAAACACTTACCTTCTTTAGGCAGTATCCAGCATGGAAAATAATAGGCGGTAACAAAATATTGAAGAAAACATCTGCATCAAAAGTTACCTGAAAGAAAAATAAAAGATTTGTTTACTCAACTATCCTTTAAAAGGAAGACATGGTGTGGCTAACCATGTCTACCGGTTATATTTTCAGACCTTATAAAACATTTGGATGCAAATTTTCAAATGCTGTTGTCAGAGGTACATTTATACTACATTACATTTGTTTGATGGCCTAAGGAGATGACAATCTTATCAAGTCTGCCCTTTAAGTACATTTACTCTTATACCTTCCTTCCATCCCTATTCTTCCACTCCACCCATCTCATGCCCTCATGAATACCTCTGTGGATCTGCGGACTTCATTTCAGCCACCTAATCTTATTTTCCTTTGTGATTCTACAGCCTCTTTGTGAAGTACTGTCACAGATCCAGACAGTACTTATCTTTGCGCCTGCTAATGGTGACTCCTAAACCTATTGCTTAAGGACCCCCCCCCCCATCTCCTTACCATCATCATGTGTACATCTCACCCCTTTGTCTCTTCTAGTCTCTAATAAAGCAAATCAGCTGTAGCTCCACTAGTCAACAGTCATATCCTTTCTGCACCATCCCACATTTCCTTTTGCTGTTTTTCCTACGGATTCTTTCAAGTCACCTGATGTCCCTTTCCTTGTATGGTCTCCAGAACTGCACAAAATATACAAAGTATCACCTGGAGAGGCCACAATTGAGAGGAGCATTAATGTTTTTATTCTGCAGTCTATGCCTGATGATACTATTTAGCTTTCTTCTCTCTGTCTGCTTCTGGATGTCCAGTTCAGGTGAGCAACACCTCAAAACCTTTTTGTTGCTCTTGCCATTTGCCTCCAATTATCCTCAGCTGCAACATTTCTGCTCACTTGATCAGCCTTTCCAAATTCTTTCAGCCTCTTCCCTCCATCATGCACCTAATTTTGTCTTACCAGTGAAGAGGCTCTATTCCTTCCAATAAGTCAGAACTAAATACTGTGAGGGGTACCGCACCAAAGAGTGACCCTTACAGTAGTCCAATAATCTCTTTCCTGTGACACTGTCCCTCTCAGCACAATGCTCTCCAGTTCTTTAATCTCAATCCTTCTTCCAACACCTCCAGATTTAGTAGCTGTCTGGTGGGAACATAGTCAAAGGTATTGCTGAAGTCTAGGAAAACCATTCCTTCCAGTATTTCAAAACCAAGTTCCACTGTAACCCAGACAAATGCCTAGCGTACACAAATTGTTAGGCAGATGTAGTAAATGAGTGATTGTTTATGTTGGGAGGGGTGCAAAATGAAGAATGACGGTATGAAGCAGTGCTTGCTATTTGGTCTTGGGAGAATACTTGGGCTTTTATATGATGTAAGATTTAGAGGCTCTCTCACAGATTAGGAAGAGTAATAGAATGATAATGTGAACGTTGTTGTCCTAAAGATGGCTGCCCTCATGTAAAGTATGTTAGTCTCTCCCTCAGAATTCACTCCTTGGATTTCCCTGCCACTGTTGTTAAGACCAACAGGCTGCAGACATGCAATTCCCTACATTTTCCTGTCCCTACCCTTATAAAGAACACCATGCTTGCTTTGTTCCAGTCTTCAGGTTTTCAGAAAGGGCTAATGATCTGTTTAAGAGCCAGGTTCCTAAAGGCCCATGGAGGCACTCCATCCAGTCCCTGCGCTCTATCCTCCATTTAGATAGCAAGTTCCCTTTCATCTTCTCCACACTGTTTTATCTCCACTGTGCATTCCATGCTGCCATACCTACCAGAATGACAACTCCCTTCCCTTCTGGACACTGAAGTACCTATTCAACAACTTTGTTTCTTCCTAGTCTTCTGTAAACTCCCTCCAACCTTTGTTCAGTCTAGCAACTGCACTCCTCTTTACGTTATTTTTGCTGCCTTTCATCTCCCTACCTTTTCCCACAGTCATGTCTATAGGCCTGCTGTTGCCTTCCCTTCCTCTCCAAAACCACTCTGGCTGGTCAGGTGAGGAAGAACAATCTACCACCATCTTTAGCTTTAATAATGTCTCCTGAAGCTCCTTCATGCTCCAAAAAATCCAATATCCTCTTTGAATCCAAAGCTCCTCAAGACAAATGGCTGCCCCACATGCTCAGCTCATCACCCATCTCTCTCACTCTTCTTGACAGGCCTGTACTTCTCTTTTCATGATGTACCATTCATGGATCCCTCATTCCCCAATTTGTATTATTTTTGTTTTCATACATACATTTTTAATCACTTAGTCAGGCTTTACTTCTACTGGGGACTCTAGCAAACCTACGTTTTTTTTTTTTTTTATTTTAAGATCTCATTACTAGAATTAAGAAGTTATGTACTTACCATAACGTTCCATGTTTGTTGTCCATCTTGCTTGCATTCTTGCTGGTTGAGTTTGGATCTGTTCACAGCTCCAACTTGGCCGAATACTAAGGTCCGAGAGCTTCCACTGGCTCGAGGCTAATAACTACCCCATGATGCTCTCTGGGCCACATTCCCAGATCTTGTTTGCAAGCAAAAGACTTAGACTAACCAAATGAATACACCAGAAATATATACACACTTACACATATGTTTAGCATGAGACAAAAAACAGAGACTCCAAATCATCATAACTATGTACATAAGTATAGAATTGTCCACCAGTTCCTCAATTAACACAGGATGTGGGTAGGAGGGCGGGATGCAAGAATGAAGGCAAGATGGACAACAAACATGGAACATTATAAGTACATAAGTTCTTAATGTTACGCTGCTCTATCTCTCCGTAATTCTTGCTGGTTGGGACACCGTCCCTAGCACCTTTATCCCAGGGTGGCTCAGGAAAAAAAGACTCTTCAATACAGTGGATCCAAAGGAAGACCTGTTCTGGGAGGCCACATCTACTTTGTAATGAGTGATAAAGGTATGAGGTCTCACACCCATGTGGCAGCTGCACAAATAGAATCAATAGGAGGTCTGGCCTGAATGGCAGAAGATGTTGAGACTGCTCGTGTGGAATGTCCTCTTATCTTCCACGGTAGTTGTTTGCATTTCCTTGTCTTACAGCAAGAATAATAATAATCAGTAAGCCATTTTGACAAAGTTACTTTGGAAACTGGCAATCCTTTCTTTTTGTCAGAAAAGGACACAAAGCTGGTCGGATTTCCTGAGGTCATTTGTCCTATGCAGGTAAAAATGTAACTGCCTATGTACATGCAACTGATGCAATCTGTACTCTGCCTTGTAGCTGTAGTTTGGAAAAAACACCAGCAATTCAATGGATTGGTTTATATTATTCTCTGAACAGACTTTTGGAATGAACGAGGGATTAGTTCTCAAGGATACCCTATCCTTGTGAAAAATGATATAAGGGGAACGAATAGAAAGAGCTTGTAATTCCGATACCCTTCTGGCAGAGGTTATGGCTACTAAAAAGAGAGTCTTCCACGACAAATACTTCAAATCACAAGATGACGCAGGCTCAAAGGGTGGCAAAATCAGCAATGTTAGAACAAGACTTGGGTCCCAAGGGACTGGGGGTTCTCTGATCGGGGGTCTGAGTAGGAAAGTACATTTGAGGAAAGCTTTACATAACCTATGAGACATAATAGAAACTCTAATTTCTCCAGTATGGAAATTAGAAATGGCTGCCAACTAAACCTCTAATGGTAGCTGCTGCAGCTTCTTTGTCAAAACGTTTGGAAAGAAATTCTAGGATTGCAGTAATAGGAGCTGTAAAAGGTTCTATGTTCTGTCCTGCAGCCCATCATGAAAATCTTTTTCCACTTACTGGAATACAATCTCCTCGTGGACGGTTTATGGGAAGAGGCGAGAATATGACTCACTGCAGGAGAAAAGGAGTAACACCTGGCTAAACTTGAGGGTTTGGAAAGATGGATGGAACTCCCCCAAAGAGTGGGTCAAGAGGTCTGGAATTGGATCCAGAATCCAAGGTTCCTCCAGCAGATGGGTCCAAAGAAAGGGGAACCAAATGTGTCGAGGCCAGTAAGGAGCAATGAGGATCATAGTGCTTTTCAACAAGCTGACTTTCTGAAGTACTTTGGGAATTAGAGGAAAAGGGGAAAGGCACAGAGTAGTTCCAGGGGCCAATTGTGAACCAGTGCATCCCTTGGTGACTTCCCCGGAGGAGGAATATGGGCAAAGTAGCTGCTGCATTTGGAATTCATGGAAGTGATGAAAAAGTCGCAGCAAGAATGGCCCCATTTTTGGAAGATCTTTTCCACAATCTCTGTCTTCAGGGACCACTCGTGAGGCAACAGACTAGCTCTGCTAAGTTTGTCCGCTATCACGTTGGAGTTCCCCGGGATGTGCGCTGCTATCAGAAAGCGTTGAGAAGTGATCGCCCATTGCCAAACTCATTGTACCTCCCGACATAGTGGGTAGGATTTGGTTCCTCCCTGCTTATGTACCATACTACTGACATGTTGTCTGTCCGAATTGCAACCATCCCTATCGGTAGAGAGCCCTGAAATGCCTGCAACGCATACAGCACCACTTTCATCTCCAGAATGTTGACATGCAAGTGTCTTTCTTGTTCTTGCCATAGGCCTTGGACTGTCATCCCCAGATAATGCCCCCCCACCCGATCTGGGAAGTGTCCGTGGTCAGTACTGCATTCGGCTGAGGAAGGACAAAGGGGCAGCCCTGATACAACTGGTCTGTCTGCAGCCACCAAATGAGTTTTTTTCAAGATTCCATGATGATAATCAGATGCGATAGTGGAAGATCTTGCACTGACCACTGAGTAAATAGCAACCACTGCAGAACCCTCATGTGTAGTCGTGCTAGGAGAACTAGAAGAATAGCTGTTGCCATGGTACCCAGAACTTGTAGCACATATCTGGCCTGAACCACCTTCTTTGACATCAAAATCCTGATTTGCTGATGAGGGGACTGTATTCTGTCAGGGGTAAGTTTTGCAGTCATATTTCTTGAATCCAATTCTGTGCCTAAGAAGGTAATTTGCTGAGATGGTGACAATGCAGATTTTTTTTTAAGTTTACTGTGATGCCTAGTCTGGTACAAAGTGATACTGTTTCATCTCGCTTGTGGTAGTAGATGCTTGGTGGTGGCTATGAGGAGCCAGTCATCTAGGTATGGAAACACATGGAATTCCTGACGTCTCAAGTGAGCAGTGACCACTGCCACACATTTGGTGAACACTCTTGAGGCTGTAGTGAGACCAAAGGGCAGGATTCGAAATTGGTAATGACTGGCTCCCAGCTGAAAGTGGAAGTGTCTCCTGGATCTCCTGTCCATCTTTATATGGTAGTATGCATCCTGGAGATCTATTGAGCACATCCAATTGTCTTTCCTGATAAACAGGAATATTGACCGCAGAGTTACCATCTGTAACTTTGACTTTTTCACTGCTTTGTTCAGCTTGCTGAGATGCAGAATGAATCTCAAGTCTCCTGTCTTTTTTGGAACTAAAGAATCTCGAGTAAGTTCTAGATCCCATTTGGTCTGCAGGGACCTCTTGGATGACTCTTTCTAGCAACAAGAGTATCTCTTGTGTTGCAAAGTCCTTTTGACTGGGTGGAACGTCTGTTGAGGACTGGTTTACTAGAGGGGGGATGGAAAATGGTATGTTATAGCCTCTGGATATAACCGTTTGTACCCATTTGTCTTGGGAGATTTCTTGCCAGGCATTTGGGTACAGTGACAAACGACCCCCGATTGCCTCCAGAGAAGAGCAGGCGGGCCTCCATTCTGGAGCGCTGGAAGGGCCTGTCACAGAACGCATCTCTGTCGCGCTGATTCTGCTGCCCCCTCTGCCGTGAGGTCGGCGTCTTCCATTATAACTTCCCCCTCTGCCCCTGGGGGAAGTGTCACCATGTGTGTCAGAGAAACCTTTTTGGGACTTGTGGAATTACATCTTTCTGCCCTTTTGACCTTTGGGATAAGGTCTAGACAGGGCAGAAAAACAGACTCCAACAGCAGATAAGGTTTGCCCTTCCTGCTCGCACCTGTTCAAAGTATCTTTCATCTTTGGCCCAAAAAGGGATGAACCATCAAAGGGGGCATTGGTGAAGGAAGACTTGAAGGGTTCGGCAAAGTTGCAAAGGCGCATCCAGGAATGTCTCCTCAGGGAAATTCCTGTTGCTGCTGCTCTACTCGCTCCATCAGCCGCATAGGAAATCAATCTCATGGAGGAGTTTATGATGGAATTGAGGGTGGAGAGCTCTGCGGATAAATTTGTCTGCGGAACCCCAAAGCTACGGTACTCTGAAGGGCATCTCCAAGTTCTTTGAAGAGATCCCTTTGAAGTCTCGTAAAATGGGTAAGGTAATTCAGCGACCATAGGGTGAAGGCCGCTGAAGAAAAGGCACGCTTTCCATGTTTGTCCATAGTCCTAGACTCTTTTTTACGTGGATGAACAGATGAGGAGGTCTCCGATAGCTCCTTCCTGGTGGCCGCCGCCACCATCGCATCTCCATGGACACCCTTAATCAAAAATTCCTTCTCTGAGGGAGCAGTAATAAATTTGTTAGGCCTCCTCGGAACAGGTTCCACTGTATTAGGCGATGTCCAGGCCTTACGGGATATGACACCTAACAGTTGGTCATATGGGAGAGTCACCCAGGAGGTGGAAAGGTGAGACCCAAAAGCCTCCAGGTACACCGATTTGCCCTCTGAAGGGTTGGTGGGCTTCCAGCCACCCCTCTGTTTCAGGATCTCAAGAATGTCTGCAAAAGAGACATCCTTAGAGGGGGACCGTAGGGACCTTTCCGACTCATCCAAATCGGTAAGAAAAGAGACGTACTCAGGGGATTCTATGTGCTTCCTCTTGCACATTCTCTTCTGAGGGACTTCTTCAGAGGGGTATTCCAGAGAAGTTTCAGAAGATACAATGCCACCTGCTGGGGCTTCCTGAGATTCTGGGGCTTTATGCTTGGGAGGGGCAGTGGTGATGAGGTAGACGCTGGCACCTGGGAGGGATGAGAAGTTGGCTCGGACAGCAGGGTTGTCTGAGGAGACAGCACTCTCTTAATCAGGTCAAAAGCCCCACCCCGCTCCAAAGAGACCCTCTGCTCTGAAGAGACAGAAGGCTGATTCAGAGGCGGAGCAGGTGGCTCCAAAAATGAGGTAGGAGCTTAGGCTCAACCTAGCCAAGACTCTGAGGGGTAGAGTTGAATCAGGCGACTGTCCGCGTCAACTCCCCTCCCTGGACCCAACTGGTGAGCATTGGTTCCTAGACCCCTCAAAATCGGGAGGAGTTGAGATCATCAGAGCCAAATTTGGAATCGAAGATTCCAAAGGTGGTCTTGGTGCCAATTCTTCCGTTACTATTGGATCCAAGCTCTCTGGCTCTGAAGACTCCAGGGTGACCAGAGGAGGAATCAATGAAGCAAGCGTCAAATGGGATGGCTCCGATTCCTTTGGGTCTGGAGGCGACAAAATTTTAGCCAGGGCCGGTGTTCGAAGCAATCTCTTCACCACCCGCTCCACATCTTCATCAGATAAACTCCTGGAAGAATGGGTGGACAAAGGAGATGATCTGCCTCTATCCAGAATAGGAGATATCAGCATCAGAGATATCAGCTCCAATAAAGGAGACACACTCCTCGATACTTCTGTCGGCTCCATAGACACTCTTGGCACTGAAGAAGTTGTTCCAGGTCTATCAGAGTAGAGAGCCCTCGGTTCCAATGACACAATCCTTTTTGGTGGCTCCAAAACTGGAGCTGTCGTAGCTGGTCTTTTGGAGGATTTTGACTGTGTCAAAGAAGGGGAGGAAGATTTGGAGCTCTGAGAGTTGTCTAAAGCTTTCTGAAAAGGTCCTTTCAATAAACCCCTTGCCATCAGTTTATTCTTACTCTCATGGAGCATACTGCTACTGAACCCATGACATATGATGCAGGGGTCCTGTAAATGGATGGCACTGAGGCAATAGGCGCAACTCTTGTGGCCATCCATAAGAGACATCTTTTGTGTGCATTTATCGCACTTTTTGAAGCCTGACTGCCTATGCTCCTTGGGGTCCTTTTCTCTATCCTTGTCTTTGGACATTATGCAGCTCTGAAAACAAAAGGCTGTAATTATAACTATACAAAGACCGTTTAACTAAATCAACAGCAAACAACTATAAAGGGAGAAACTATCTTTATATATATATATATATATATATATATATATATATATATATATATATATATAAACAACAAGAAGCAGTAAAGAAGGAAGATGCAGAATCCTCTAACTTAAACGGATTCTAACTTCTACACAGACAAGACAAGGAAAACACAGGGGAAGCAGCCCTCTAACTTAAATGGGCCACGAGTGCCCTCCAAGTTAAACAAACTCTCACCGGGTTGGGAAGGGAATTTCTAACTAACTACGGTGATCTAACGCACACAACATGAAAACCAACTCTCTAGAAAGATAAAGGGAGTATAGAGAGAGAAATTTGACCAATAAAAACTATACTTTGCCCAACGAGCCAGCAGGAACACTTCTTGATCGCTTGACTGGCAAATAGGATCTGTAGATGTGGCCTAGAGCATCATGGGATAGGGGTTAGCATCCAGCCAGTGGAAGCTCTTGAGCTTTAGTATTTGGCCAAGTTGAACCCAACCAGCAAGAATTACAGCAAGATAAGACTACATAGCATTATATATTTGAACTACAACCCCTAACATTCCGTCAGAACAGCTAAAACTTCCAAGGCTTCTCCTCAACACCAGGGCAGTACTTATTTCAGATGTCTTACTGCAGGTGTAACACTGGTATCACCTGAACATTATTTCACTGTCAAAAATGCTGCTATGCTCTAGTTAAAAACTAGTGAAACCTATTATGCATGTTTAGCTGAATGCTGAATCTCTGCACTGTACTATATTTGAAGTCCTAATGAAGTTGTTTCATTTTTGCCATTTGTGACACAGCTAAACCGTGTCTCACAAGTTTATTTATACTTTTTGTAACTAAGTAAACCCTTCTACAAAGCTCATTTACACCCAGAACCTGAATGCGGAGTAAAAGCCAGGTTTTGTCTATCCTGTACAAGGGAAAGTGTGTTCAACAAGGAATGGAGGCATACAATAAAAGGCTTAATGCTGCAATCTCTGTTCACAATGTACCATTTATTTTGCTGAAAAGGACCCTTGGAGCATGTACACTTTAAATGCTTGTCTTTTACTCCATATTTTAAAACAGGACCAATGTGTTTTAATACTTTCTACAAAAAATGCTAATAAACCTAACAATTAACAGCCCTGATGCCATCTACACCACAATGCGTTTTACAACCTTTTTTAAACATTTTTTATTTTCAACTGTGATTACACAGCTAAATATTTTCTCAGCCTATAAACTGATTATTAGAATAATAAATATTTCTGGTTCAGTCCTTCACTTACATGTGTGTAAATATGAACATATGCAAATAGTTATGGGAACATGGGAACCTTTGTCTGAAAACTATATGTCATCAATTCTCTATAGCCACTTAATTCAGTTCAAAGTCACAGGGAGCCACAGACTTGCCCAACAAGCAAGGTGCACAAAGCAAGAAATGATCCTGGTAGGATGCCAATCCATCTGAGGAAATGCATAAACAATGTAGAACCTAACAATTAACACTACCCCCGTCCCATCTACTTAGCATAGGTTTCATTAAGCTAGGCATTTCAACAGGATTTGCACAAATCTGCAATGAACATAAGATCACAAATGTTCACCGACTATATCCTGGAACACCATTATTATGGTAATATCAAAGAAAGGAAGGGGTATCTAGCCATGGTCTTTAAAGCATGTGCACTTGTAGGTCACATTTAGTTAGTCCTTGAGTTGAATTATGAACTGTATGCAATTCTTGCACCTTCAGATATAACCTTGAGGAATGGTGCTCCAGTTAGCGAGTGTAAGTTCTCTTTGCAGTAACTTATGCAGGTCAACAAAGGAAGCGACTTTCGAAGTTGTAACGGCATATAATTATGTTTTTGCCTTCAGTTTGCTTGCTCATGGTGGACAGAATTTGCAGCTGAGCAAAGTCAGATTAGCAAGAAGATGGCTCTGCCTGTTAACAGTAGTCACTTTGCCTTCTGTTGTAAAAGGAAGTGGTATTCCCAATTATGACAAAGGTAAATGAACAGCAATACATTTTTTCTGTTGAATGCAGCAAAGAAGCACTATGGGTTGAATTATAGTGGAAATTACACAGAATGCAGTGATCTTGAGATTACAACTATGTCAGCACAGGCCTGCCTTTAACGATTTTGTAAGAATATTTAAGCTAATTCCGAATTTTACTGACTTATTTTTTTCTCTATATTTACTGAGTGATGTATGCTGATCTAACCAAGGTACTTTTGTTTCTAAATGGACATCTGAGAAAACAAAATCTCCCTAGATAAAACCCATAGAGCCAGTACACAAACACCACATACAAGGAAATGCAGGCAGAAAGCATACAGAACCAAGCCTTAAAAGACAACAATGAAAGCCACCGCTGAAATGACAAATGAAGGAGGAAGTAACCTTAGTACCCCTCTCTGAAAACTTCTGCAGTGCTGTGACTACTTCGGATCTCAGACAGACCTTTTGCTCTTAGTTAAGCAGACTGTACACAATTGACTGGATACAGCAAAAAATATAATTGTCTTTCGGCTTTTCCCGGTTAGGGGTCGTCACAGCGGAACTCCAGTCTGCTAATGACTGGCAGTGAATTTTTACAGTGCAGAGCTGCCAGCCCGATGCCTAACCTTCAAAGAAGGCACACCCATTCACGCACGCACCTACCTGCATGTCTTTAATGTCACTCAACCATGGGGAGGACTTGCAGACTCCACATAGAAGGAAAGACAAAAACAATCTCTTGTTGTTCTGAAACATAAATTAGCCTTTTTTAGAAACATAAAAGGCTGGATGCAGCTATACATCTGTATCATACATGTTAAGATATCCAGCACATTTTTTTCACTCCTTAAAAACCCCTCCCTGGACCTGCAAAGCTCCTTCCTTGCTAGTCCATCTCATCTGTTCCCAAACAGGCTTGCTAAGGCCAAATTACCAGCTGAGCTAATAGTTGACACGGGATGAAGAATAATCTTCAGCTGGTACGTATTTTCATTTTTCTGCCCTACCAACAGAACTGCCCCATGCCTGGCATGCAATGGCAGGCAGTAACATGGAACTTGCCAGCAGACAAGGCATTCATAGCTATTCGAGACTGATCTCAGCCACGTCCTTCAGCCCTAATCTCCCTTTTCCAACACAAGCCAGCAAAGCAAATGCTGATTTCCACTCCCTTGCTAACCCCTCCAGGGCCAGGTCTCCAGGTCACTTAACTGACAGTCAGGGATCCATCTTTCGGTCTCACGGAGACAACCTCTGCATCAATAAATCTTACAACAAAGTAATGCATTTTAAATAGCTGAAAAGACTGGAAAAGAAAAAAAAACTTTGACAGAATCAGGCAACTCAAGTTGTAGGGTGGATTTAATGTTCTCTATGCCAGTTTACTTTTACTTCTTACTAGATTACTGCTTGTGAGTTTGACACTGGAAAAAACTTTGTACTATATAATCTGCTGCAGTTTATAGGCAACTTTATTAGAAATGTTTTATTAAAATTGTGAGATAATAAATTGTTTGATGTTTTAACTTCTTTTTTCTAACATTAATTTTGGCCATCAAGCCTGCTCCCAAATCCATAATGAACCACTCACTCTTCATGCGTGACAGCCCTATATGTTACATTTAGGGAAAAAGAGTCAAATGCAGGGAGTGTTGTCATTATCCAATGTGGAGGTCAGTTTCTGCTTTAGTCCTACCATTGTTGGTGAGATTACTGCTTCTGTTTCCCAACACTCAAGGACACCCACATTTGCAGTGCTACAAGCTGTTTAGGCATGCACAACTGCAATGCTCTACACCATGGATCAACTATGGTCCTTCTCCCTGAAACAAGCAAAGCAGATTTAGCCTCACGTTAGCTCCTACCATGCTTAAGTCGCTCATTAAACAGAGGTCAGCCAAGGAATAATCAGGACTTGGTCCTGCTATGCCACAGAGCTAGTCATTTGCTTCAACTGTGAAGTGAATTTAGATTTTATTTTTATAGTCTATCTGTTTTTTAACATTATCCTAATAATCTTTTATCCATCTGTGTAATGAAGTATTTTTTAAAATCAGTATCTTAATCTTTTATTCATCTGTGTACTGACAATTATTTTATTTAGTATATATCTTGGCATTTTTTCTTAAACTTTCCTTTTAAACTATTTTAGGAAAGTATTCACTTTTTTCATAACCGAATAATCCTCATGAGCTATCTCACCTCTCCTCCAGAATAGTTACATTTTCTTCCTATTCTTTCCCTACTCCCTTCTGTTCCTCATAGTTTTTTTATGTTCCTTTCATGCATCCCAGTTCTTTTAGTAGTGCTTTACTCATGTTCTTTAGTAAGCATCACTATATATCTTTCTCCCTCACCCTCTTTTGCTCAACATCCTTCACTTCTATTTCCATCCACTGAATGATGTTGCAGATCAGTGTGTAAGCAGTGATATGCAGAACCCCACCCCCCCATATTTCAATATTCAGTATCATTTTTGTCTTGCCTTTAATGACCCAGTCAGTTTTCTTTTTTTTTTTTTTTTTGCGCACTGCTGCAGCCTTTTGTCTCTATGATCTAGTTGCATGTTGCAGATTAGGTGGAGGGTTGTTGGTAGTATCATCATCCTTGTCGTACTAATTCTAAAGCAATGTACAAATCTTCTACTCTCTCCATTAGAGAACATCCCTTACCTTTTTTTTTCTTTCTCTGTTGTCTCTCTCACCGTGATCCCAACATATAGTCCTTGGGGAATGCCATCTCATCTCACCTGTTTCCCCCATATCCCTTCGATTTTCATAAGCTTACTACCACTGTCCTTTTACTGCGGTGGTGGTGCTGCGGTAGCGTTGTCGCCTCACAGTTAGACGTTGCCCGTTTGACTCTGAGCGTCTTCTGTGTGGCGACATGCGTGAATAGGCGTTCCTTCGTTGAAGGTTGTGCATTAGGCCCGGCAAGCCAGCAGGTAAAAATCTACTGCCAATCATTAGTGGACCGGAGTTCTGCTGTGGCGACCCCTAACCGGGAAAAGCCGAAAGAAACAAACAAACTACCACTGTCCTTTTGTTGTTGCACCAGAGTCCATCTATTTCTCTAAACTTCTAAAATAACTCCCGCTTCTGCAGCCATAACTTCTGACATTAGCATGCATATAGCACAAACTGAGATTTTATGCCCGCCTATGCTTTCAGCATTGCTAAAATTGTATGCGACTTCCATTCACAAGCATGGACACGCCTAAGGATAGTGGACACCCCTTTCTGGTCCCTCTCTCTATCTTTGGCTCCTCACATATGCCTCCATTTATAAGTAGTTAATTTTCTGAGTCTTGGTATATGGTTTGTATCCAGAGTATGAACATTTCACCTACCTGCATTTGCTGCAGTGTCTTCCATAGGAATTCCCACTTCACATACCAAAGGCCTTCTGAATGCCAAAAAATACAACCTTACCTTTTTCCCTTTCTGCTTCTGGTCTTCTCTACACATAAATTCCAGCAGGTTTCACCATTTTTCCTGCTTTCCTTCCTCTCGTCAATCCATTTTGTCTTGCTTGTATTATTTCTGGCAAAAATTAATTTAGTCTTCCAGCTAACACCTTTGCCAAAATGTCGATCTACATTAATCAAACGGATAGGCCTATAATTTCCCACGTCATCTTTTTCTCCTCCCTGTTTAAGTATCATGCTTATTCTGCACTTCCTCACTTCTAGATATTTTGCCTGGGCCTTGTACTCTCTTGTATTACTTCTCTAGGTCTTTGTGTGTGTCCTTCCCTCATTTGCAGAATTCTAGTGGGAAATCCATCTGGTCCTCCAGCTTTCTTCTCCATCTTTATTTTGCTTCCCTTTTTTCATCCCTTGTCATTTATGCATTCAACTCATCTTTTTGTTCATCCTCCAGTGTATACCCCACTATATTCCTTCTGAGTTCTATTCTGAGACTTCTGTCCCTTCCTGCTCTTTGTGAACTCCCTGTAGTATTCCTTAAATCTTTACTCCATTAGCTTGTCCTCTTCTAAATATTAATTTCCTCCCCTTACGATCTCTCTCTCTCTATATATATATATAAAACCAAAAATCGGTGCTAGTAACAGCTGAAACTCAACCAAAATGTCCAAAAACAAATTCACCTCGCAGCCAATGTCCTTCAACCACAAAGACACAGTTTATTTCCACAATAAACAACAAAATGTTAAGCGCTTTCGTCAGTTGACTTCATCAGAACAGTAATACATGAAAAAAGCACTCACTTAAATATAAATCATTACCCCTAATTAAAAATCAATTGACCAATCGTCAAAGCAAAACAATTCTTAGAGAAAAAAATTCCTTAAAGAGAAAAATTCTTAAAGAGAAAAATGATGGATAAATAGGTAATAGAAAAATAGAATATACAACTACCATATAAAATGATGATTACAATAAATATGATGTCACACTAATATAGTTACGGGGGGGGGGGGGGCTGGTGAGATGTGGATTTCCATGGTGATTACTTTGTGGTCTGATCTAACCAGGGAGGAATTGACTATTGGTGTAGAGCAATGGGTGCCCATGTTAGTAATAACCAAGTTAAGGATGTTACTTCCTCTAGTGGGGGTAAGAATGAGTTGGTCCAGGGCACTGGAATTGATGAATTCCAGGAAGTGCTGGGCCAGTGCATTGGTGCATTGGTGCATGAGTAGTTTTCCCAGCTGATAGAGGGGTAGTTGAAGTCACCTACTATGAAAGTGTTGGGTTGGATCTTAATAGTTTCCAGGGTGCTTAGGAATGTGGAGTGAGAGTCTTGGGACATGGTCGGGGACCTATATCAGGCTACGACCTGAATCACCATCTTACCCAATGTTAGTTGTACCTGGAGTATCTCAGATGCGTTATGCTGGGCTACTAGTCTAGAGGTGTGCATATCCTTTATGAATATGGAGACACCACAGCCTTTGGAGCTTCGGTCCATGTTCTGGGGGCCGAAAAGGTGTGGAATGAGTTATACCCTGGTAGCGTAGGGGTGGTTTCTGCTGCTTTAAACCAGGTCTCTGTTACAGCACAAATGTCTGTGTTCTCCATTTTGAGGAGTGTTTTGAGTGAGTGCATCTTGAGATTTAGACTTCCAGCATTGAGCTGCATGACCCTCAGAGACTGCATTCATTTATAGCTGTTACAGTGGTAATCTGGTCTTTGGAACACCACCTAAAAAAGAAAAGGCACTACAGGGGTAGCAAGAGCCTTAGCCAGTACCCGGAAACCCAGGGGTGACAGATGCAGGCCATCTCTGGCAAAGTATCGAGGTGTGTCAATCATGTCATCCCAAGCAGACAGATAATGGATCCCCTTAGAATACAATTGCTACTCCCCTCTTTTCTACTTCTGCCTTGCTGTCCATCCCTCCCTCTGGGTAGTCATTATACAATATTTTCTCCTTTTTCTTATTTTCAATTTTATTTTATTTACTGTAATAGAACATTAATGGTACTCTCCTTCTTGTAGGATATGATGAATCCCCAATGTTCTACATACTGTTCTGTATTTTGTTTGCATACTCCTCCCCATTTTCCCTTCTTCCGGGCTTACCATCTGAGCTGAACATCTTGCTCTTTGGCAGCTGCCGACACTTGGACCTCTCCTCCCCTCCCTGCCTTTTGTATCCATGCATTTTGGTACTTGCATTTTTATGGGTGAGCCCAAGACATGGGCTTTTCAAGACTTAATTTTATTCCCTTCCGGATGTCCCTCACACTAACACAGTGCATGCCAATCCAGTACTTATGTCACAGTCTTTCTATCTCACTGCATTCTCATTCATTGGTCTCCTGTGTCCTCACTGTCGCTCACTTGTCTGGTGCTCCGGCTTCACTTCTGCGATAATCTTAACATTTTTTTTCTTATAGCACTTTACTATGTTGCTTATCCACCACTGTTCTTTTATTTCACATTTGTTGATGGATCTCTTTTGTTTTTACCTTACTTTTCTATTACTTACCACACATTCATATCCCCAGTTGCCACATCACCAATAGTTACACTGGATATAAAAAGTGTTCACAACCCTGTTAAAATACCAGGTTTCTGTGATATAATGAGACCACAATAAATCATTTCAAAACTTTTCCCACCTTTAATGTGACCTATAACCTGTACAATTCAGTTGAAAAGCAAATCTGTTAGGAGGAAAAATATAAAAAAAATAAAAAACGTACAAGAAGCTGGTTGCATAAGTGTGCACACCCTTAAACTAATACTTTGTTGAAGCATGTTTTGATTTAATTAAAGCATTCAGTCTTCTTGGGTGCACACCTGCCATCAATTAAAGAGACTCTGATTAACCCCAAATAAGGTTCAGTTGTCCTAGTAGGATTTTCCTGACATTTACCCAGTTGCCTGCTACAGAAAAAGCCATGGTTCACAGAGAGCTTACAAAGCATCAAAAGGATCTCATTGTTGAAAGGTATCAGTCAGGGGAAGGGTACAAAAAAAATGTCCACAGCATTGGATATACCATGGAACACAGTGAAGACAGTCATCAAAAAGTGGAGAAAATATGGGACAACAGTGATGTTGCAAAGAACTGGATGCCCCTCCAAAACTGAAGAAACAGCAATACAAAAACTGGTCAAGGAGGCTGTCAAGAGACCGACAGCAACACTGAAGGAGCTGCAGGAATTTCTGGCAAGTACTGGTTGTGTACTACATGTGACAATTAGTCTCCATATGTCTGGACTATGGGGTAGGGTTGCAAGATGGAAGCCTTTTCTTACACAGAAAAACATCCAGGCCCGGCTAAAATTTGCAAAACAATACATCAAGTCTCCCAAAAGCATGTAGGAAAATGTGTTATGGTCTGATGAGACCAAGGTTGAACTTTTTGGCCACAATTCCAAAAGGAACACTTCACATTGCCAAAAGAACACCATCCCCATAGTGAAGCATGGTGGTGTCAGTATCATGCGTTGGGGTTGCTTTTCTTCATCTGGAACTGGGGCTTTAGTCAAGGTGGAGGGAATTATGAACAGTTCCAAATACCAGTCACTTTTGGCCCAAAACCTTCAGACGTCTGCTAGAAAGCTGAAGATGGAGAGGAATTTCACCTTTCAATACAATAATGACCCCAAGCATACATCCAAATCAACAATAGAATGGCTTCACCAGAAGACAATTAAAGTTTTGAAATGGCCCAGACCTAAATCCAACAGAAAATCTGTGGGGTGACCAGTAGAGGGCTGTGCACAACAGATGCCCTTGCAATACGACAGATTTGGAGCACTTTTGCAAGGAAGAGTAGGCAAATATTGCCAAGTCAAGATGTGCCATGCTGATAAGACTCCTACCCAAGAAGACCGAATGCTGTAATTAAATCAAAAGGTGCTTTAACAAAGTATTAGTTTAAGTGTCTCCACAGTTATGCAACCAGCTTATTGTACTTTTTTCTATATATATTTTTTCCCCCTAACAGATTTGTTTTTCAATTGAAATGTACAGGTTATAGGTCACATTAAAGGTGGGAAAAGTTTTGAAATTATTTAATTTATTGTGGTCTCTTTTTTATATCACAAAAACCTGGCATTTTAACAGGGGTGTGTACACTTTTTATATCCACTGTACTTATTTCTTCTTAGGCATAGATATTATACTTGTGCCTGTTGTAGTTTATTGTGCATCATTACAAAAAATATGTTGCTTACGCTGCAGGCTTGCAATTATGTTCCCCTTAATTAGCCATCACAGCCTTAGAAATTTCTTCAGTTCCTCCCACTGTTTGCAAAGGTAGGGCTCATTTCACAAGGCAAGGACATTTTCATTTAATACAGCCTTACTACCCTGCCCGCAGTCACCTTCCTTTTAGTGTTCATTCTTTCATTTATTTACTTATTTATTTTACATTTTTTCCTGCAGTCAATTTTATTTCTTCTGTATTCCTGCTTTCTACCTCTGACTTTGTCCGTCCATCCATCATAAATGCTTCTATCCAGTTTATAATGTCACTCACTCATCTAGCAGTTCACTTCTGAGTTGCCCAAAACATTTGACGAACTATAGTTGCATCTCCTTAGAGCTCTCCATGGTCTGTCTCTGCTTCTCTGGTTTTTTTTTTTTTTAATTTATTCATTTTTATCCAAGTCTCTCCTAGGAGAGGGTTCTTCTTTTCTCCCTTTGATACAATCCTTTCACTTGTTTCCCCTGTACGACCTTGTCTCTTTTCTCACCTCCTTGCAGTTGCTTTTGTGATTTACTTCCTGCACTTCTCTTTTAATAGCATGTGGCCCCTCTGCACTTCCTGGTCTTGTTTTCTTCCTTGCAGGGGCTTTGGCATCTGACGTTGTATGACCTCCCAGTGCTTCTGCATCATCTTTCTTAAACCCAAGGTTATTCTCCCAGTCCATATTCTGCAGGCAGTTTAGATTTTTACTGCCTGTGTTATTTTGCTGTCTGTGATAATCTTGTTTACACTTTTGAACATCCGCATTACTGTGTAGCCCCCTTCCTACTGACCTTCCAAAATTGCAGAGTATTTCAACCATGCTGCTGTCTCATTCATTCTTAGATAATTTAATACCACTCTAGCACAACCTTCCCTTCTCATACACAGTCTTTCCGAGTAATCACCGACCAGCTTTACAAACAGATTTGCAAATAGGATGACTACGTTTTTTTTTTTTCTTACAGTAACGGAATGAAAGCGTATCAAAACTTGCCTGGGTCTTTTTTCTGCTGCTTCTTCTGTCCCAATCTGTATAGGCTCTCTTTTAGTGTCTTGATTTCCTGGGAACACAAACTTTTCCCTTAACACTGCATTACAAACTGGTCCACCTTACTGTCACCCACTCTCTCTTGTATTCCAATCATCCTGATATTGTTCTTTCTTGAGTGATTTTCAGTATCCTCCATCTTATGACGTACATCTATTAGCTCATGTATTCTGTAAATCTCTTCCTGTAGTTCAACTTTAACTGCTGCTTTATCTTCCTCCAGATCCTGTAACTTTCCTTGAAGCCTTCTCCACTTCTGTTTGTTGTCCTATTGTCCGTTTCAAGAAGCTCATAATCTGGCCTACTGTGATTATCTTTTCAAACAAAATGTGCAATTGTTATCCTTATTTTCAGCTTTAAAGGCAGCCATCTTTTCCTCATTTTGTTTTTACTCCCTATTTCTTTCTGTGTTGTTTTGTTTCTATCTGAGACCACTACTTTCACCTAAATGCCTGCTCGCCCTATGAGAACTTTGTGTTTAGGTATCCATATTGGCTATGGTCTTCTTGCCTAGTCTGCCCTTTAACTGCATTTAACATTTTACTGCTCTCCTCCATCCCTCTTCTCCATGTGTCATGTCCTACTGAATGCCTCTTCCAATTTCCTTTCTACTGCTAATATAGGTAGCTCATAACTTTGAAATCTCAAACTAATTTTTAGCTACAGGGAACAGCTGGTCAGTACAATTGGTTACCTCGTCTCCCTTTGTCATTTTTGTTCAGTGTAACCTTTCACATCTTTATGACAAGCTAATCATCCTCATCATATAATTTCGGCCTCTTTTTGCCTCTAATGAGAAGATTAGCCATGCCCTTTCCCCTCTATCCCACACACTTTTTTGGTAGTTTTCATTTGCACTCCTTCCAGCAGCCTGATGTTCTTCTCCCTGCAAAACTTCCAGAAGTGCATATAGTAGGCAAGGTGAGGCCTGATCAGGGTGTAGTATAGTGGCAGTATTACCTTCTAGTTATGGAGTCTACTCAAGACCTTCAAACAGGTGGCAATGGCTGCAGAGACGTGACTTAGTCAAATATATACTTAGACATGCAGAAATACATTTAGGTTGCAGTAAGATAAACCATAAGTCTAAGACCATGACTGAACCTACAGGTAACAAACAAAATTACTTGAACTATTATGGTACATTTTCAAAAGTATACATCACTTTTTATCGTAGATAACGTCCGTGTTTACAAAGCAAGTGCAGTAGTAATGCCAAAGATGTATAAAAACTGCTGCTTATAATTTTTGAGACAGCTGATGAGGAGTTGGAGAAAATTCTCTAAAATTTCAAGGCAGAAGAACGGCTGCCTCTTCAGCAAGTTTGTCATTCTCAGCCCTAGTGCTATGACAAAATCACGATCCCACTCCTTTGGAACAGCACCAGTGCCAGGCTCTATCCACACTGTGAAGGCAAGCAGACAAAGGTGTGTTCCAATTAAAATTATATGTTGCAAAAAAAAAAAAAAAAAAAAAAAAACATTTGATGGATATGTAAGAGGTGTTACAGGCAACCTGGCTTCCTTTTGACATCCCCTGCGAAACTATATAAAGGAACCCTTCAAAAAGGTAACAGAAAAGTCAAGAAAGAGCCACTTAACTGAATGTCTAGGAAGGAAATGATAGTGAATGCAATGTGGTCACACATCAAACTGGTAACAAGGCATACCAGAAGACTCATGCTCTTGTCCTTGCATCTATGGATGTGAAGTTTTACACAAATCTCTTCACCACCTTCACCTTACCAATATTATTACATCTGTACAACTTACAATGAGGCGTAATTCTGCTTACCCTTTATAGACTATATTCAGCCACCTAACCTCTTTATTCACTGCATTACTGCATTGGTTGTTAATAGAAACAGCATGCCACTCATGAGACGGCCCTGTGAAACTCCTTTTTCTATCTTAAGCATCTCAATTATTTCCCTTTTACCCACATATGTTCTTTATAAAAAGTTAGAGTTACCCCATTCCATATTTCATTAAAATCCCAGACATCTCTCCCATGCTGCATATGGTCAAATCCCTTTAGTATGTTGCATGCTTCCATTGTTCCCTTTTCCTTTCCTTTCTCTTTTCTTTATGTAATCTACTAATTCCTTAATCAAAATAAATACTTCCTTTGCATTCATCCCCTTAATCCCATACGCCCCATCCTGAAGCCATACCATCAAAAATGCTTGTCAAATCTTTATTACTATTTTAGTCTACATGAAAATGTTATGGAATTAAAAAAAAAAATCACTTCATCATTCAACCCCTATTAAAAAAATAAAAGTCAGATCTTATCCTGGAACATTCTGCTCCCTCCCTTTAGTATTTTTACCAGTTTTTCCAATAACATGTCCTTCTCTAGCACTGTGCGTTTCTTTTTGACAGTCCTTCAATCTTATCCAACCTCCATTAACCTTTTTACACACATCTCATTAGAAGACATCTCTCACTCATACTTTACAACACATCCCGTAATTCCTTCTTAGTACATCCCTTCCCTCAGCTACAGCTTTCCTCGTATTGCTCACCTCCATCTTAGCATTTTTTTACTCCTAAAAAGGCATCATCTCTTCCTTTTCTTCCTTGCACCACACACCTTTGACTAGACCAAACCCCGTACCCTCAATGTATTAACTTCATGCATCTCACTCTCTCTCCTTTCACAAGCATTCTCTATTGGCTTTTCCTCGCTCTCTTTTCAAAACTTTCAATCTTTTCCATATAAATCTATGTCCTGCTCTTATGCCATTGCTTTTCAGTTCCTCCATGAACCCCGTTATAAAACTGTTCCATGAATCATGGAAGGGATGTCCTGAGAATTAAATCATAAATGCACAACTAATATGTCCATGTAAAAAAAACGTTTTTTTTTTTTTTTTTATCCATACTGTTGGAGCCTCCTCATTTCCTGAACCCTTTGGTTTGTTCATTTATTTTCCCCTTACAGCAACCAAAGCTGCACAGGAAGACAACATTGTCTTGCTCTCTTCTTCGTGCACTTCATGTTCTTCAGACACCGCCTCCTATGTCTGTTTCTCCTGCACACCAGTTTAGAACATTTTGTTTACCTGCAACTTCACCTGCTTAAATTTCAAGCACTACAAAATTTTATAACCCTCATTCTACTGCAAGGAGATGCAGGTTAATGTCAGTTTTGTAACCTCTTGCTTTAGGCACAGTTTACCATCAGGAAGTGTAAACAAACTAATGACATTCTTTGACTAAAATTCTTAAAAGGACATTATGGCAAGTAGAAAGTAAATACCTGCAAAAAAAAAAAAAAAAAAAGTCAGCACAAAATTTTATGTGGTAAGCTTCAGTGTCTATACACCTTTCTGATTTGTCAATCACTGAAATGCTGCAGTCCTTAGCTGTATTTCCAGCTACTCCAATCATGCATAATTATGTCTCATCTCTCCAAGACAAATGTATTACACTCAAACTGCAGCAAAAGTTGACCACAGCAAACAGTGAGCAACATCTGGGATCAGGGGAGCTCAGTAACAGACTGCAACACCTAACTACATGGCTGGCAGCTGAGCTACACTGGGATTCAACCTGATGTTTCACTCCTAGAAATACATTTTATAATTCCTAGCTGAATTACATAAACTGACATTTCATGCAAACTGAGTAGTACAGTTTTAGACAACAGTTGAAGCCATGTTAGATTATGCTGCAAAAATGTACAGCTAATGTACATCTTGAATTACCAGTCTTAGTGTTTAATCCTCATCCCTTGTAAACATCAGGAATCAAAATTATATGAAATATTATAGATAGTCTGTGGTTGCAACACTCTGAGATGCACACAGTGCTCTCTTCCCTTGAACCGTATCAGTGATCATTCAAATGCTGATCGTGTTAACTGCCCTTTTTTCTGACAGACAGCCTGTCCCTCAAAAAATAAATAAAAGTAATGTTTTGAATGGTGTGATGTGTCTTCTACCTCTCTAGACAAAAAAGAAAGAGGTCTATTGCCCCCCATACTTTCTCTATTTACCCTTTTTATCCTTTGTGCGGAAATAACTCATTAGATAGATGAAGCCTATCCTTGTACTCTTTAGCAAGGTCAGAAATGGTCTGCAGCAATGCCGTTCAAACTCTAGGAATATCAGGATGTTTCCAAAGTAAATGCAAGCTTAACCATCTTCTTCCAGCTGCCTGAGCAGTGTGGTTACATCAGAAACAGCAATGTGAGTTTTTCTGAATACTCACAATTACATTCTAGTAGCTGGAGCCCTAAGCAATTGCTTAGTTTGCCTCCTAATGCTAGATATGGGTGGTACATATTTAATTAATGCAAATTCACCAACTGTATTTTGACTATCTCAATAGATCATTTTGAATGTTCTAAACCACTTCAACCTTGCCAGTTTTCCACAGGAAGAGACCTAAAGACATTCTGTAAGACAATTTCCAGTGACAATTTGCGTGAAGGAAGGCTCCTCTCTAGCCTTCTACTACTTACTATTCATCTCCACATCTCCACGTTCCACCTAACCTGCATATTTTTCAAGCATTCTTCTTAGCAGTACCCTAATGTCACCCAAAAAACTTGCAATGGATATCATACACTGGAAAACCAAACCAATGTGTTCGGACATTATCCTTCCACAATTCTTAAGTGCTCAGACATGCAGCCACTATATATCTTCATGCCAATTGTGTGACTTTTAGAATAAAGTTTTTGTGCTTTAGGGTGCATATTAACAAACACATTGGCAAACTGCATTACTAGTTAATTCTGTTTGAAAGGGGTTGCATCCCACACTGGGGGGGTGGGGGAGGTGGCTAAATTGACTTTACAAATAGAACTGAGAAAATCCAGTCTGAACATATGGGTTGCAATTTCATACAACATTAACTGTTTTAGGGAGATTGACATAGTAATAAAAAAAAAGTTATGTACTTAGTATAATGCTAGATCTGTGTTGTCTTCTTTAGTCTAGATCAATGGATAGGTTATTGGCACCTTTTTCAAGCTCTTGGATCCAGGGCTCAGGCTCCTCCCCTACCAATAATTTCTTCCAATTCCTACAATATCTCAGATCAAGTTTGCCCACTTGTACCTTATACCTCTCCTAAAAGCTAAATGAAAGCAACATAAACTGCGAGAGGGATGAGAAAACAGCTCAAGGCTGAACACTAGACAAAGCACTGGTCAGGTCTGACTACTCATTAGTAACAACAATTTAGATAAGGGGAATGGGGGAGGGAAGTTTGAGTAAGATGGAAGAAAACAACATGGCTGTAGCGTTACGGTAAATACAAACGTTTCATATCCAATGTTGTCTTTTCTGTCCATCTCATCGAATGGGACAGATTACCCAGCCACTAAAGCTCTAGAGTGGTCTCATGGAAGGATATTCTGAGGAATGTGGAGCCAAATGATGCATGGAACCTACACTGCATATCCAGCTTATAATGAGAAACAAAGGTGTGAATAGTAGGCCAGGTAGACGCAGCACAAATTTCATCTACAGGTAAGCTGGAAAAATAGGCTGCAGAAGCTGCAACTGCTTTGGCTGAATGAGCTCTTAGCTTGTGAGTTAAGAGACTCTACCTTTTCTTTATAAACAAAAGTAATAAAATCAAGAAAGCAACCTGGATAATGTGACTTTTGAAATACCATACCCAGTTTGGTTCTTGAGAAGGAATGAAAAAGCACATCTGTTTTCCTAAAACTCTTCATACGATGCAGGTGAGTCTTAACTGGCAGTGAACATCCATCAAATGCAAGGTATATTCTTTATTGGAAGAAGTTGTGAAGAAAACTGGTAAATTAAGAGACTGATTAAGGGCAGATTCTGAGGCTACTCTTGGAAGAAAATTTGGATTGGAAAGATTAAGTAAGGAGGTTTGGAAAGTGAGGCCTGTGATTTAATGGCCACCAGGTAAATCATTTTCTAAGATGAAAATTTCAGTTCTGCTGACACTGCTGATTTAAACATGAATTAAAGCCTGAAGTAACAATGCTATGTTCCAGGGTGGAACTGGATCCCTGTTAGGGGGTCTGAAAAGGAATGCTCCCCTTAGAAAGGCTTCAGAGAGTTTCAAGGACGCAAGAGAATTTTGGTTTTCTCTTACATAAAAATTGGATACAGCTGGTAACTGCATCTTAATGTTAGAAAACCTAGCATCTTCTTGAAATAATCCCACCAAAAAATCCAAAATACATGGTAAAGGTGGTGCAAAAGTATCTAAACTCTTAGAAGCCCAGATAGCAAAACTCTTCCATTAACATTTGTAAACCGTTCTAGTATTTGCCTTTTTGAAGGATAAAATGGGAAGTGCTGATTAAGGAAAACCTGTCATCCCTCATCCCTGCCATAACTAGAATTGGAAGAACCATACAGTTAATTTCAGGGCTTGAAAGTCTTGATGATGCTGGCCACAGGGGTGAGATAAAAGATCTGGAGGAAGTTCCAGCACCCAGGGAGGGTGTGTCAGGTGAGGCCAAAGGAATTGAAACACGATCTGAAGGGGCTAGAAAGGCAGAATGAGAATCACTGCTGTCTTGCACCAAATGGCTTTCTGAAAAAAAAAAATGTTTTTTTAGGGGGAAAGGTGGAAATGTACATAGGAGACCTGACGGCAAATTGTAAACTACAGCATCCTTCAGTGATTGACCCTCTCAGACAATCAGGCAAAGTAGTAGTTGCACTTAGTGTTCAAATGGGATGCAGAGAGGTCACAGCATGGCTGGCCCCAGTGACTGAAAACATGAGGTGCAACTGACTGGTTAAGGGACCACCTGTGAGGCAGAAAAATGGACCTGCTCAGTTGGGCCACCAAAGCACTGGAGCATCCTGGGATGTGCATTACCACCAGAATGGGTTGGGAAGACTTGGCTCATTTCCACACCCTCATGGCTTCCCACATAATGGGTACAGATGGGTTCCCCCTGCTTGTTGATATACCAGACCAGAGCTATGTTATTCTTTTGAATGGATATCACACCCCTGGTGAAGGAATACTACAAGGTCTGCAACAATAGCAGGACTTCCCTCATCTTCAAAATGCTGGTGTGAAGCCTGGCTTCTGCCTTCAACTACATGACTTGAACCATCTTCCCTTACAAATGCCCCAACCCCAACCAAGGAGAGAGGCATCAATGGTCACAGAAAAAAAATGAAAGGTTGACCCTACATCACTAGTGCGGTGGTCAAACACTAACAAATGTGACATGCGTACATGAGACAGACTGGAAATTACATGGATTGCTACATCACTGATCACTGGACAGATAGGGTCCATTGTAGTACCCTCATATAAAATCTTGCCTGAGGAACCAATGTTAATGGATGTAGCCAGTGATACCAGTAGTCGGAATATGAATCTTGCTGGAGGATTGAAGAAGAAAGGACCACAGAAACTTGGTAACAGAGGGAGAATAATCACGAGTCTGGAAGTTTGTGAGGTGTCATGTCCAGGTAGCAACCTGTGAATTCTATTGTATGGCTCACTGTCAGCCTGCTTTTGCTCAGATTCACAATAATCCCCTAGTGATGACAGAACTGGAGCAAGTTGTCCCAGGACTGAATAAGCAAATCCTTGGTGGATGCCGTGACAAGCCAGTTGTCTAGACAGGTGAACACCCAGAACCCTTGCAGCCTTAAATAAGGTGCCACCACTGCAATGCACCTGGTGAACACCAGAGGGGCTATGGTGAGACCTAAGGGCATTGCTCTAAACTGGAAGTGACTGGCCCCTAGCTGAAAGCAAAGAAACCTCCTGGACTGCCTCACCATCTTGATACAACAGTATGCATCCTGAAGGTATAGCAAGCACATCCATTCATCCTTTCTCAGAAAAGACAGAATGGACTGAAGAATGGCTATCCAGAACTTTGTTTCACAAACTGATTGAGGTGACGGAGGTCCAGAATGGGCCTGAGATTCCCAGTCTCTTTCAGAAACAAAAAGAATGTTGAATAGACTCTGGATCCTTGCTGGTCTGGTGGGACCTCCTAGATGACTTGCTGCCAATTTCCTCTGACTTGGTGGAACATTGGAAATATTACTCTTGTTTGCTGGGGGAAAGCAAAGGAAATAATGTAGCATATGGTGGCTATCTTGTGCACCCAAGAATCTTGACTAATGGCTAGCCAGGTGTCTAGGTGTAGAGAGAAGCACCCCGAATGTCTTCAGACTGTGGCAATCATTCAGGGGGACTGGAAGGGTTGCCTCAGTAAAGAGGCCCAAAAAATTTGATAATGCAGTCTACTTCTGGCCATGGGGTGGTATCTATTAAAATTGTTTCCCCCTTGCCTTGGGGGTAGGGGGTGGTTCTGTCATCACAGGAGTCCTGGTCAAAACTCTGGGATTGACTGCATCATAACTTCTTTCCACTCTTCTGGTTCTGGGAAAACATCCTTTGAGGGGGTGGAAAAACATATGCCTACAACAGACAAGGGTTTTGCCCTCCAGCTCACTTCTGGAGATCATATCTTTGACCTTGGGTCCAAAATGTGTGGAGCCATCTAAGAGTGCACTGAAGTAGAACATCTTGAAGCTCTTCACAAAAATCGCAGAAATGCTTCCACACATGCCAGCAAACAGCAATGCCAGTGTCTGATGCACTCACCGTGCCATCAACTGTGTTGCAGTCCCATGGACACAGTCAATGAAGGGTATACAAATGTGATTCCACAATTTTCTGTACATCAGCACACAAGCAAGTTACCAGAGACAGACTTAGAAAGCTCCTTGGTCAAGTCTCTCTGGAAATGAGTCATATGGGCTACGTAATTCCACGCACAAAAAGCAAACTTCACTGAAGTGCAAGTCTACTTTCCAAACCTGTCCAGCACCCTGGACCCCTGTTAGGGAGATAGAAGTGCTTTCTTCAGAAAGCTCCTTTTTTGTGGCTGCCACAACCACTACTGTATTTATAGCAGGACCCTTGCTCCAATATGGCTTACTCCTAGTAGATACAAGTATTTTGTCAGATGTTCTCAGAATTAGTTCTGTCACTTCAGGTTACTTCGAAGCCCACTGACAGACCACATCAATGAACTCATCAGTAGGGGGGACCACCCAGAAAGTAGATGAGCCAGTTCTGAAAGCCTCAAGGTACACTAACTCCTCTTAAGTAGGGGCTTTGGAGGACCAAATCTCCCTCTGTTTTATCAATTCAAGTATGTCTCTGAAGGAGTAGTATTCTAGAGGAGATCTTGGGAACCCCTGCCCATCCTCAAAGTCAGTATCTTCAGTGAGCAACTCTTGAGGGAGTCTAAGCCTCTCTTCTTGCAAGTCCATTTCCTATCCCCTTCTCTGGTGTAATGCTCTAGAGATGGTTCAAAACCATAAAGGGAACTTGCTAGGCAAGATCCCTCAAAACTTAATACGGCTGGGCAGGAGAAGGATCTACAGTACCCAGATGGTATCTGGACAATTACGAATACATGGGAGAGACCTCCTCTTTTGACTTGGGGGAACACACTCTCAAAAGCCAAAGCCAAAAATGAGGCAGAGGAAGACTCCTTAGGATTCAAAGATCTCAAAAATGGAATCTGCTGGGCCCCAATCCAACTCTGCTCTGAAGTAGACACCAGAGCCAAGCTGTCTAGGGCCAACGCACCCAAGGGAAGGGATGACTCCAGTAATCTTGGAGTCAATCCTGAGGCCAGGACTTTGGTCCTGACCTCTTGGCTCTGAGACACTTTGCAATCTGATGGTGCCAGAGACTAAAGGGTTAGACAGACCATAGGAGTCTAAGCCAACAAAAACCTAGGACCAGCCAGGTCCTCCCATGAGTATGATTCAGATCCATGGGCACCTGATCCAATCAGCAGATCAGAGAAGGAAATACTAGCAAGGGTGTCACTGGACCTGTCCCGGAATCCCCAATGGAAGAGGTGCTGGGAGGACCCCCATCTGGATCGGTCTCCTAAGACAATTTCACATCATTCTGTTGACTTTGGCTTCCAAACTGCTTCTAGATGATCAAAAGGACCTGAAGGAGAAGGTCACAGTTGGTGGCCTGGATGACTGGTGAGTCGACCTTTCTTGGAGGATTTGAGAAAGCAGCTGAGGACTGATGAGATCCTGAGAAAATTCTGTATGGAGGAGAGGGCTATCAGAGCCAGTCTCCCGGATAAATCACTGAATCTGACTGTCTTGGTGTTTTCAGTGCTGGTCTGGAATGAACCGAATGGTCTGAAGATCTTTCTACTTTTCCTATTGTGACATTTTTGTTTCTCTTTTTTTTCCTTTTCCTTGCTTCTCTCCCTCTCTCTTATCCTTCTCTTTTGAGCTTCTTAAATTTGTCTCCTAGTTTCTTGATTGAAGGTGAAGCAGAATCTGAAGCAAAAGTGGTCAATTCTCCTGCTTGGGAAAGGAGAAAACCCTTTAGGACAAGTTTGTTACCTTCTGTCTATAACAGTCCTGGTTCTGAAAGGGGCACAGGATTCATATTCTGTATCAAGAAAGTCTACCACAAACAATAGGTGTACAAGGCATGTGGGTATCTGTGTGTATGGGGGTGTCTTGTGCCCGCATGCAGTGTACTTTTTGAAAACAGAGGCCTTGTCACTCATGATAATTCCACAGCAATAATACTAGCAGTAATAACACCACACGGATGATGAAAGTTATACAGATATGTAGAAAAACAATGTCACTTTTAGAATGAGAGCTGAATCCTCAGATCACTACCAAACCAAATAGATAGTAAACGAGATCTGGGATACTGTACGGACAAGGAGGGAATTATGTATACGGGAGGAGCCTGTGTCTTGGATCCAAAAGCTTGAAAAAGGTGCTGATGTCAGATCTGATAAGACATCTGTTGAGCTGGAAGGAAAAGACAACACTGGATTTTCCAAAATGTAGTTCTCCAGCATACTACACCTGAAAAAACTCACCTTTCTTAGCATATCATTTTGTTCCACATTTTGTATCCTCTTGGGGCTTATTTCCTCTTTTAATGTATACTCAAAGAGTTTTCCATTGACATTGACCAAAAGAGATGTAATGGGTTTGCTCTGCAGTGAGCAATTTAGCGGCGTCTTCTGCTGGACACTGGTGGTGACTGGAATACCATATCTCAGTATCACACCCACAATAAGCCCTGTGGAGGATAAAAAAATATTTAACTTGTAATTACAAAATCTGAAATGGTTCTGAAAATGCAGTTTCTTACTCCATCTACAATCTGGAAATTTTCATATATGACAGACAGACACACACACACCAAATATATCCATCCAAAAAAAAAAGGACTAAAAAATTAACGCAAGTACTTATTCCCATTGTGCCAACACATTACCAAGGAAACAAATATTTATGACTGTCAAAATCTTGACTTGGAATGTTGATGTACAACAGCAATATGATTTTTACATGTGTATACCTTAACACAATACTAAATCTTTAAGAAGCAAATTATGCCATCACAAAACTCGGCACCTAACAATCTACTGCCAATCATTAGCGGACCGGAGTTCCGCTGAGGCGACCCCTAACCGGGAAAAGCCGAAAGACACAACAACAGCAACAATTTGGTATCATTTATTTATTTACTGACATTTGATTACCAGGAAAGTACAGTTGTGTGCCTACCATAAATGTAGATGTTCAGTGTATTCACTGTTGCAGTCATTATTCTTGGGTTATCCTACTGGCAGGCTACCCGCAGTCGGCCAGAATTCCAAAGTCTAGGTCCGGCATCAGTTGATGTCACCTCTTCCCTGCCGTCAGTGTGCCAGGGGTATAAAAGATGCAGCCGATGCCATTTTCTTCAGTTTTTCTTGCCCCAGATGTCAAGTGCCCCCAAAATGGTAGGATAAAAAAAATATGCCAATAATTATGCATGCAGTAAAATAAACATTTCCTTCATCTACAAGCAAATACACCACATAGGTTGTATAAGATAGAGAAGTATAGGTAAGTCCCAGCAAAGAAAAGGGGGATGGTGGGTGGGTAACCTGGACTGCAACTGTGAATACACTCGAACATCTACATTTATGGTAGGTACACAACTGTACTATTAACCAGTATATACAACAGACCTGATGTTGAAAAGCAAGATGTAGTCGATGCCAATAAGGAGATGAAAAGCAAAACCCAGAATTGATAGAAAAAATCACTTAAGGCAACTGGAACCAAACCAACCGAAAAGCCACCACTCGTTTCTTCTCCAAAACTGCTTTATTGACCTAGGTTTCGTTCATACGAACTTCTTCAGAATACATACTGCTACTTCAACACAAGGTTTATATACAATATAATATATTGAATAATTACTTAATTGATGTCATTGATTTTCACTAATGAATTCTTAAAGGGGAATGTCCCTTTTTCAAGACATTTCATGTCTATTGAAAACCATTGTAACTTCAATATTGGAATAAACCTAAATCAAATACATATATGCATTCTAATATATAAAAAATACTACTATTTTATACTAAAAATAACAACATAAATAAAATATATACATGTAATCAACTATTAATATATATCATAAAATTATACCTTACATTAAGTTTTACATATACTAACACATACAAATCTTATTAATGTATATAATGTATGGTGTTTAAAATTTAAATATGTATTTTACCTCATCTAACTCTAATCTTATATTATATGGAACTGTTACAATGTGTCGTGGTTTAGCTTGTTTTATTTGTTCCACAGACCATGCACTTTCACCCCCTTGGACATAGCTCTGCAAACAAAGTCATTACAGATGGAGCAGGGGGCTGGCAGGGAGAAGGAAGACCTGGGATGAGAGAAAACTGATTGACCCAGCATTTCAATTCCCTTTCTACAACCCACCACTGAAATTTGAAATGACAGAGGGTACTGATTTGGAGTCCAAACTGACTTTGCAGTCCGCTGAAGATTTTTCATGTGCAGCCTGGCCAAGGGAATAAAGTTGAGGCCATCAAACTTAGAATTCTAAAATATTTTCTGGCAGATGCCTTGGAATGGCTTTGAAATGTCACAAAATGTTGCCTGTAATTCTCCACTTGTCTTGAGGGAAAAATGCCATTGCAAGTGTTGTAGCTAAGACACCCTAGAAACACTACCTTGTAAGGTGGAGTGAAAGAAAACTTTTCTCAAGTTCTAAAGGAATCTACAAAAAAGGTGATCAGCTAAATAATAAAAAAGTGAGAATGTGCTGCAAACTTGCAATGGGCTAGAACGGGAGGCACACACTATGTAAACCCTCAGAGATGTACATATCCCAAAGGGATATACAGCAAAATAAAAATGTAAACCAGATACAAAGAAACAGAAATGTTCTAGACATTGTTGCTGACTAGCATGCTTTAAATAAAGAAGCTATGGCTTACCATAATGTTCAATCTGTGTTGTCGATCTTTACTTATCCTTGACTGGGGGTTCAGTTTCGATATCGGAATTGACTTGGCCGTTATTCCCTCCAAAAACTCTCGAGCTAAGCTTTACCCATAATGCTCCTCGCATGATTACCACAGATCGAGTTTGCATAAAACAGTAACAAACAGGAAGTAACGAACCATATCTGTATTCCTAAAAAGGAAAGCCAGTCTTTTGGGAAAGGGTGGGAAGGGTGTGGATGTCAAGGATACGTGAAGATCGACAACACAGATGGAATGCTATGGTAAGACATAACTTCTTTACCTGATGTTGTCAATCTTCACTTAATCCTTGACTGTGAGACAGTTACCTAAATCCTGGGAGGTCTCACGGAAGAATATTCCTGAGCACCACTGAGCAAAATGACGTTCATACCTTGGAGACCAAATCCCGCTTATAATGAGTAACAAAGGTATAAGGAGATGCCCAAGTAACCGCTGCACATACATCATCAACTGAAGCTCCAGAATGAAAGACTGCAGAAGCGGCTACTGTTCTTGTTGAATGTGCTTTGACAGGTCCTGGTAGTTGTACTTTCTGTTATAAATAAAAGTTATACAGTCTTTAAGCCATTTAGACAGAGAAAGAAGTTTTCTGGTTCGATCCTCGGCTGGGCTGTCTTCTGTGCAGAGTCTACATGTCCTCCCTGTGGTCACGTGGGTTTCCTCTGGGTGCTCTAGTTTCCTCCCGCATCCCAAAGACATGCTGTAGGTGGATTGGTCACTCTAAACTGGCCCTAGGCGTGAGTGCGTGCCTTCTGTGGAAGGTGGGTGCTGGGCTGGCAACTCAACACCGTAAAACTCTACTGCCAATCATGAGCAGACAGGTGATCCGCTGTGGCAACCCCTAATTGGGAAAAGCCGAAAGAAGAAGAACTTTAGAAACAGGTTTCCCCAGAGTGGCAGAAAAGAAACAACTGGTCCGATTTTCTGCTTCCCTTTGTTCTGTGAAGGTAAAAATGCAATTGTCTACGCGCATCTAGTAAATGTAGACAATATTCACCTTTGTTTGAGAAGTTGGGGTAGAAAACCAGAAGATGAACAGTCTGGTTGATATTGGCTTTGGACACTATCTTTGGTAGAAAGGAAGGATTTATTCACAAGGAAACCCTGTCTTTACTGAAAATAAGGTATGGAGGTTTGCATGATGAGGTTTGTAGCTCAGATACCCTCCTTACAGAAGAAATAGCTATCAGTAACAATGTTTACCAGGATAAAAACTTCAGATTGCAAGCTGCAGAATGTTCAAAAGAGGAACTAATTACAGACTCCCAAGGTGCAGAAGGGTCACTGTGTGTTTGTGTGTGTGTGTGTGTGTGTGGGGGGGGGGTGAGCATAAAAGTTCCTTTTAGAAAGGCCTTACACAGTCTGTGGGACACTAACATTGCGTCATTTAAACCCATTATGAATATTTGAGATTGCAGCTACATGCACTCATATGGTCGAGGCTGTTGCTCCTGCTTCAGAAAGCAATGTTAAAAACTCCAGGACCTTGATGTTGAAAATGAATTGAGATTAGTGTCTGAAGCCCATTTTGAATATTTTTACCACTTGCTGAAGTACAACCTCTTAATCGAAGGTTTGTGGGAGGTGAGAACAATTCTTTGAACTGGGGAAGTGAGAGTGGAATACCTGGCAATCACTGGAACTGAAGAAGCCATGCAGTGAGCTTGAGATTTTGAAGATTCAGATGAACTAGTTCAACCAGATGGGACGAAAGGTCTGGATCTGGGTCCAGTGTCCAAGGTTTCCGAATTAGATGAGGCCAAAGAAAGAGAAATCATACCCGAGGCCAGAATGAGGGAATGAAAATTATTCTTCCACCTGCTGGCTTTCTTCAGAAAATGGAATAGGAGAGGAATCGGGGGGGGGGAAGCATACCATACCGGGGGGGGGGGGGGGCAATCGTGAAGGACAGTGTCGCTTGGTGACTCCCCTGGAGGGGGAATTAGGGCAAAGTAGCTCCCCGGAATATGTACTGCAATTAGAAAGCAGTCAGATGAAATCGCCCACTGCAATACTCTGAGTGCTTCTCGACAAACAGGGTAAGATCTGGTTCCCCCTTGCTTGTTGATGTACCAGACTACTGACGTGTTGTCTGTCTGAATCACAATTGTTCCCAAAGGGAGGGTTTCTTGGAATGTCTGCAATGCTAAGAGCACTGCCCTCATCTGTAGAACACTGATGTGCAAATTGGCCTCTAGCTGGGACCATGTGCCTTCAGCTGTCTTTCCCAGATAATGCCCCCCCACCCTATCTGGGACATGTCCATGGTCACTATGGCTTGGTGATGAAGAGGAACAAAGGGTCTGCCTGACAAAATTTTATTGGAGTGAGGCCACAAACTTGGGTCTCTCTTGCATAAGTTGGTAATTAATACCAGATGGGATACTGGCCGATTCAGTAATGACCACTGGGACGCCAAGAGCCACTGAAGAATCCGCATGTGATACCTCACAACGGGAACTAAAGCGATGGAGGCTGACACTGATACCAGAGTTTGTAGCAGCCGCCTTGCAGTCAGCTTTTTGCTGCGAATAATCTGACTTGTGATCTTATTCTTTGAAGTCTTTCTGGGAGAAGAGATGCGATGTCAGTGTTTGTGTTTAGCATCACTCCTAAGAATTCCAACTGCTGTATTGGCTCTGGACAGGATTTTTTGTAGTTGATAGTGATTCCCAACAAGGAACAAGTTTGAAGAACATAGTCTCTTGCATTTAAGAGGAGATGCTGCATGGGAGTAGTAAGGAGCCAGTCGTTTAGGTAAGGAAACACATGGAATCTTTGCAGTCTGAAGTGGGCTGCTACCACTGCCTTGCATTTGCTGAACACCCTGGGGGCTGTGGTGAGACCAAATGGCAGGGCCCTGAACTGATAATGACTGGCTCCCAGCTGGAAGCGCAGGAATCTTCTGGATTGCTTATCCATTTTTATGTGGTAATACACATCTTGAAGATCTATCGAGCACATCCAATGGTCTTTTTCTAAGAATGGAAATATAGACTGAACCATGACCATCCAGAATTTGGTTTGTTGAACTGATTTTTCAACTGACTGAGATCAAAAATAGTACAGTTTTGTACCTACCATAAATGTAGATGTCCGAACTGGATAGCATCTGCAGTCATAACAAATGGGTTGTCCTGTCGTCAGGCAGCCCTTCGGTCGGCCGGATTCCAAAGTCTGGGTCCGGCTTCGGCTGATGTCGCACTTCACCCGATGTCATCTCTGCTGGTCTTCGGGTATAAAGGCATCAGCCGACGCCATTTTCCTCAGTGTTTCTTGCCCCAGATGCCAATTGCCCTCTTGGAAAGCTAAATTTTGGATAAATGCCAATGTTTCCAAAATAGTAGAAGGCAAACACAAAAATAAACATGTATGTACATATATACAAACAAATACACCATAAGAGACTCCCCAGCTAGCTATTAGGAGGGTAAATACCCTAGGAGTACCGCAGAGGGAAGGAGGGAGGGTAATCCTGACTGCAGATGCTATCCAGTTCGGACATCTACATTTATGGTAGGTACAAAACTGTACTATGTCCTTCATGGATGCATCTGCAGTCATAACAAATGGGTAGAATACCATAGCCAAACTAGGGAGGAGGAATAATAATTATGGTGTAGTCAGGATCCCTTGCAGTACAGCAGTGGCAAACCCTGCTCGGGATCTAGAATATAGAGGTAAATTATAATGCTTGGCAAATGTATGCACGGAGGTCCAAGTAGCCGCCTCAATAATGTCCTTGGTTGCCACTCCTCTTAAGAAAGCTGTGGTAGTGGCTGTAGCCCTTGTAGAATGAGGTCTTATGTTCTGTGGAATTGGTTTTCCATGGTAGGAGTAACAGAATCTTATGCAATTTCCTATCCATTTGGAGATTGTCTGTTTGGAAATTGCTTTTCCTTCCCTTCCTGTTGCATAGGCTACAAAGAGCTGGTCAGTTTTTCTGTTACCTTTGGTTCTGTCCAGGTAGTAGCGTAACTGTCTGTGTACATCCAAGGTATGCATTATTCTTTCACCTGTGTTTTGTGGATTGGGAAAGAAGGTAGGTAGGTGGATTGCCTGGTTTAAAGACACTCTGGATACCACCTTAGGCATAAATGTAGGATTAGTTCTCATGGACACCCTATCTTGATGGAAGATTAGGAAGGGTTGCACTGCCATTAAGGCCTGTAGTTCCGAAACTCTCCTTGCTGAAGTAATAGCCAGTAGGAAAGCAGTTTTCCATGACAGGTGTTGTAGATCTGCTGTTGCTGCTGGTTCAAACGGAGGGAGTGCCAACTTTTCTAGTACAAAGTTCAAGTCCCATGCTGGTAATGGTGGTTTCCTAGGAGGTTTTACATTCTTGATCCCTCTGAGAAACTGCCTGAGTAGAGGATGTGAAAAGACAGGAGGATCAAAGCTGTATTCTGCTGAAATAGCTGACGCATGTATCTTGATGGAGGAATAGGACAGGCCTGTATGTAGAAGCTCTGCCAAGTACTCCAGAATGTTAGCAATATCTATGTTCGACACATCTTTTCCTCTTTCAGTACTCCAAATGATGAACCTTTTCCATTTTCCTGCATAGTTCCTTCTTGTTGAAGGTCTGCGGGCTTCAAGGATAATGTCTTTAACCCTTTGTGAAAGGTCTGGGTTAGTTACTGCTATGTGATGTTCCAGGCAGTCAGTTGCAAGGTTTTTAGGTTTGGATGTATGATGTTGTAGTTGTTCTGAGTTAACATCAGAGGCATCAGGGTATTGACCACATTTTCTCCCGAGACATGCTCCACAGCAATGGGTACCAGTGTTGTCTTGGCCAGTTTGAAACGAGCAGAATTATCCTTAGGCGTTCCTCTTTGATTTTCAGTAGTACCTTGTGCATCAAGGGAAGAGGTGGGAATGCATATGCTGTCAGGCCTTTCCAGCTGAAGGATAGAGTACACCTTCCATGCAAGTGGGTGGAATGTCCTTGTGCAGAATTTTTTGAGCTGGTGATTTTGTGGGGAAGCGAATAGATCTATTTGTGGCATTCCCCATTTCTTTGTGATGGCGTTGAAGATGTCCGGGTGTAGCATCCATTCGTGAGCATCCGAGGTGGTTCTGCTTAAAATGTCTGCTAGGGTGTTCTCTTTTCCCGGTACAAATATTGCCTGCAACTGGATGTTGTAGCTGAGAGCCAGATTCCAAAGGTCCAAAGTCATTCTGCATAGGGGGTAAGAATGAGTGCCTCCCTGTTTGTTGATGTACCACATGACTGTGGTGTTGTCTGTCCTTATCATCAAATGGCCTTCTTTGAGGAATGGTCTGAATTTTATGATTGCCAGTTTTACTGCCAGCATTTCTTTTTGGTTTATGTGCAGGTGCAGCTGGTCCTGAGTCCACAGTCCTTGCATGCATTTGTCCAGCATGTGTGCCCCATCCTAGGTCTGAGGCATCCGTTGTGATGGTTTGGTTTGCTCGAAAGTTGTGGAAGGGTAAGCCTGGGTTTGACTGGCATGCCCGAGCCCACCATAGGAACTCCTGTTTTAAGCATGGGATTAGTGGTATTTCTGTTTCTAAGCTGTGCCTGTGTTGAGACCATAAATTCTTTAGGTACCACTGTAACTTTCTCATATGCAGTCTGGCATGTGGGACCAAGATTATGCATGATGCCATGAAGCCCAAGGCCTGCAGAACTTTTCTTGCTGTTAGTTTGTTCTGCTTTGTTAATGCCAAGCAGTAAAGAGGGAGTTCTCTTTGTTTTTCTGCAGTTAGGAATGCCATCTGTTTTACTGTGTCCAATTCAGCACAAGAAAGTTCTTGTCTGGGATGGTATCAGTCTTGACTTTTGAAAATTGACTGTGTATCCCAGGGCTTGTAGCAAGTAAATGACCCTTTGTAAATCTGTTGTCAGCTTGCTTTTGTTGTCCGCTTGTAACAGGCAGTCGTCCAGGTATGGATAAATTTGGATTCCCTGTACTCTGCAGTGAGCGATTACTGATGCCAGGCATTTTGTGAATACTCTGGGCGCAGTAGATAAGCCAAAGGGCAATGCTGAGAATTGATAATGCTCTGATCCTGCAAGAAATCTGAGGTATCTTCTGCAATTTGGTCGAATGGGGACATGCAGGTATGCCTCCTTGAGATCTAGAGTTACCAGCCAACACTCCTTGCCCAGCAAGGGAAGAAGTTGCTGTAGGGTCAGCATTTTGAATTTTGGGACAATGATGTATGTGTTTAAGATGGACAGGTCGAGAATAGGTCTCCAGTTTTTTCTTTTCTTGGTACTAGGAAGAGTCTGGAGTAGAATCCTTTGCCCTGTTCTGTTATTGGTACCCTTTCCACAGCTCTCATCTTTATTAATTCTGCTGTCTGGTGCAGGGCTTCTATTTTTGTTTTGGGGCAGGTTTGGCATTCCTCTTTTACTGGTAAAGTGTGGAAGTGGAACCGGTAGCCTTGGTCTATGGTTTGCAAAATCCACTTGTCTTTTGTAATATAGTGCCAATTTTTCGAGAATAAGGCTAACTTTCCGCCTAATGGTGCTGCTATTTGCTCCCTGGTAGGCGGAGTCAGAGCCAAGTCACTGTGATTGTCCTGTTGCAGTGGCAGTGGTTGCGTCTGTGCCTCGGTTATTGCCTTGCCACTGTCGTCCTCTGTAGGCACATCCTCTGGATTGATTTCTGCCCCTAGAGCATCTGTTCCTGCCCCTTTGGGATCTTGTGGAGTCAGGAAAGGACCAATTTTTGGCAGGCCAGTTCCTGCTAAACCTTGGGGGCTGAACCTGTAGGAAATCTTTAACTGTTTGTACAGATTTTGCCTTCTCTTCCATTTTCTTCATTACCTGCTGGGCAGGTTCCCCAAATAGACTGGCCTTATCCATAGGAGCATCCAATAGCTTAGCTTTAACATGATCCGGCAAGACCTGTTCTTTCAACCATGCATGCCTTCTTATCACTGTGCCAGTCATGGCTGATCTAAATGAAGCCTCCAGTGCATCATAGCCACATTTTAAAGAATGGTTACTAACCTGTTGGATGTTATTCACCATTTCTAATACAAATTTCTTATCTAAACATTCATCAGAGGACAGCTTTTTAATTAACTGATCAAGCATAAACTCTTGGTATTGGATCATGTGAAACTGACAGTTTAAAGCTCTAGCAGAGAGAGTAGCAGAGGTGTAGACTTTCCCCCATCTCTCTAAGGACCTGGATTCCCTTTCAGAGGGAATAGGGTTTTTTGCTGTGGTCGAGGCTACTGCCTTAGGCCCCTGGGATATAGTTTTGGGGTCTGCAAGTGGGGCCTTGTATAGGTGGTGATGAGTGTCTGGCACCCTGTAAAATCTATCTGGTTTGGCAGGGGCTGGAGGTAAAGAATCAGGAGCAGTGCAGACATCATTAAATGCATCGTCCACAACAGATAGGACAGGAGGTATAGCTAAGGGCCTATGTTGTGGTAAGTGCAGAAAAGTCCTAAGCCTTTTTCTTGAATCTGAGAAATCTTGTCCTTGCCATTGGAATTGTTCTCTCATGGCATGTAAGGTTTCCCCAAAGGAGAATTCCTCTGGTGGAGAGGCAGCTGGAATGGATTCTTCAGCATCTGAATCTTCATAATTGGAAAAAGGAGCCTCTGGCTGGTCTGTAATGTCCGAGTCATCCATAGAATCATCAGAGGACACAGGCTCGGGGGGCTCTGCTCTAGGTCTCTTTTCTGGGGGCTGAGAGGCCCTGTCTGGGTGAGATTGGGATCCCCTAATTAAGGATATTAAATCTTCTGCCAGAGTAAGCATTTGAGAACTAGATGTGGGCCTGAGTGAGGGTGGTTTAACAGGCACTGATTTAGCTGATTTGGCTGCTTTAGCCCTGGCAAAGGCCTTAATAGACATGGCTGCAGGAGGCCTAGCAGCACCACGTGCTGGGGTAGAGATATCCAAGGGGATGGTGTCTGATAGATCAGTAGGAACCACAGTTGTAGGCAAAATTTCTGAGGCTGATTCAGATAAGGTAGCAGGAGCCTCAGTAGTAGTCATGGATTCGGCTGAAGATTGACCAGTTTTCTCGGTTTCGGCTGAAACCGAGACACTCGCAGCTTGCTTAACCGTGGTTTCGGGCGAAACCGCGGACCGCGAGTGTCGGTCTTTTTCTTTGCGTTTTTTAACAATTTGGGTAGTCGGAGGATCCGACGGCATAATGTACGCAAAATCTGAGCCGAAAAACTGTTCAGCAAACTCCGACCGACGCCTAAGCGTTCGTCGGTTGAAGGAAGCACAGGCCGAACAGGCTGCTACGTCGTGGTCTGGACCTAAGCAAGGCAAACAGTAAGAGTGGAAATCTTTATGAGGTATTTGTTTCCCACAAGTTAAACAGTTATTGACTTTTTCTGACATCGGCTGAGGCAAGAAAGAGTCCCCAACGGGTACTTAGCTTTTAGAAGTCTTGAGTAGCATTCGATAGTAGAAATCTCTGGATCTGACCGACCGACACATGCGAGCAGCTTCAGCTTTGGCCACGGCAAGAAAGACTGAGGAAAAGTCGCCGGCTGATGCCTTTATACCAAGACCAGCAGAGATGACGCCGGGTGAAGTGCGACATCAGCGGCCGGACCCAGACTTTGGAATCCGGCCGACCGAAGGGCTGCCTGACGACAGGACAACCCATTTGTTATGACTGCAGATGCATCCATGAAGGACATCAGTCTCTGATTTTTTCAACTGAGATTAAAAATCAGTCTCCAGTCCCCTGTTTTTTAGGCATTAAGAAGAATCTCAAGTAAACTCCGGATCTTATCTGGTCTGGTGGGACTGCTTGGATGACTCTTATAAAGCAGTTTTTGAATTTCTAAGACTGCTGCATCCCTGTGACTTGTAGGAACATCTGGGGTTTTCATCAATTTCTGGGTTTTTCTGAGAAAGGGATATTGTACCCTCTGGTTATGATCCTCTGCACCCAATTGTCCATTGTTATCTTGAGCCAGGCAAGTAGGTACAGGGATTATCGTCCCCCAACTGCCTCCAGAGGAGAGCAATCAGGTCTCCTTTCAGAAGCGTTGATAAGAGTTACCAAGGAAAGAATCCCTGGAAAAAGAAGTTATGTACTCACCATAATGTTCCATCTGAGTAGGTAACTTCATTTGTCAGCAACCTCTAGGTATCGGATCAGTCCTGGATCCGAGCCGGCAGCTTTCCAAGCTAGACATCCGAGCTCTGAGCTCCTCCCCCTTACCCATAATACCTTGCTACCTCCCTCCAGTTCTTAGATCGAGTTTGCCTAATTACCAGACAACACCAAGACAAACAATACCTGAACATCCTAACCTGATGCATACCAGGACTGAATCATTATATCATTCAGATAATGAAAGCCAGGTTAGGCGGAAGGAGGGGGGGGGGGTCGGTTGCTGACAAATGAAGTTACCTACTCAGATGGAATGTTATGGTGAGTACATAACTTCTTTATCTGAAGTAGTTAACTTCATTTGATCAACAACCTGTGGGACAGAGTCCTCAGCTACCAAAAAACGTGGGAGGTTCTCAAGGAAGAATATTCCAGAGCACTGCAGAGCCAAAGGCTGCCCTCCTTCTGGATATCAGATGTAATTTATAATGCGAAATAAAGGTATGAGAAGAAGCCCAAGTAGCCGCAGATCAGATGTCATCCAAGGGAACTCTTGACCAAAACGCAGCAGAGGTAGCCATAGAATGGGTAAAATGAGTATGAACCCCCCAAGGGCTCCGGCCAACCAGAAATTTTGTATGTGAGCAAAATGCAGTGAGATATCTAGCTAGCTAGAGTCACCTTCGTTACTGGTTTATCCAAGAATGGCTTGGCAAAGGAAACAAAGAGCTGCCCCGACTTGCGAGAGGCAGATGTTCTGTGCAAGTAAAAGTGCAATTGTCTATGCACATCTAATGAATGTAGTCTGTACTCCCCCTTGTTCTGATAGTTCGGGAAGAAAAAGTACAGTTTTGTACCTACCATAAATGTAGATGTCCGATAGGTATGCATCTGCAGTCATCACATATGGGTTGTCCTGCCTCAGGCAGCCCTTCGGTTGGCCGGATTACAAAGTCTGGGTCCGGCGTTGGCTGATGTCGCACATTCCCCGACGTCAGAGCGCCTGGGGTATAAAAGCATCAGCCGACGCCATCTTCCTCAGTTTTTCTTGCCCCAGATGCCAGGTGCCCTCTAAGGAAGGCTAAATTTGGAGAGATGCATTTAAAAATCCAAACATGCACAGTAATATAAAAACAAATACACCATAATAGATCCCCCCCAGCTAGGTATATGAGGGGAAGTACCCATGAAATACCACAGAGAGGAAGGAGGGAGGGTAAACCTGACTGCAGATGCATACCCATCGGACATCTACATTTATGGTAGGTACAAAACTGTACTATGTCCTTCAAGGATGCATCTGCAGTCATCACATACGGGTAGAATACCATAGCCAATCTGGGGGTGGAGGTACTAAGTAAAGGATGGTGTAGCTAAGATACCCTGCAGGACTGCTGTAGCAAAGCCTGCTCTGGATCTGGAATATAAGGGTAAATTGTAATGCTTGGCAAATGTATGCACGTAGCTCCATGTGGCAGCTTCTAAAATGTCCTTGGTAGCCACCCCTCTTAAGAAGGCTGTGGAGGTGGCTGTTGCTCTCGTGGAATGAGGTCTAATGTTAGCTGGTACAGTCTTTCCATGAAAGGAGTAACAAAAGCGAATGAAATTTCCTATCCATTTTGAAATAGTCTGTTTGGAAATTGCTTTACCTTGTGTACCAGCAGCATATGCTACCAACAGCTGGTCAGTTTTTCTGTAACTTTTAGTTCTGTCCAGGTAGTAGCGCAACTGTCTGTGTATGTCCAGGGTGTGCAGAAGTTTCTCCCCTTTGTTTTGTGGATTTGGAAAGAAGGTAGGCAAGTGAATAGCTTGGTTTAATGAAACCCTGGATACCACCTTTGGCATAAATGTAGGATTGGTTCTCAATGAAACTCTGTCCTGATGAAAAATAAGGAACGGCTGTACTGCCATCAGGGCCTGTAACTCCGATACTCTTCTTGCTGAGGTTATGGCCAGAAGGAAGGCAGTCTTCCATGAAAGGTACTGTAGAGATCTGCAGATGCTGCTGGTTCAAATGGAGGCAGCGTTAGTTTTTCCAACACGAAGTTAAGGTCCCAAGCAGGTAGAGGTGGTTTCCTTGGAGGTTTGATGTTTTTGATTCCTCTTAGAAACTGTCTTAGTAGAGGATGAGAGAAGACAGGTGGATCAGTATTGTACTCTGCTGAAATTGCTGAAGCATGAATTTTTATGGAAGAATAAGACAGACCATTGTGGAACATTTCTGCCAAATATTCCAGGATATGTGCCATGCTCATTACTGTAGCATCTAGGCCCTTTGTGGTGTTCCAAATGAGAAATCTTTTCCATTTTGCTGAATATGACTTTCTTGTGGAAGGGCGGCGAGCTTCCATGATGATATCCTTCATTTTCTGGGATAGCTTATCCTGAGGAGGAGTTAAGGTATTTTCCAGGCTGTTAGTTGCAAGGTTTTCAGGTTGGAATGCAGAGTTTTGTAATTGTGCTGTGTCAGTAATAGTGGCCATAGAGGAAGAGGCCATGGTTTCATACGTGACATGCTCTTTAGCAGTGGGTACCAGTGCCGTCTTGGCCAGTCCGGAGCTATCAGAATCACTTTTGGCTGCTCTGTCCTGATCTTCAGTAACATCTTGGTCATTAATGGAAGAGGTGGAAATGCATACACTGTTAGATTTCTCCAACTGAAAGAGAGAGCGTCCACTTTCCATGCTTGTGGGTGGTATGTCCTTGAGCAGAATGTCTTCAGTTGATGATTGTGAGGGGAGGCAAATAGATCTATGTCCGGCCTCCCCCATGATTGTGTTATCTGTAGAAAAATGTCTGGGTGCGGCATCCATTCGTGAGCATCCATGATATTTCTGCTTAAGCTGTCCGCCAGTATACTGTCTTTCCCTGGCACAAACTGAGCTTGCAGCTGCATATTGAGTTTCAAGGAAAGATCCCATAGATTCATTGCCAGTCTGCAAAGAGGGTAGGAATGGGTGCCTCCTTGCTTGTTTATGTACCACATAACTGTGGTGTTGTCTGTCCTTATTAGTAGGTGGCCTTGATGCAGAAAGAGTTTGAAGGCCTCGATTGCATGCATCACTGCTAGCATTTCCTTTTGATTTATGTGCATGCGTAGCTCCTTTTGTGACCACTGTCCTTGAATACCTCGGCCGTCCATGTGTGCTCCCCAACCTAGGTCTGAAGCATCCGTTGTAATAGTTTGGGTGGCTTTTGGCTTTGTGAAGGGTAACCCCCTGTTGGACTGGCTGGCCTGAGCCCACCACAGAAATTCCTTTTGAAGGCATGGAATGAGTGGGATCAAAGTTTCTAAGCTGTGACTGTGCTGAGTCCATAAACTCCTTAGGTACCACTGTAGTTTTCTCATATGCAGCCTTGCTTGTGGGATCAAAAGAATGCAGGATGCCATGTAACCCAGGGCCTGCAGGATTTTCCTTGCAGTCAGCTGAGTTTGTCTTGTCAGATTCTTGAAGTAATCCGGTAGTTGTCTTTGTTTTTCTTCTGTGAGATAGGCCATTTGTGTGGTTGTGTCTAGATCCGCACCCAGAAAGGTTATTCTTTGGGATGGAACAAGTCTTGATTTGTGCGTGTTGACTGTATATCCCAAGGCCTGCAGAAGATTGATGGCATAATTTAAGTCCTTTACCAAAGTTTGTTGGCTGTCCGCTTGTATAAGTCAGTCGTCCAGAGATATGGGTATATTGGAATCCCCTGAAGTCTGCAGTGTGCAATTACTGATGTCAGGCATTTCGTGAATACTCTGGGCGCAGTAGATAAGCCAAAGGGCAATGCTGAGAATTGATAATGCTCTGACCCTGCAAGAAATCTGAGGTGTCTTCTGCAACTTTGTCTGACAGGGACATGCAGGTATGCCTCCTTGAGGTCTAGAGTCACCAGCCAAGACCCCTTGCCCAGCATGGGAAGGAGTTGCTGTAGAGTCAGCATTTTGAATTTTGGCACAATGAGATAAGTATTCTTTGCGGACAAGTCGAGAATAGGTCTCCATTGAATTTCTTTTCTTGGAACAAGGAATAGTCTGGAATAAAATCCTTGGCCTTGTTCTGAAAGAGGAACTTTTTCTACAGCTTTCATTTGTTTTAAGTTTGAGATTTGTTTCAAAGCCTCTGCCCTTTGATTTGGTGGCAGATCTGGCAAGCCTTTTCTTTTTGGCAATGTGTGAAAATGGAACCTGTATCCGTTGTCTATTATTTGCAGTGTCCATTTGTCTCTTGTAATGCTGTGCCAATTTTTTGAGAATAAAGAAAGCTTTCCGCCTAAAGGTGCTTCTAATTGAGCCCTAGTTGGCAGAGTCAAAGCAAAGTCATTGAGTCTGTCCTTGTGCAGCAGTTGTAGGTCCTGCACTACCTGTCTGGTTTGGTGGCTGCCATTGACGGCCTCTGTAGGAGCCCCTAGCTTGCCCTCTACCTCTGGCACGCCTGTTCCGGCCTCTCTGAAATCTTTGTGTGTCCGGAAAGGACCAATTCTTGCTAGGCCAATTTCTGCTGAATCTTGGTGGTTGGACTTGAAGAAAATCCTTAACTGTTTGTACAGATTTTGCCTTTTCCTCAAATTTCTTTAGGACCTCCTGAGCAGTGGAACCAAATAATTTTTGCTTTTCCAGTGGAGCATCCAGAAGCTTAGCTTTAACATGGTCTGGCAGAGATTGTTCCTTCAGCCGAGCATGCCTACGTATGACTACACCTGTCATTGCTGACCTACATGAAGCTTCCAATGCATCACAACCACACTGCAAGAAATGGTTGCTAACCTGCTGGGAGTTATGTACCAGATCCTGAAGGGATTTGCGATCAAGGGGTTCAAAAGAAGACAGTTTCTTATGCATTTCTTCTAACAAATACTCTTGGTACTGTATCATATGAAATTGACAATTTAAAGCCCTCATAGAAAGAGTGGCAGAAGTATACACTTTTTTACCCCATATCTCTAAAGCCCTGGACTCCTTTGCAGAGGGGAGTGGGTTCTTAGTAGTAGCAGCTGCAACCCCTTTAGGGCCCTGGGAAATAGTTTCAGGATCAACAGAGTGGGCCTTGTAAAGAAAATTATGTGAGTCCGGGACCCTGTAATACCTATCGGGTTTAACAGGAGCCGGAGGCAGAGTGTCAGGGGTTATACTAGACTCAGAGTACACATCATCAATGACATTTAAAACAGGAGGAATAGCCAAAGGTCTATGCAGAGGTAAATGTAGAAAGGTTCTTAATCTTTTCCTGGAATCAGAATATTCCTGGCCCTGCCATTTGAAATGTTCTCTCATAGAGTGAAGGGTCTCCCCGAAGGATAGCTCTTCAGGAGGGGAGGCTGAGGGGATAGACTCCTCTGCATCCGAATCCTCGTAGGCCAAAAAAGCCTCCTCCTGGTAGTCCGAGTGATCAGAGCCATCAGAGACCTCCTCTGAGGAGTGGGGATCAGGGGGGTCAACCCTGGGCCTTTTGTCTAGAGGTGGTTGAGAGTCCCTGTCCGGATGGGGCTGAGAGCCCCTGATTAAAGAGTTAAGGTCCTCTGCCAAAGTTAGGATCTGAGAACTAGAAGTGGGTCCGGACCCAGACTTTGGAATCCGGCCGACCGAAGGGCTGCCTGACGACAGGACAACCCATTTGTTATGACTGCAGATGCATCCATGAAGGACATCTAGAAGTGGGTCCCTGAGGAATAACCCTGGGAGGCATAGCTTTTGTGTGTTTAGCAGCTTTAGCCCTGGTAAAAGCCTTTATGGACATGGATGCAGGAGGCCTGGCTGCACCACGTGCTGGTGTAGTTTTGTCTAGTGGAATGGTGCCGGAAGCTTCCAAGACACCAGTTTCTGAAGGGAATTCAATAACCGACTCGGCCGAGGCCTCCGGGGCCAAGGCTGTTGGTTGAACGGTTTCAGGGTTCAGAAGTACCAAGGACTCTGTATCAGCCGAGACAGAGACACTCGCGGTAGGCCTAGCCGTGGTTTCAGCCGAAACCGCGGCCCGCGTGTGTCGGTCCTTGTCTTTCCGTTTCTTAGGTAAATGTGAAGTCGGGGTTTCCGACGGCATTTTATATGAAAAACTAGCCCCAAAAAACTCCTCTGCGAACTCCGACCGACATCTAAGAGTGCATCGGTTGAAGGAAGCACAGGCTGAACAGGCCGAGACGTCGTGGTCTGGGCCTAAGCAGGGGAGGCAGTAAGAGTGGAAATCCTTATGAGGTATTTGTTTCCCACAAGTTAAACAATTATTAACTTTATCTGACATCGGCTGAGGCAAGAAAGAGTCCCCAACGGGGTACTTAGCTTTTGAAGTCTTCGGTTAGCTGAATTACAGGAGCTGGCCGACCGGCACTTGCGAACTGCTTCTGCTTCGGGCACCACGCGGCAAGAAAGACTGAGGAAGATGGCGTCGGCTGATGCTTTTATACCCCAGGCGCTCTGACGTCGGGGAATGTGCGACATCAGCTGACGCCGGACCCAGACTTTGGAATCCGGCCGACCGAAGGGCTGCCTGAGGCAGGACAACCCATATGTGATGACTGCAGATGCATCCTTGAAGGACATCAGGCAGATTAATGGATTGGGTTGATGTTAGCCTCGGAAGCCACTTTAGGTAAGAAGAAGGGATTAGTCCTCAGAGATAATCTGTCCTTATGGAAAAGGAGATACGGGGGTTTAGCACAAAGGGCTTGAAGCTCAGATACCCTTCTAGCTGAGGTAATAGCGATTAAGAAGGCAGTTTTCCAAGACAAGAACTTTAAGTCAACAGAAGTTGCAGGTTCAAAGGAAGGACCAGTTAGAGCCTGAAGAATTAGAAGTTATGTACCTACCATAACGTTCCATGTTAGTTGTCTTCTTCTCGCCTTCTTTCTTGCTGGATGGGTTCGGAGCCGATCCTCGGCTCCGACTCGGCCACTCTAAAAGCTCGAGAGCTAGTTCCACCGGCTCGAGGCTCCCCTATATCCCACAATGCTAGGCGGTAACTCCTCAGATCTTGTTTGAAAGCTAAGGCCAGCAATAAAATTCCATAAGGAACAAAGCAAAACTCTTCTAGGTCTGTCCTGGCTAGGGGGAAGGAGGGTGGGACGCAAGAAAGAAGGCGAGAAGAAGACAACTAACATGGAACGTTATGGTAGGTACATAACTTCTAAATGTTAAGTTGTCAATCTCGCCTTCATTCTTGCTGGATGGGACCGCGTCCCTAGCACCTTGTCCCGGGTGGCCTATCGGAACAGACTCTTGAGTACAGTGGAACCAAAGTTGGCTCGGTCTCTAGAGGCCAAGTCCAACTTATAATGAGAAATGAAGGTATGGGGAGAAGCCCAAGTAGCTGCAGAACAAATCGAATCAATAGGCAGCCTGTCTTGGAAAGCTACAGAAGTGGCTAAAGCTCTAGTTGAATGAGCCCTGGGTTTGGATGGCAATCGTTGGTGTCTCATCTCATACACTAGGGTAATCAACGAAGTAAGCCATCTAGAGAGAGAGACTTTAGAGACTGGACGGCCCATTCTATCTTCTGCATAAGAAACAAACAGTTGGTCAGATTTCCTGAATTGTTTGGTCCTGTCTAAATAATACCGAAGTTGGCGATGAATATCTAAACAGTGTAACTTTTGCTCTGACCTGTTAGAATAATTTGGGAAGAAAACAGGAAGCTCAATGGTTTGATTCAAATTTGCCAATGAAGCTACTTTGGGCAAAAAAGACGGGTTAGTACGCAAGGACACCCTGTCTTTATGAAATACTAGATAAGGGGGTCGACTACACAGAGCATGAAGTTCAGAGACTCTTCTAGCTGAGGTGATAGCTACTAAAAAGAGTGTCTTCCACGAAAGTAATTTTATAGAACATGAAGCCGCTTAGGTTCAAAGGGGAAGAATTAAGGATGCCAGAACCAAATTGAGATCCCATTGAGGAGGAGGATCTCTGATGGGTGGTTTGAGTAGAAAGACTCCCTTTAAAAAGGCCTTGCAGAGTTTGTGAGACATAATAGAGGACTCTGAGACTCCAACATGAAAGTTCAAAATTGCAGCCAATTGAACTCTAATGGTAGATGGGGACGAACCTGCATGGAAAAGTTCGGCTAGAAAGTCTAGAACTGTTTGAATAGAAGCAGTGAAAGGATCTATATTCTTTGACTGCGCCCAAAAGGAAAAACGTTTCCACTTGCTATGATAAATCTTCCGAGTGGAAGATTTATGAGATGCAATCAAGATATCTCTAACTGAGTGAGATATCAAAGGAAGCCTGGCTAAGGTCAGAATTGGAGGAACCAAGCTGTGAGGTTCAGAGAGGGAAGGGAGTGATGCAACTGACCCGACTGATGGGTCAAGAGGTCTGGAACTGGGTCCAGATGCCAAGGTTGTTCCAACAGATAACGGTGGAGAAAGGGGAACCAAATTTGTCGAGGCCAGTAAGGGGCAATGAGGATCATAGAAGCTTCCTGAGCGATGGCTTTCTGTATCAGCTGGGATATCAGTGGGAAGGGAGGAAAGGCATACAGAAGTTCCCGGGGCTAAACGTGTACTAGAGCGTCTCTGCTGGGATGGCCTGGTTGGGGAAAGAGGGTGAAAAAATCGTCGCACTTGCTGTTTTGGGGAGTAGCGAAAAGGTCGCAGCAAGGCCTGTCCCACTTTCGAAAAACTTTCTCCAACACTGAATTGTTCAGAGACCACTCGTGAGGCATGAGAATAGCTCTGCTCGATTTGTCTGCAATCACATTGGACTTCCCGGGGATGTGCGTTGCTAACAGAAATCGCTGAGAAGAAATCGCCCATTGCCACAATCTGAGTGCCTCTCGACATAGGGGGTAAGATCTGGTTCCGCCTTGTTTGTTGATGTACCACACTACAGACATGTTGTCTATTTGGATTGCTATAGTTCCCTTGGGAAGAGAGTCTTGTAGGGCTTGCAACGCTAGAAGCACTGCTCTCATCTCTAGGACGTTTATGTGCAAGTGGCACTCGAACGGTTGCCACATGCCCTGGACTGTCCTGCCCTGGAAATGCCCCCCCCCACCCGATCAGGGAGGCGTCCATTGTCACTGTAGCAACCGGAGGGGGAGGGACGAAAGGTCTCCCTAGGAGGAGCTGAGGAGATGTGATCCACCAAGAGAGATGACTCTTGCACGATTGAGTTATCCGAGTAGGATGGGACATTGGGAGGCTTTGGTAAGACCATTGTGTGAAGAGCATCCATTGCAAAATCCTCATGTGGAAGCGAGCTAATGGTAGGAGAGGGATGGCCGCCGCCATAATCCCCAAGACTTTCAGGATCCGTCTGGCTTTGACTTTGTTGTTCTGTAAAAGAAGAAAGACCTGTTTGTGTATGTCTGCTATCCTCTGCTCTGCGAGTCTGGCTGACATCTTGACTGTGTCTAGATTTGCGCCTATGAAAGTAATAACACGACAAGGCGACAAGACAGACTTTTCGTAGTTTATTGAAATGCCTAGTGCCTGACATGTGTGAAAGGTGTAGTCTCTGGCGAGGAGTAACAGATGCTTGGTGGGGGCTGTAAGGAGCCAGTCGTCTAAATAAGGAAACACCTGGAATCCTTGACGTCTCAGATGAGAGGCTACCACTGCCATGCATTTGGTAAACACTCGGGGGCTGTAGTGGGACCAAAGGGCAGGGCTCTGAATTGAAAATGACTGGTTCCCAGCCTGAAGCGGAGAAACCTCCTGGAGTGTCGATTCATCTTGATGTGATAGTACGCATCCTGGAGATCTATAGAGCACATCCAGCTGTCCCTCCCCAAAAGGGGAAGAATGGACTGCAGCGTGACCATCCGGAACTTTGTTTTCTTGATAAACTTGTTCAAGTTGCTGAGATCCAAAATGGGTCTCCAGTCCCCCGTTTTCTTTGGAACCAAAAAGAATTTGGAGTAGGTTCCGGATCCTACTTGGTCTGCTGGCACTGGTTGAATAGCTCTTTTTGCGAGCAGCTTTGAAATTTCTAATGCTGCTTGCTCCCTTTGACTGGGTGGAACGTCTGGAAGGGATTTTTTTGGACAGCTTCGGAATGAAAAGGAAAGGGATTCTGTAGCCTTCGGAAATGATAGACTGTACCCACTTGTCTTGAGTAAGGGATAGCCAGGCTTTTGGGTACAGTGACAACCTTCCTCCGACTGCCTCCGAAGGTGGACAGTCGGGCAACACCTCAGGGATGCTGAAAGGGCTTGTCGGAAAAGGATTCTCGACTGCCCTGATTCTGCGGGCCCCCTCTGCCTCTGGGACAGCGTCTACCATTGTTGTTCCCCCCTCTGCCTCTAGAGGGGAATAGACTCTGTGCGTCAGGCAAGTCTCCTTGAGATTGTTTACGGAACCACATCTTTCCCCCCTTCTGACCTTTGGGGTAAGGTCTAGAAGGGATAGAAAAACGGACTCCGACGGCAGAAAGAGTTTTGCCATCAGTCTCGCACCTAGTCAGGGTTTCCTTCACTTGAGGACCAAAGAGGGATGATCCATCAAAGGGGGAATTAGTGAAGGACGCCTTAAAAGGGTCCGCAAAGTTACAAAGCCACATCCAGGTGTGCCTACGCAAGGCTACACCTGTACCTGCCGCTCTACTTGCTCCATCCGCCGCATATGAAAGGAGGCGCATGGAGGAGTTGGTTATAGAATTAAGGGTAGCCAGCTGAGAGTTCATCCTATCCTGAAAACCCGCAGCTGTTGGGTCCTTCAACATTTCACTCGCTTCCTTGAGTAAGTCCCTCTGAAGCCGAGTAAAATGACACAGGTAATTCAGCGATCTCATAGTAAAGGTCGCTGACAAGAACATCCGCTTCCCGTACCTGTCCATCGACCTAGACTCCTTGTTAGGAGGATGGACAGGCACTGAAGGATCAGCTAACTCCTTCTTGGTAGCCGCAGCCACCACCATAGCATCAACAGAAATGCCTTTGGTCAGAAATTCTTTATCCTTGGGGGCCGTGATGAACTTAGATGGTCTCCTGGGGGTGGGTTCCACTGAGTCAGGAGCCGCCCAAGCCTTCTTTGCCACCACTTGCATAAGGGGGTCAAAGGGAGGGGACACCCAGGAGGTGGAAGGGCGAGAGCCAAATGCCTCAAGGTACACTGATTCATCCTCTGAAGGGTTGAGGGCTGGCCAATTCCCCCTCTGTTTTAAGATTTCAAGGATGTCTGCAAAGGAGACATCTTCAGAGGGGAAAAGGGGAACCTTCAGAATCCTCTAAATCAGTGTCAGAGGTGACAGACTCAGGGGAGTCAATGTGCTTCCTCTTACACTGCCTCTTCCTAGCGGGCTCTCCTACAGGGTCAGGAGAGGCCTCGGAAGAGGAGGAGATCCCCACAGGGGAAACTTGAGGAGCTGGCTCTCTACGGTCGGGAATGAGAGAGTGAGTCGAAATCACCAGAGGCACCATAGGGGGAGGGGCAGAAAGAACCGACTGTGGAGTAGAACCAGGTTCTAACACGCTCCTCATGACCTCAAAGGCACCCCTGTCAGGCAGAGCCGGAGGTCTCCGTTCCGAAAAACTGAAAACCTCCCCCGGCACCGACAGTGATGGCTCAGAGGCCGATGTCGGAGCCGAACTCACCAGCGCAGAAGCACCGAGAGTGAGAGCGGGGTCGGACAAGGGTCCGATGCCACTCGCCCCCTCGGAGCCGACGAGGGAAGTCCGGCGCCGAGATTCTTCCAAAGAAGACATCGGAGCAGACGACGGAACCGAAGACAAAGGTATCGGTTCCGACGCCACCACAGTCTCGGGTCAGAGCCGCCCCGGCTCCGAACTCAAGAGAGTCAGAGGAGGAAAAGTTTGAGTGGTAGGAGTAGGTCTCGACTGTTGAGTTGGACTTTGAAGCATCTGGGCTAATGCCTCGGACTTAAGAAGCCGACTCACTACTCTCTGAAGGTCATGGTCCGATAACCTGGAAGACCTAGTAGAGTGGGATCTATGGCTCCGTTCAGACAGCAAGGGTGATGCTGGAGCCGAATGAACGGAGCCGATAGATGGAGATCGGGACCTCTTTCTAGATGTCGGTTCCGATAATATAATCGGAGCAGACAGAGTAATGTCTTAGCCGAGGACACGGTAGGGGCTTGTATTAGTATTTCATCGGCTCCGGCCGGAGCCGATGTTTGAATAGCTTTAGGGTCTCCAGAAGACGGCTCAGAGGCTGGAGCCGAAGGTCTAGAAGGCTTTGAGGGTTTCCCCGATGACTGAGTCGAGCGACCCTCAGGCTTAAGTAAGCCCCTTAAAATAAGTTTATTTTTTTGCTCCTGCAGGACTCTAGGGCTGAAGCCATGGCAAACAGCACATGAGTCCTGCAGGTGCAAAGGTCCCAGGCAGTACACACAAGAAGTGTGACCGTCTGTCAGAGACATCTTCTGACAGCACGAGTCACACTTCTTGAAGCCTGAAACCTTTGATTCCTTAGACATATCTAAGGGAAAGTGTAACACACAAGCACACACACACACACACACACACACACACACACACACACAAATTACACTTAGGGTTAAATTAACACTAATTTAAACAAATTATAGTAGTTAGAAATAAAATTCCCTATAAAACACAGTCACTCACTATAGGAAGGGAGGGACTGGGCCTAGGGCCAGAGGGAAAATTCTTGAGATTTTGTGGTAAAAAAGGGTGGAAAGTTAACGGGAAAGGGATAAACTAATTTAAAACTAACTATTTATAAGAAAAACTAACTTTAAAGGGGAAAAAGACTAAGAAACTAGTTCTTTACCAAAAAACTAACCTGAGCCGGTAGGAACACACCTCGATCGCTGTAGCGGCAAACGAGATCTGAGGAGTTACCGCCTAGCATTGTGGGATATAGGGGAGCCTCATGCCGGTGGAACTAGCTCTCGAGCTTTTAGAGTGGCCGAGTCGGAGCCGAGGATCGGCTCCGAACCCATCCAGCAAGAATGAAGGCGAGATTGACAACTTAACATCTAAGGTTAGGTCCCATGGAGGAACTGCATTCTTGACAGGAGGTCTTAAAAGAAAGGTGCCCCTTTAAGAAAGTCTTACAGATCTTAGTGGAAGCTAGGGGACCAAGATTGTCCCCGATGTGGAAGTGGGAAATGGCCGCCATTTGAACCTTCACAGTAGAAGAACTGGCCCCCTGATGAAAAATGTGAGATAGAAATTCAAGTACTGCTGGAATGGTGGCCGTAAAAGGGTCCAAATTCCTACGCCAGGCCCAGATGGAAAAACGCCGCCACCAGGATGGATTTAACTGCGGACGAGATACCGGGAGTCCTAGCCACTAACGGAACTTTATCAACCAAGCAGAGAGCTTTAGGTCGTCCAGATTTGGAGTTTTCAATCCCGAAGGATGAGAGATCAGATCCGGAATGGGATCCAAGATCCAAAGAGGAGCTAAGAGATGAGACTGTAGGTATGGGAATCAGGTTTGACGAGGTCAGAATGGGGCTATGAGGATAGCCTTGCTCCCCAACCAACGAGCTTTCTGTAAGAATTTTGTCATTAACAGGAGAGGAGGATAAGCATAAAGAAGAGCAGATGGCCAAGCATGAACTAGAGCGTCTCTGGGGCTCTCCCCCGGTGGGGGAATTAGATCCAAAAACTCGCTGCACTTTGCGTTCGAAGGCGATGCGAAGAGATCGCAGCAAGGTTGACCCCATTTGAGGAAGATCTGTTTCATTACTAAGGGGTTCAGAGACCACTCATAAGGCGAGAGGATAGTTCACCTCAGCTTGTCCTCTAAAATGTTGGACCGACCTGGAATGTGCATTGCTAGCAGCAAACGGATAGTGGATATCGCCCACTCCCAAACTCTCATGGCCTCTCGGCAAAGAGGGTAAGACCTGGTCCCCCCCTGTTTGTTGATATACCAGACCACTGACATGTCTGTCTGAAATGCAATAGTCCCCGGAGGAAGAAGGGCATGGAGAGCTTGCAACGCTAGAAGCACTGCCCTCATCTCCAGAACACTGATATGCAGAACGGTATCTGTTTCAGTCCACGTGCCTTGGACGGTTCTGCCCAAGCAATGCCCCCCACCCCAAGCAAGAAGCGTCCGTGGTCAGTGTGGCTTGGGGTTGAGGCATCAAAAATGGCCGCCTTCCCGAAGCTCTCGGGAATGGAGCCACCAAATTAGGGAGTCCCTGCAGACTCTGCTGAGGGGAATCGGGGAGTCCAACGGATGTCTAAGGATGGACCACTGGACTTGTAAGGTCCATTGAAGAACCCTCATGTTCAAGTGGGCTAGGGGTGAAAGGTTGATAGCTGCTGCCATGGACCCTAGGGCTCTCAGGACTAAATCCGCTGGTGGGGCCGGAGATTGTAGAAGTGCTAAGACATGGAGTTTTACATTGCAGAGTCTGTCTGATGTCAAGAAGGCCTTGGACTGAAGTGTCTATTCTGGCCCCCATGAAGTCCTGAACCTGAACAGGTTGAAGGGATGATTTTTTTGTAATTTATAGTGATCCCTAACTGGTGGGCCAAGAGCAGGAAGCAATCCCTGGCTGAGCATAGTAGATGCCTGGTAGGGGTCACGAGGAGCCAGTCCAGGTAAGGAAAGACCTGTATTCCCTGAAGCCTCAGGTGGGCCGCTACAACTGCCATGAAATTGGTGAACACCGTGGGGGCTGTGGTGAGGCCAAAAGGGAGGACCCTGAACTGATCATGACTGGTCCCCAACCGAAAGCGGAGAAACCTCCTGGATCGCCTGTCCATGAGAATCTGGTAGTACGCATCCTTGAGGTCTATGGAGCACATCCAGTCGTTCTCCTGCAGAATGGGGGGAATAGATTGAAGAGTGACCATCCGGAATTTCTATTTGGCAATGAACAGGTTCAATGCAGACAGGTCGAGAATAAGAAGTTATGTACCTACCATAACGTTCCATGTTAGTTGTCTTCTTCTCGCCTTCTTTCTTGCTGGTTGGGTTCGGAGCCGATCCTTGGCTCCGACTCGGCCATCTTCAAAAGCTTGAGAGCTGCTTACTGGCTCGAGGCACCTCCTATATCCCATGATGCCTGGCGCTAGATACCCAGATCTCGTTTAGTAACCTAACTACAGACATCATAATAACAATTATAATAATACAGTAAATTTAGCAGGATACAGGAACCTACAGGAGAGACTGACAGAAGTAATAGCCAGAGAAGACTCAGCCAGTGATCAACAAACCTAAGGAACTCTTCTCGGTCTACTAGGATAGGGGGATGGAGGGTGGGACACAAGAAAGAAGGGGAGAAAAAGACAACTAACATAGAACGTTATGGTAGGTACATAACTTCTTAATGTTAAGTTGTCTATCTCGCCTTCATTCTTGCTGGTTGGGACAGTGTCCCTAGCACCTCAATCTCATCGGAACAGACTCTTCAGAACAGTGGAACCAAAATCAGCTCTGCTTCTGGAAGCCACATCCAGTTTAAAATGTGAAATGAAGGTATGTGGATTAGCCCATGTAGCTGCCGCACAAATAGTTTCCATTGGCAATCTGGCCTGAAAAGCCACAGAAGTAGCTAGAGCTCTGGTGGCGTGACCTTTGGGTTTAGCAGGAAGCTCTATTTCTTAACTGATATATAAAGGTAATAGTAGAAGTCAACCATCCAGATAAGGTGACTTTTGACACCGGTATGCCTTCTTTTCCCTCAGCATAAGACAGGAACAACTGGTCTGATTTTCTGATTTGCCTGGTTCTATGCAAGTAAAAGTGTAAATTGTCTATGGATGCCCAGCTGATTTAACTTGTATTCTACCTTGTTGGAATAATTTGGAAAGAACACAGGTAGTTCAATGGACTGATTCAAATTATAATCAGAAGTAACCTTTGGAAGAAAGGAAGGGTTAGTCCGAAGAGAAACTCTATCATTGTGAAAAACTAGGTAAGGAGGGTGAACACAAAGAGCCTGAAGTTCAGAAACTCTTCTGGCTGACGTAACTGTGACCAGAAGGAGGGTCTTCCAGTAAAGAAACTTCAAGGAACAGGAAGCTGCTGGTTCAAAGGGGGCAGTATCAGGGAAGCTAGAATCAAATTCAGATCCCACGGAGGCGGGGGATCTCTTACTGGGGGCCTGAGTAGAGTGGTCCCTTTAAGAAAGGCTTTACAAAGCTTATGGGACATGATGCTGGAATCAGATAGGCCCATATGAAAGTTTGAAATTGCAGCTAGCTGAACTATAATCGAGGCAGAAGAGGACCCTGTTCGTAAAAATTCTGCTAGAAATTCTAAAATATGGTGCACAGGGGCTGAAAAGGGATTTATCTTCCTGTTCTCTGCCCATAAGGAAAACATTTTCCACTTGCTAGCATAAGTTTCCCCAGTGGTCGACTTATGCGAGGATAAGATGATTTCACGCACCGAATGAGAGATGTTGGGAAGCCTGGCTAAGGTCAGAAGTGGAGAAACCAAGCAGTGAGCTGGAGAGATTGAAGAGATTGGTGCAGCCTGCCCGATTGATGGATCAGAAGTTCTCGAATTGGGTTCAGGGTCCAGGGCTGCTCCAGAAGGTGATGATGCAGGAAAGGGAAGCAAATTTGTCAAGGCCAGTAAGGGGCAATGAGGATCATCTTGCATCCCAATGTGTTAGCTTTCTGAATAGGTTTGGGAATCGGGGGAAATGGAGGGAATGCATAAAGAAGTCCCTGGGGCCAATCGTGAACTAGAGCGTCTCTGGGGAGATGTCCGGGGAGAGGAAGGAGAGAGAAGAAATTGTCGCGCTTGCTGTTGAAGGGGGTGGCAAAAATGTCGCAGCAAGGCTGACCCCATTTGTGGAAGATTTTGTCCGCCACAGTCTGACTGAGAGACCACTCGTGAGGCATAAGAATTGCTCTGCTCAGCCTGTTTGCTATAACGTTGGACTTCCCAGGGATGTGCGCTGCTATCAGAAACCATTGGGAAGTGATCGCCCACTGCCAAAGTGTGAGTGCTTCTCGACATAAGGGGTACGACTTGGTTCCGCCCTGCTTGTTGATGTACCATACCATTGACATATTGTCGGTTTGAATTGCAATGGTCCCGGTGGGAAGAGAGTTCTGAACAGCTTGCACCGCTAAAAGCACAGCTCTCAACTCCAAGACATTGATATGCAGATGGTACTTGTGAGGCTGCCAGGTGCCTTGGACTGTTCTGCCCTGAAAATGCCCCCCACCCGATCAGAGAGGCGTCCGTGGTCACCGTAGCTACTGGAGGAGGAAAAACGAATGGTCTGCCCTGGTGTAATGATGGGGAAACCATCCACCAAACAAGTTGGTTTTTGCATGACTGTGTGATCATTATCATGTGAGACATTGGGAGTTGCTGAAAGGACCATTGCGTGAACAACATCCACTGAAGAATCCTCATGTGAAAATGTGCAAGGGGAACTGGTATTATAGCCGCTGCCATGAGACCCAGTGTTTTTAGGACAAATCTGGCCTGAATCTTTTTGCAACCTAATAAGACCTGCACATGTCGTCGAATGGCTAACACTCTGTCTGCTGGGAGAGTCGCTAACATGTCCTTTGTGTTTAAATTTGCGCCTATAAAGTTGATAGATTCACAAGGCGACAATGCAGACTTTTCAAAATTTATTGTGATGCCTAGAGTAGAGCACGTTTGGATGGTGTAGTTTCTGGCTAGCAGCAGGTGATGCCTGGTGGTTGCAGTAAGGAGCCAGTCATCTAAATATGGAAACATCTGGAATCCTTGCCGTCTCAAGTGAGTGGTGACTACTGCCAAACATTTGGTGAACACCCTGGGGGCTGCAGTGAGACCAAAGGGCAGCGCTCTGAACTGATAATGACTGGCTCCCAGCCGGAAGCGGAGGAATCATCTGGAGCGTCTGTGCATTTTGAAATGGTAGTACGCGCCCTGAAGATCTATGGAGCACATCCAATTGTCCTGACTCAGAAAGGGTAAAATGGACTGTAGCGTGACCATCTGGAACTTCGTTCTTTGAACAGACCTGTTTAATCTGCTGAGATTCAGAATGGGTCTCCAATCCCATCTTTTTTGTTACCAAAAAGAACCTTGAGTAAATTCCGGATCCTTGTTGGTCTGCTGGGACTGACTGGATGGCTCTTTTTCTTAGCAGTTTTGAAATTTCTTGAACTGCTTGATCCCTTAGATTGGGTGGAACATCTGGAAGGGATTTGTTGGAAAAGAGTGGAGTGCGAAAGAAGGGAATTTTGTAGCCTTCGGATATGATAGAAAGTACCCATTTGTCTTGTGTTATACTTTGCCAGGCTTTTGGGTACAGCGATAATCTTCCCCCCCGACTGCCTCCAAAGGTGGACAGTCGGGCAGCACTTCAGGGATGCTGGAAGGGCTTGTCAGAGAAGGATTCTCTTTGGCCCTGATTTTGCGGACCACCCCTGCCCCTAGGGTGGCGTCTATTGTTGTTCCCTCCTCTGCCCCTGGAGAGGAACTCTCCACGTGTGTCAGGCACGGCTCCCTGGGATTTCCAGAACCACATCTTCCCACTCTTCTGACCCCTGGGACACGGTCTTGAAGGAGTGAAAAAAACAGACTCCAACGGCAGAGAGAGTCTTGCCTTCCTGCTCACACCTGGTAAGGGTATCCTTCACCTGTGGTCCAAAGAGAGCAGAACCATCAAAGGGGGTGTTGGTGAAAGATGTCTTGAAGGGTTCCGCAAAGTTGCATAACCGCATCCAAGCGTGTCTCCTCAAAGAAAGCCACACCTGTGCCTGCGGCCCTACTCGCTCCATCGGCTGCATAAGAGATGAGCCACATGGAGGAGTTTACGACAGAATTTAGAGTCGCCAGCTGGGAGGCAATCTTAGCCTGAGCCCCCGCAGCCGATGGATCTTGAAGGGTATCTTCTAGCTCTTTAAGGAGATCCCTTTGAAGGTGGGTAATATGGCATAAATAGTTCAAAGACCTCATGGAAAAGGTTGCTGAGGAAAACATCCGCTTCCCATATCTGTCCATCGTCCTAGATTCCTTATTAGGGAGATGGACAGATGAAGAAGTTTCAGCCAACTCCTTTTTAGTGGCCACTGCTACCACCATGGCATCCACGGGAATACCCTTGGTCAGAAATTGCTTGTCTTGAGGGGCAGTAATGAATTTTGTGGGCCTACAGGGAGTTGGTTCCATTAAGTCTGGAGTTGGCCATGCCTTTTGAGCCACCACCGACATCAGTGGATCGAAAGGTGGAGACACCCAGGAGGTGGAGGGTCGGGAACCAAATGCGTCCAAGAATACAAACTCATCCTCGGAAGGGTTAAGGGTGGTCCAGTTCCCCGTCTGCCTAAGGATTTCAAGGATGTCTGAAAAGGAGACGTCCTCAGAGGGGGATCTCGGGGACCCTTCAGACTCCTCCAAGTCAGTATCTGAAGTGAAAGACTCAGGGGAGTCAACATGCTTCCTCTTGCATTTCCTCTTTCGAGGGGGCTCCTCTGAATGAACAGGTGAGGCCTTGGAAGAGGAAGATACACCCAATGGGGTGGCCTGGAGCGCTTGTTCCTCACGCATGGGGTATGGAGGAGGGGCAGAGGCAGGAGGAGGCACCATGGGGGGAGGAGCCGATGAGGCTGACCCTGAGGCTGACTCAGATGCCAGCACACTCCTCATGACCTTGAAGGTGCCCCTTCCCGATACCAGAGAAGGCTCTGAAGAGACCGGAATCCTTCCCGGCACCGAGAGAGTCGGCTCCGAAGCAGATGTAGGAGCCAAACTCACCTGAGCCGAAGCTCCGAGAGGGAGAATGGGGTCGGACAAGGGTCTAATGCCACTCTCCCCCTCGGAGCCGACGAGAGAGTCCCGGGCACCCAGATCCCTCCAAGGACGGCACCATGGAAGAGATCGGAGCCGACGACAGAACCGAAAGGGGAGATATCGGTGCCGACAGACCCACGGTTCCAGCCACAGCATGCTCTGGCTCCGAACTCAAGGGATGAGTCGAAGGAGGAACTATCGGAGAAAGAGGTAGAGCAGAGCCCTGATGAGGGGGACTGGATAGCATTTTTGCCAGAGCCTGCGACTTTAAAAGCCTGCTCACCACTCTCTCCAAATCATGGTCAGATAACCTAGATGACAGAGAAGAGTGGGACCGATGACTACGCTCAGATTGCAGTAAGGGTGACCCTGGAGCAGAGTGTATCGACTCCAAGGATGGTGACCTGGAGCGTTTTCGACTCCCTGACGGTTCCGACGGAAGAGTCGTGGCCGACTGGGAGATAGGTACTTCGGCTCCGGTCGGAGCCGAAGTTGACGTAGAGATAGGTGCTTCGGTTCCAGCTGAAACCAAAGTTGAAGCAGAAGCCATACTAGGCGACGGCTCCGAACTGGGAGCAGACAGCTTTGATGGCCTAGAAGGTTTCACTGACTGAGTCTTGGCCAGTGATCCTACAGGTTTAAGCAAACCCCTAAGGATAAGCATATTCCTACACTCCTGCAGGACTCTTGGACTAAAGGCGTGACACACTGAACAAGAGTCCTGCAGGTGTAGGGAGCCCAAGTAATAAACACAAGAAGTGTGACCGTCTGTCAGAGACATTTTCTGACAGCATGAGTCACACTTCTTGAATCCCGACACTTTTTTGTCTTTAGACATTCCTGTGAAGGAAAATCAATTACAAAGAACAAGTATAAAGGAGAGTAGGTAACTGAAAAAAAATATACACAAACCACGCAAGTTACCACACCCTAACAGCACACACTATATAAGACCTACAACTACCACAATTTATAATGAACTTTGTCTAACTTAAAAAATAAAACAATGATAAGCCTCTAACTAAAACGGCTTACTATGAAAAGGTAAATGGGAGTGGGGGAGGGAGAGGAAAACTCTCTAAGGAGAAAACAAGTTTTTAAGGGGGGGGGGACACTAACAAACTACCATAGAACCTACTAAGCTATGACAATAAGTGTATATTCAATAAATTACAAAAAAGTCCTAAATATAGCGAATAGAGAGAAAATATATGACCTGAGCCAGTAAACGCAACCTTGTAGCAGAAGCGGCAAACGAGATCTGGGAATCTAGTGCCAGGCATCATAGGATATAGGGGGGGCCTCGAGCCAGTAAGCAGCTCTCAAGCTTTTGAAGATGGCAGAGTCGGAGCCGAGGATCGGCTCCGAACCCAACCAGCAAGAATGAAGGCGAGATAGACAACTTAACATTTGGTCTTAAGTCCCCCGTCTTTTTTGGCACCAAAAAGAACCTGGAGTAATTGCCCGACCCGGATTGGCCTGGGGGGACATGCTGGATGGCTCGTTTTCTTAGCAGCTTCTTTATTTCTAAAGCCACCGCCTCCCTCTGACTGGGTCGCGGCAAACGAGATCTGAGGACTGGAGGGAGGTAGCAGGGTATTATGGGTAAGGGGGAGGGGTTTGGATCTCTTGCTTGGAAAGCTGCCGGCTCGGATCCAGGACGGATCAGATACCCACATGTTGCTGATCAAATGAAGTTAACTACTTCAGATCTCTGATTCTGCGGGCCACCTCTGCCTCGTGCATTATTACTGCCCCCTCTGCCCCGAAGGAAGTCATTGCCACGCGAGTCATGGAAAGGTCCTTGGGACTACTTGAGCCATAGCTTCCCACTTCTCTGGTTTCTGGAGTAAGACTTTTGAGGAGTGGAAAAGCGTACACCCACGGCAGAAAGGGTCTTTCCATTTTTCTCACATTAGGCAAGGGTGTCTCCCCTTTGGGGCCAAAAAAAAATGTTCCATCAGAGTGTTGATGAAGGAAGACTTAAATTGCTCCACGAATTGACATTATCCAGGCATGTCTCCTAATGGCTACACCTGAACCTGCTGCCCTCATCGTCCCTTCGGCTGCGTGTGTAATAAGCCTCATGGACAAGTTGAAAACAGAATCTAGGGTAACCAGCTGAGAAGTTACCTTTTCTTTAACCCTTTCAGCTACTGTTCCTGTCAGAGTATCTGATAGTTCTTTTATCAAATCTCATTGAAGTCTCTTGAAATGTGTAATATAGTTCAAGGACCTTACTGCGAAGGCCAATGAAGTGTATACGTGCTTACCGAATCTATCCCTCATCCCAGACTTATTAGGAGGCTGGATAGTTGGACTTTCATCACCAAGTTCCTTTTTGGGGGCTGACATTACCACCATGGCATCTACTGGTATTCCTTTTGCCCAATGCTGCTGATCCTGAGGAGCTGACAAAATATGGTCTGGTCTCTCTGGGATTGGCTTGATAGAATTAGGTATCTTCCAAGCCTGCTGTGCAATCAATTTAATCAGATCAGCAGCAGCCGGAGATAGCCAGGAAGTAGAGGGTCAGGCACAGAAAGCCTCTAGGTATGCCGATTCCTCTGAGGAAGACTGAAGGTAAGTCCAGCCACCCATCTGTTTCAGGATCTCTAAAATGTCTCCGAAGGAGACATCTTCCAGGAGTGACTTTGGGGAACCTTCCCAGTCACTGAAATTGGTATCTTTAGTGAAAGACTTTTCAGGGGAGTCCAAGTGCTTCCTCCTGCACTTTCTCTTCAGAAGTACTTATTTGGTGGGATGGGCCGAAGAGATATCAGAAAGAGGGCATGCGACTATGGCTGGATCCTGAAGCTTCTGTGCTCACTGTCTCAGGATAAAGGCTGGAGGAAGCTCTGGGGGAGGGGAAGGGCAGGGCTGCTGGTCTGACGAAAGTGGTGTCGACTGTATGCCCACAGTGGACAAGGCCCTCTCTCCATGGCCTGGAAGGCAGGCAACCCTCGATAGAAAAATGGGAGCCCGGAACCGAAATAGACTCCTTCAGAAAGTACAGTTGTGTACATTTACCATAAATGTAGATGTTAGAGTGTATTCACTGTTGCAGTCATCACACTTGGGTTATCTGCCTTAGAGGTAGCCCTCAGTCGGCCCTAATACCAGAGACTCAGTATTTCTGTGTCGGATGCTGTCACTCCTGGACAGATGTCAGGTAGTCAGGGGTATAAAAACAGGCAGCCGATGCCATTACATCAGTTTTTCTTGCCCCAAATGTCAGGAACCCCCAAATAGGGAGCTAGGTTATGGTGGGGAAACACCACCAGTAAAAAGTAAATACCAACAGAGTAGGAAAAAGCCACAGAGATGAGAGAGAGAAAACAAGGGGGCTGGTGGGAGGGAAGCCAGGACTGCAACAGTGAATACACTTGAACATCTACATTTATGGTAAGTGTAGACAACTGTACTATGTTCTTCATGTTTCACTGTTGCAGTCATCACACTTGGGTGGATTCCCAAAGAGTTAGGGCTGGCTAGTAGGCCTTGCAAGACTGCTGTAGCAAAACCTGCCCTGGATTTGGAAAAGATAGGCAAGTGGTAATGCTTGGTGAAGGTGTGTACAGAACTCCAGGATGTCCCTGGTAGGGACTCCCCTGAGAAATGCTGTAGACGTAGATGTTGCCCTAGTGGAATGTGCTCTAACCCCCTCAAGGGTTTGTTTTCCATGGTGCTTGTAGCAGAAATGGATGAAGTGTGCTATCCATTTGGAAATGGTTTGTTTTGAAATGGCCTTGCCCTCTGCCCCTGTTGCAAAGCTGACTAGTAACTGGTCAGATTTTCTGAAGGGCTTAGTCCTATCAAGGTAGAATCTGAGCTGTCTGTGCATGTCCAAGAGTTCAGGATACTTTCCTTTTTATTTTGAGGATTAGGGAAGAAGGTTGGCAAATGGATGGATTGGTCGAGAGCCACACTGGACACCACTTTAGGCATAAATGAAGGGTTAGCCCTGAGGGAAACCCTGTCAGCATGGAAAATAATAAATGGATCCACAGCCATCAGTGCTTGTAGATCAGGCACTCTTCGAGCTGAAGTGATGGCTAGAAGCAAGGCTGTTTTCCAGGAGTGGAATTTTAACTCTACTGAAGCAGCAGATTCAAAGGGGGGAAGCATGAGCTTTTCCAGTACAAAGTTAAGATTGCAAGCAGGGGTGGGTGCTCTCCTTGGTGGCCTTGAGTTGTTTGCTCCTCTCAGGAACTGTTTGATGACAGGGTGAGAAAACAGAGGTGGCTCAGTGTTGCAATGAGCCGAGATGGCAGAGGCATGGATCTTAATGGAGGAGAAGGATAGGCCTCTGTGGAGTAGTTCTGCTAGGTAATCCAGGATTAGAGGTATGGAGGGCAGTGCTGTGTCCTCAACGTTAGACTGAATCCAAGAACAAGACCTTTTCCACTTATCAGCACAGAATTTCCTTGTACTGGGCCTTCTGGTTTCAAGGATGATGTCCAGCACCTGTCTGCTTAGGGCTGCTGGTGGGGTATTTGAGGAATAAGCCAGGCTGCAAGATTTAGGGTTTGCAATTGTGGATGCAAGATCTGTCCCTCCTGCCGAGAGAGCAGGGTTGGGGTCTGTTGTAGGTGCCAGGGTGGCACCATTGCTGGCGTGGCCAGTCCAAGGCAATCAGAATTACCCTTGGCCTGTCCCGTTTTACCTTGAGTAATACTCTTAAGAGAAGGGACGGGGGGGGGGGGGAGACAGATTGATAGATTTTCCCACTGAAAAGGATAGGGCATCCACTTTCCAGGCCCTGTTGTGAGGATTCCTGGTGCAGAATTTGCTGAGCTGGTGGTTGTAGCGGAAGGAAGAGAGATCCACCTCTGGAGTCCCCCATTTCTGAATCAGAAGGTTGAAGGTGCTGGGCTCCAATTTCCACTCGTGTGGGTCTAGGAGATTTCTGCTCAAATTGTCTGCCAGTGAGATTTGTTTGCCTGGCAGGAATTGAGCTGGTAGATGGACTTAGATGTCCAAGGCCGTGGTCCACAGGGCCATGGCTAACTTGCAGAGTGGGTAGGAATGGGTTCCCCCCTGCTTGTTGATGTACCACATAACTGTGATATTGTCTGTTATCAGCAGTTGTCCTGGAAGGAGTAGGGATCTGAAAGCTGTCGGGGCATTCTGTACAGCTAGCATCTCTTTTTGGTTGATGTGCAGATGAATTTGACTTGGGCTTCAGTGGCCCTGAATACCTTTGCCAGCCATGTGAGCCCCCCATGCATAGTCTGATGAGTCTGTGGTCAGGGTCTGGGCAGCGTGGGGTAGAGTGAATGTCAGTCCCTTGTTGTGGTTGCATGCTTCTGTCCACCAAAGGAACTCTGTCTTTAGATAGAGTATGACAGGAATGATTCTTTCCAGGTCCTGAGAACGTTGGCACCAAAGACTTTTTAAGTACCACTGAAGTTTCCTCATATGCAGTCTTGCATATGGAATTAGCAGTATACATGAGGCCATGAACCCTATGGCTTACAGTATTTTTCTTGCAGATAGCTGGGTTCTGGTGGCCATTTGTTTGAAGTAATCTGTCAGATAAACTTGTTCTTCTGAAGTGAGGAATGCCATCTGTGAAGTTGTGTTCAAGCTTGCTCCCAAGGAATACAATCTTTTGACGGGGTACCAGTTGTGATTTATTTTTAATGATGGTGTACCCCACGGAAGTGAGAAAGTTTTTTACAAATGCCAGGTGCTGAAGCAGCAATTCCTGACTGTCTACCTAAATCAGGCAGTCGTCCAAGTATGGGTAAATTTGGATATTTCTCTGCCTGCAGTATGCAATAGCTGGAGCCAGGCATTTTGTGAATACCCTGAGCGCAGTAGATAAGCCAAAGGGAAGTGCAAAGAACTGATAATGCATAGATCCTGCCCTGAAATGTAGATACATCGTGCATGGGGTTGGGAGGGTGGGCTAATGGTTAAGGTGTTTGCCTTACAAACACAAGGTGCAGGGTTTGAGTCTCACAAGGGATAATTGGCTAGGCTTAAAATGGCTCATAAGGGCAGTTAGCTTAGTACTAACTTATGAACCTATGACTCCCTTATAGGGATGTTCAGATAGGCTTCTTTTAAGTCTAGGGTGACTAACCAGGCATCCTTGGCTAACATAGGAAGAAGCTGTTGCAGGGTATGCATTTTGAACTTTGGTACCACCAGGAAGGTGTTTAGAATTGAAAGATCCAGGATTGGGCTCCAACAGCCCTCTTTCCTGGGTACCAGGGAGACAGTCTGGAGTAGAATCCTTGACCCCTCTGTTCTACTGGAACAGGCTGAATAGCTCTGATATTGAGCAGGGAAAGAACTTGGCTTTGAGCCTCTGCCCACTGGGTTGGAGGAAGGTCTGGAAACCCACTTGGGGTTGGCAAAGAATGGAAATAAAATTTGTACCCATGGGATACAATGTTGAGGACACATTGGTCCTGGGTGATGGACATACAGTTTTTTGCATGAAGGGCAAGTTTTCCTCCTAGGGGCACAAGCAGTTGGACAAGGCTGGGAAGTGGACTGAAGACGTAATTGTGAGCTTTTTCCATAAGGAGGTGGCTTACCACTCCCTGTTTTAGGGGTGGGGGCACTCCATTGCTTAGATCTCTGGGTGGTCTGTTTCCCCTGGGTCTTGTTTGAGAAGGCCTGGAGGTGGCTGGAAAGGACCAGTATTTTGAAGGGCAATGCCTACTGAAATCTAGGGGGTTGCACTTGTAAGAATTCTTTAACAGTCTGCATAGATTTAGCTTTTTCTTCCATCTTTTTAAGAACCTCTTCTGCTTTGGTGCCAAACAAAGAGTCCATATTCAAAGGAGCATCTAGTAATTTAGATTTGACATGATCTGGCAAGGTCTGCTCCTTCAGCCAAATATGTCTTCTCAGTACAGTCACTGACTGCTGCCCTGCAAGATGTGTCTAGAGCATCAAAGCCACATTGTAAAGTATGCTTACTGACTTGGTTTGCAGAGTGCATAAGCTCCTGCAATTCTTTATTTTCTGCACAGTCTGGAAAAGTTACCACTTTTTGTTTAATAAGTTCCATAATATGTTGCTGGTATTTCAGCACGTGAAACTGGCAATTCAAAGCCCTGATAGCAAGAGTTGCAGAGGTATATACCTACTTACACCATCTGTCAAAAGCTCTGGAATCCCTGTCCGAAGGGGTGGGATTCTTGGCTGAAGTAGCCTCGATACCTTTAGGCCCCTGAGAAATGATCGCTGGGTCAGCAGTAGGATTCTTGAACAGAAACTTGCGAGTATCAGGTACTTTGTAGTACCTGTCAGGTTTCCTAGGGGCAGGAGGTAAAGCGTCAAGAGTAAGACTGGATTCCATGAAAACATCATCCACAGCATACAAGACAGGGGGTATAGCTAAAGGTCTGTGCTGAGGCAACTCTAAAAATTATCTGAGTCTCTTTTGGACTGAGGATAGTCTTGGCATTCCCAATGGAAATGCTCTCTTAAAGTATGCAAGGTTTCACCAAAAGAAAAATCCTGTGGAGGGGAGGCAGAGGGAATGGATTCCTCTGCATCTGAATCCTTATAGGCGGATAAGGGCATGTCTTCATAATCCGAAATGTCACAGTCATCGGACTCCTAGTCTGTAGAACCTGAAGGGGACTGGGTTCTTTGTCTCTTTGCAGAGGAAGGCCGACTTCCCCTATTCAGTGTAATAAGGTCTTCAGCCATTCTAAGCATTTGTTTTTGTGGCATGGGGGCCTGAGCATATGCTTTGATAGTCTGTTTTCTAGGCGTAGTGCATACTCTGGGCCTAAGAAACTTGGTAGTTTTGGTTAGAAATGAAGTTGTCGGTTTAATTCGAACATCGGTAGAGCAAAGAACTGCCTCAGAAGCTGGTGCCAGCACAGCGGCTCCGGACCCATCCAAGGCAGACACATCCACAGGTTCCATAGTCGAAGAAGCATCTAGCGGCATACCGGATTCCAAATGGGTGTCAGCAGAGGCCTGCAAATCCACTGAAGTGGGCATCAGGGGCTGCAAAGGCGCCTCACTATGTACCGGCAGACTGGCGACTAGCTTAATGGAAGCGCCGTCGGCAGTTTTTGTCCTATACAGTCTGTCTCTGTCTCTACCCTTACTTTTTTCAAAAAATCGGTAGTCTGATCACTTACTGAAGCAATTTCAGAATACAGAGATTGAGAGCGAAAGAATTTAGCTAAAAAAAAAAAAAGAGCCCAATGATGAATGGTTCGGGCGTTAAACAAGGCACAAAACCGACATTGTGGTCTGGGCCTAAACAGGTGACGCACTAAGAGTGAAAATCTCTGTGAGGTATTTGCTTTCCACAGGCAAGACAATGGTTTACTTTTTCGGACATCGGTTAGAGCAAGAAAAAAGGATCCCCAATGGGGTACTTAGCTTTAGAAGACTTCAGGATTACTCAACGAAAACGAAAAACTTCAGGTAGCGGCTGACCGGCACTTGCAAACTGCTTCTGCTTCGGGCTCCTCCTCGGCAAGAAAGACTGATGTAATGCCGTTGGCTGCCTGTTTTTATACCCCTGACGACCTGACGTCAGTTCAGGAACGACAGCATCCGACGCAGAAATACTAAGTCTCTGATATTCGGGCCAGCTGAGGGCTACCTGCAAGGCAGATAACCCAAGTGTGATGACTGCAACAGTGAAACACGAAGAACATCCATAGTCCCATCCCATACTGAAGAAGCCACCGAAGCCAGTGTTGAGCTAACGTGTACTGACGCTCAGATGGGCATAGACAGCTCTGACAACATTGGAGTGGAACCATGCCCCCAGAACCTTCAACGTAGCTGTGATCCCAGGAGGTCTCTGGTTCCAACAGAATCGAAGAGCTCAGTGCAACTTTTGGCACCAGAGAAGTAGCCCTGACCGGCACAGAGACAATCTTAACCGGGACTGTCGGCACTGGGAGCTCTGAAGGCTCAGCTGGAGTCAGAGAAGGAAATCCGCCTTGCCAAGAGCTGGTCCACCAGCCTCAAAATATCAGATTCCATGAGGCTCTTGGTGGAATGGATTGAAGAGACTGATGCAGATCTTGGCTTTTCCAAGAAGGAATTTGGAGGTCGGTCTACAAAAGGGTCTAGTGATGGGGAATACCTAGTATGTGGCCTATCTTTAAAGAAAAATTCTTTTTGTACTGGAAGACGTCTGTTTCGAAATAGTAGTAGGTGCCGAAGTTGTCGATGCAGAGCTAGGGATCAGCAACACAGAAGGTAGAGTCTTTTCCCCATTTGGTTCTGATGAAACGTTTGCAACCAGGGAAGTTTTAGGCATTTCTGATAATGGTGCCAAAGATACTATCAGCACCAAACTGCTCCTCTTCTTTGAATGTCCATGTTTATATGAGGAAGAAGATGAAGGGGAGCTAACATCTGTTTTTGATTTTGGAGAACCAGATTGGCCTCGTCGAAAGAAGATTTAACAAGACCTTTTAGAATGAGCTTGTTTTTTCTCTCAACACGGGCCTGGTGACTGAAGCCACTGCAGATGGGAGGGTCTTCCTGAAGGTGCACAGGGCCCAAACAATACACACAGTGTGTCTTGTCTGAACTGGGTAATTTATGGTTACACTTCTAGCATCACTTGAAGCCACAACTTCCCCCATCTTTTTCAGCCATCACAAATAAAAACAGACAGAAAAGATGGCGGAAAAAGAAATTAAGATATTAAAGTTTTAAAGAATTTTTTTTTTTTTTTTTTAGAAAACTTGTACCAACAATGGTACGAAAGATTTACCTTATGGTAAAGGAAGGAAAGGAAAGGGAAATAAAAGTGAAGGTACCAATGATGGTACAAAGTGTTACCTTAATGATAATGGACAAGAGAAAATAACAACAATGGCATAAATGGCATATGTATATATATATATATATATATGTGTGTGTGTATATATATATATATATATATATATATATATATATATATATATATATATATATACATATACATACATACATACATATATATATATATATATATATATATATATATATATATATATATATATGTATCTATGGGAAAAAAACACTACTCGTGTTAAGAAACGAAGCAGAAATAGAGGAGCTGGGTATAAGAAAAGAGGGAAATAAGCCACTAAAAGGAGCTTAAAGAGAAATCTTACAAAAAGAAGAATTAGTTTGCTTGAGAGCTGTTCTGATAGACATGTCTGGCATTGAAAGCGGCAAACGAGATCTTTAGTAATCTGCGAGGAGCATTATGGGTAAACGCTTAGCTTGAGAGATTTTGGAGGGAGACAGCTGGAATAACAGCTGAGTTGGTTAAAATATCGGAACCAAACCCATAGTCAAGGATTAAGTGAAGACGGACAACATTAGATCTGAAGTTATCTGAAAAGTGGAAGGAGAAAATGAGGGTTAACAGGGACTGTACTGAAAGCATTTTGAACTTTGGAATTGTGAAGTGAAGGTTTATAAAGGAAAGGTCTAAGACAGGTCTACAGGAATTTACTTTCTTTAGCTCCAGAAAGATCAATTAATAAATTCCTTCAATTTTTTGGTCTGAATGAACATGTTTTATTCACTCCTCTGAGACAGCATCTAACAGGAAAGTTTGATTGGAAGAATGTGGAGTAAGCTCTTGAAACTGAGAAAGTCTCTCTGTCAAATCTAACCTTTTAGAATGATTAGCAAAATCCAAATGAAGTTATGTGGTGCCTCAAAGCATACCTCTCAACCTGGAAACATCAAAAAACTGGACAAGGCCCATGAAAAATAGGTACAAATCTGTACGCTGATTAATGTAAAATTTGCATACATAATTACATAATCCCGCCCACTCAAATGAATTGTGGGATATCAACTTTCAAACACAAACTGAAGAACAGACAACTAAAACATGGTACTAGAGTCCCCTGCAGCCATTCCAATGTCCCATTACCTGGCTATTTCACCCCATTTACCATAAACGCTAATGTGTGCATACTGCTTTACTTCAATGATTATTTGGATTTTATTTTTACATTTTATAGCACAATGCACAAACACTAACAGATATCGGCTAAACAAAGCAATACAGTCTCACAATGAAAACAGACTTGGCATTAAACTTTCTCTGCACTTGAAACTCACATTCATTAAAACAGCATTAAAACCCACACCACATCCAAAGAAAATGTATATGGCCAGTGGTGGATAAAGATTACCATAGGGCTGTTTTCAAATCATAGGCCCAAGGCTTGCACACAAAACAAGAAACATACATGCTTTCTTTAATACACCTTCCAGACTTTATTAAATTGTATTCCTTGTATAATTCAGCACACTAGTTAGACTTAAGTTAGTGTGCATTTTAAATTTATTGTTTGAACTTTTTTCCAGTAGGCATTAGGCAATGAAACAAAATGCATGAACCAATAATAACAAAACTGGCCAACTCAGAACATTTCCATTATAAAAGTCTACTTCCACACACACAATATATATATATATATATATATATATATATATATATATATATATATATATATATATACACACACACACAAACACACACACACACACATATGACTGTAGTGTAAGCCATAGGCATCTTGCACAGCTTCTCGCACTTATTTTCAATTTCAGTTCTTTTTTTTTTTATTTTTGAGGGGGGGGGACGAAAGGCCAAAAACCAGGGACACATTTCAAAAATTGCTTGTATCATTTTGGAAAGCTACTAGAATAAAATGTTGCATTACCACCATGCATTTCACTGCCAAGTCTTGAACCCAGAACCCTGTGCACTACAGTCAGAGCAACATACCACTATGCCAAATCAGCAGCTTCCTGAAAAACATTTAGACTGAAACTTAAATGGCTATCATTTAGTGAATTCAGTTCTCACTTCTCACAATAGCCCTCAACCTCTTAGCACAAAAAACATGGACAAAGCCCATAATGGGGGAATAAAGCCCCAAAATAGGGACAAATTTCAAATACTGATCTTATAAACTTAGAAAATTGTTAAAGTAAAAGGTACTGTGTTACTATTTATTTTCTGAAGAATATGACATCTGAAATTCAAATGCGCGCACGCACACACACACACACACACACACACTAAAAAGTAGATACCTTAAATACAGTCAGATAACTCTGTCCGTGCAGCTGAATAAAAAGAGTAGATATCTTAAAAACAGATAACTTTGTCCATGCAGCTGAATAACTTCGTTGAGCTCTGTTCAGCTTATACACACACATCATAAGCATGTGGAGTAGAAAATACCTTCATAAAAGGAACTCCGTTCACAGACATAAGCAGTACTTACTTAAAAGCTTGTTTCCTTCAGTGTGCTCACAGATTTGCCAGCTGGGAAAGCTTAATTACAGTAATAAACAGTACCTAAAAGCTAAATAACTTCCCTTCGCTCCCAGACAGATTTTAAACAGCCAGAGAGCTGTGTAAGCAATTCTGACAGGCTGATGTCATCACGCACATGATGACATCAGCTCAAAAAGTGCAAAAATTTTAAAACCTGGAAAACAAAAAATCGGAAATTAAGGTTATTTGGTCCCAACATCTGTAAAAACAGAGTAAATCGGTACAGTTGGGAGGTATGCCTCAAAGTATAATGAAGACCTAAATTCTGGGATAGATTCAGAGCTGCCAGGATGGGGAGGGAGAAAATCTAAAAGTGTCATATAGTCAGTCTGATTGTTTAGGCTGCCCCTGGTTCTGGGAGTATCCTCTTTTCTTCTTGGGCCCCCACTGCCACTGCTTCTTAAAATTCTGTTTTCCTGAATCTTGCATACTATGCTTGTTCTGCTTTCTGAAAGAAAAGCGTGAACTGGAAGAAAAGTTTGTTTGGAAAAATCTTGGTAAGCCCCCGAATTAACTTCATCCTTTCATCAAGATCTTTAAGAACCTCTGCAGAGACTCTATCTTGAAGAGCATTTAAATTTTTGGATTTGACATCCTCTGACAAATTCTGACAATCCAACCAAGCACATCTTCTCAAAACATAGCCAGTCACAGCAATCCTGGATGCAACATCGGTAGTGTTATAGGAAAGGTTTACTTGCCTGAGATATAGCCGGCACTACAAAGCACACAGTTCTATTTTCTGAAGAAGGAAGAACAGCAATTGCATTTCTTAACTTATCATAAGAAGCCAACAAGAGCTTGAGACCTTGCACCTGACAATTCACAATTCTGAAGGGTGAAGTGGAAGAATAAACTTTTTTTTACCAAACTTATTCAAAACCTTTCCCAGTTTGTCCAAGGGGTAAGGTTGACAGCTGAAAGAAGCTTGTCAAAAGCTGACTTTGATGAGAAAATAACTGCAGGATACGCCCTGGTATAGAAAAAAGAACTTAAAATACTGAGGTACTTTATACCTTTTATCAGACTTTTTAGGAGCAGATGGTTGACTGCAGGAATGTTGCAGGCTGACAGAAAGGAATCCACTAAAGCTGGCAAAATATTAGGGTAGATACAAGTTGAGGGAAATCAACCTATAACAAATCACAATATCTCTGCTGAAATTCAGACATCTTTTGGGTCCTACTGAAAAAGTCCATGTTGTCAGCAGTATTGGAAAACAACCATTCTTCAAGAGAAGATTACGGAAAAGGGTCTGTATTAAATGAATGAACGCTTAAAAGTTCGAATACGGTTTTAAGCGAATGTCCATTAACGTGAACACTCACATAGTGGAAAATCATGTATTCGAAAAATATCATTTGCGCAACACCATTCCCTTAGTGACATATGTCATGGGCCATACACAACTTCAATACCTTAATCAAGTGGGGGGCTGTGCCCCCCACACCTCCCCTGACTAAATATACCAACTCTGAGATCGCTCTACACTGGAGAAAAGAGCAATTCCCGGTAACGGCCAACTTGAATAGCGCATGTGCATCACATCTTCTGCAGTAACTAGCTGTGTTTTATATAACACTGGCAGGTAATAAAACACTACGATTTGGACAATTACTTCTTTTAAATGTCTGAGTTGTAGAACACTTTAGAATTTCAGTATGTAATTTGTTCATACTGTTTACAGAACACAGTACTTAAAAGAATTATTTACATTTACAAAGCTATCATACAGCTATTCACAGAGTGAACACCTTCACGTCAACCAGGAGTTTCCTGACAGTTGGCCAAGTATAACTTTTTGAAACTCCGAATTTAGGCATTATGAGCTTTCACTAAACTGAACATTCGCTTAAAAGGTGTCGATACTACCGTATTTGACTTTTTAAGCATTTGTTCATTTAATACAGACCCGAGGAAAAGTCCTGCTGATAGTCAGAAGTTCTCTGCTGTAGAGAGGGAATATGAGAAACACAGTCAATATCAGAATCTGACCGGGAAGAAAACATTCTTCTGAGAAGAAAAATCACCATTCAGTGAATGAAATGCTCTCAACAATTCTTTTGCCAAACCCAACCAGCTATCTGCTTCAGATGAGGAAAAATGCCTGGACTTATGCCTTCTTTTTCTATGAGTCCCGCTCTAACAAAACAGTAGCTGGATGCAAGGTCCCTACCCAGGGCAAGGAGTCCTTATGTGCAGTGAAGGAAAGAAACATCACCCTTTACTTTTCCCTAAGCTTACAAGGGTGATTTTCCCTTTCTTAGCAAAGGCAGTTAGACAGCCGCAGAGGACATGCCTTACCCCTGTTCCATAGTGGCATCTCGAAGATAAACAGATAATGGTCACAGCAGACTCACCCATTAACAACTGAGGCTAGACAGAAGCTAGCTTGAAGACCAAAGTTTCCCAGAAATTATTATTCTTTTTGTGGCTTGGGAAAGAAGGAATATACTTAGTGCGGCACAGATTCATACCCTAGCCACGAATAGAATCTCTTCCCTATGGATGGCAAAGCTAGGAAGAGGTGGTAAAACTACCTTCCACTTTTTTTTCATTCTTAAAGGAGATTTCCAGTGGGGAACTTACCTGCCCAGGTAAGGTTCATAAATTAATACTAGACTAACTGCCCTTGTGGGCCACTTTAAGCCCAGCCAATCACCCCATGTCAGAATCAAACCCTGCACCTTGTGTCTGTAAGATAAACACACACCCACCCAAGTAAGGAGAAGCTTTGGCTGACTGTCAATCTTCTGAAGCTCACAGAGGAGCACACACTCTCTGGCAACAAGAAAGTTCTGAGGTATTTTGCACCCCAACTATAGATTTTATTCACAATCTCATACTTACCAGTAACAAGGACAAGTGGAAAGAAACTTAAAGCTTTGGAAACCTGGTCATCTCAGTCTGAACTTTGGCGGGATGTCCCATATAGCGTAGGGCTCCTGCAACACTGATCTTATGATTAACTTCACACTTTTCTGCTGTACTCCCAACATTGTGTGCTGTTTACTTTGCTGTTTTATTTCAAATCCTGGTGCCTGCTGACACTTTTTACGTTGCCTGAGAAGATGACTAGTTAACAACTGACATCAGGTATCATGGCTGTGCGTCAGAACTAAGATCTTTTCAAACCAAACAATTTAAAATGCCATTTCAGACCAAACAACCATGTCCAAGAAAAAAACAGAGCCATCAGTTTACCCTCAAAAACAGTTGTTTCATTAAATATTAGCCTTTTAGCTCCAAAAAGCTATTTTTAGTAAATGTTCAGTTAAGTTTAACCCATCGTAACCATTTAATTTTGTAAATGCATTTCACTGTCTAAAGAGGCTCACCACGGCTTAATCCAAAAAGATTAATACGGACAGAACACAAAATCTAGTAGTAAGCGCTTTCACGTTTTAAAAACGTTTCATCAGACTTCAACATCACAATCACCATTACTCTACTTTTTATATAACCTGCTCAGTGTCACCCTCCAATCCCTTACTGCATATAATTATGACATCATGAAAAAAATTAAACAATCTTCATGAAATCACCATATATCCTAATAGTATATAATTATATATATATATATATATATATATATATATATATATATATATATATATATATAAATTAATAAAGCATAACTTGATATAAACTGAATAGATCATAAAAACTAACATGCCTACATAGGATACATTTCTAAAACCTGTTGTACTATTTTATATCTATTTCTAATGAATCTATATCTATTTCTAATAAATCTAATCTAGTTGATCTAATAACATTGTTATATACAAAAAATATAGCAGATATAATACATACATAACCTCTTAATAACCAATCTACAATATCGAATATGTATAAAAAACAACTAATATACATACTCCAGTGTTGCCAAAATTGATACATATGGATCAATGCGTTTTTGGAGAAGGAAGTCAAACATTTGACAACATTAACAGCATAGGCGGGCGCCTCTGTAGCAGGGGCTCTTTTCCACTATTCTTTTGGTGTAAGTAGACCAGGATGAGGACACTGGGTTGTGGGGGGGGGGCACTGTGGAGCCCTTTTGCCTAGGGCACCAGATGACCTGAGGCTACTCCTGATTTAATAGAACGATGACGATCCAGAGGGAAGCAAAACGTAAGAAAATACCACTGTTATTGGTGTGTCTTATGTAAAGAAAGCATTCAAGAGTAATATGACATTTTACGAGCAGGGCAATGGAAGCATTTGTTTTCCCTGGTACAATAATAAGGTTAATTAGTAGATTATATGAAGGATCAGAGGCAAGAATTAAAGAGGGAGGGTTCTTCTCCAATAAGTTGCATTTCAACACAGGAACCAGGCAATGGTTGTTCTCTTTCCCCTTTTATATTTGCTTTACATTTACAGCTACTGGCAAAGGAAATAAGGAACTCAAAAATTCAAGGAAATAATTGGTATGGTAATTAAAAAAAGTTGGCTTTATTTGCAGATGACAGTATTTTTTACTTGACAAATCCAGAAATTTATATCTTGGGGAACATTTTGAGACAGCTTTCAAGTATTTTACGGTGTAAAATTAATAAAATGAATGAAGATAAAACATAGGCTATAGTCAAATTATGAACCCACTCAGACACAATACAGAATATTCTATTTATAAAGTTACATACAATAATCAAAGAACTTAGCATAGAGCAGTCAAAGAAATAAGCTAACAAATGAATGGAGATAGGAGATTTTGCCAACAGGAATGACTGCAAGTAGGATTACAAAAATAGGCAAAAGGGGGCTGGAATTTACTGGATAAAATTGGCAAAGGAACCAAGGTATTGACAGCAAATAACTAGCGAGAGAAAGGTAGACTGGGTTAAGGTCAAGAAGTAGTTTGGACTACAGGGATTGATAGGGTATAGGCAAAGAGAAAGGGAAAGGGAGTACTAAATGAAAGATCTGCTGTGGCGAGTTTTTTAGCTGAATTTAGAACAGACACTGGGTGTGCCTTTCTTGAAGGTCGGTTGCCGTGCTGGCAATTCAAAGCTGTAAAAATTTACTGCCAATCATTAGCAGACCGGAGTTCTGCTGTGGCGACCCCCTAACCGGGAAAAGTTGAAAGACTGCTGTTAAAAATAATGCATGATTATTATAAGATTCAATCAGAGGAGGTTAGAAAAGATTCCAAAGAGACAAAAAAATTTACAATGGAAGGATGTATGTATGGCTCCAAATTGCACAACACCGTCCAAAATTATTAGGATTTCTGCTTGGAAGTATTTGCACAGCTAGTTTTATACCCCAAACAGACTTCAAAAAATGTTTACTTTGGCAGATAGCAAATATTGGATGGGTGATGAGGAAGAAAGAAGTAACTTAGAACATGTTTTTAGGAGTGTAATGAGTTGACAGACTAAAACAAATCCTTACAGACTACTCTGTCAGAAATATTGTAGGAACAGATGGTTGTAACTAAGGAAATGATTCTTTGGAGCTGGGACACAGGATCTGAATTACTTAGACATAGTAAGGCCTTAAGTTTAATTCTGTTAGCTGCCAAAGAGGCAATTACTAGAAAATGGAAATCAAAATCTAAACCAACTATGTTTCAGGTACTGAATACTGTAAAAAAGATAAACTGGAAGAGGGATCTTTAGAAAAGAAAAGGAGCAAAGTATAGATCTTTAGAAAAGAAAAGGAGCAAAGTATATAGAAATAAATGTAATTTGTGGGATCAACACATGCAGAGCAATTTTCAGGAGGAGGGAGTGAGGTTGAAGAGAAGGCAGAAATTGGGTGACTTATGTAATGTTGGCCTGAAATACAGCTGTTATAAAGAAAAATTGTAATGCATAATATGTGAAAATAAAAAAAAAATGTTAATATGGTTTATTTTCGTTTCTATTAATTTATGTATGACTATGTCTTGAGTAATCTTTTAATAACATTGTTTAAAAAAGCATATATACAATATTTATATCAGAGGCTTTGCTTTCTAAAGTAAATAACGTATTTTTCCTCACCCATTAACTGACCATGACACTAAGTCTTAGTCTCCAAAGTAACTTCAATAAATTGGCTACAAATAGCAGAATACCTGAATGCTTAACTAAATAAGACAATTTCCAGAAATGGCTACATGAAGACATAGAAACTTATGTAATAGATATATAAAATGGTATCAATTTGATGTGGGATTTACTTAAATATTGTTTATATGGGAAAATTGTATATTGGGAGATTGGGAGTGTAAAAAAAAGGGGAGAGTTTAATTTTAGAAATACAAAATAAACTACACATGGCCAAAATTAAAGTACAAAAAGGGAAAAAATAAAAAAATAGAGAAAGTAACAGAAATATATCAAACTACATTAAGTCGTAAAACTGCATCATCACTGCAAAATCTGAAATTTTACTTTTAAGCAACAACTCCTAAAGGAATGCATAATACAATAGTAACATATAAAATAATATCAAACACTAATCATGTTAAAGCACTTAAAAGCACTAGAAATAAACTTGTAATAGATATAAGAAAAACATTGAACAAACTTAATTATTGTATCAAAACCCAAGTTAAAAAATACTTAACTCATTCACTCCAATGGAACTCAGGAAGTTTGCACTGCAACTTCCAATGGGGGACAAATTATGTCCTCACATTTCAAACAAATGCTCATATCTCTGGAACCACAAGGGTTATGAAAGAAGTATAAATGGCAAAATCTTCAGCACAAACTATTTTTATAGTGGAAGTATCCTTTAGGTTTTAGGTCAAACAAAATGTTATAAATCACAGTAAACATAGTAACTATTACATTTGTAATATTTTGTAAACAACTTACAATATCTCAGCAGCCACTCAAGTTACACACATACTCAGCAACATTTTATCTAGCTGAGAGCTTTCTTATGAAGCTAAGTTCTGTCTGTGTTACTTGGCTGTTGAGATATTTAGAAAATATGAAACTTATCTATATACATTAATACCATAAAACAGTTAATATCCATTTACCTGCACTAGACAGAGGTCAAATATTAAGGCAATTGAGTTTGTCATCATGTAAGCTTTCAGATGAAATCTTTTAAAACCTTGTAAATAGCATTGTTTTGGGATTATTGATGTAAATATGAACAAGCAATATTTGATGCATAGAGGCATCAGTAGGAGGTAATTGCAGACGCATCTGGATGAGTCACTCAGATGTAATGATTTAATGGATGTAAATAATTCAATACTGGAAAATATTAGCAGAATTACATTTAAAAAATTCTGAATCTGTAGCAACAAATATAAACAAGAAATTATGCCTAATAGAAATAATATATAAAACAGAAAAAAAGCAGACTAACAATGCACCTGAACAGATGGAATTATTCTAGAGATGTCATGCTCTGAGGTAGGTGCCAGGGTGGCACTGGTGACAGGCATACTAGTACTGGTGTGGCCAGTCCGGGGCAATCAGGATTGTCCTTGATCTGTCCTGTTTTATCTTGAGAGAAGGGGCAGAGGGGGAAATGCATAGATTGAGAGGTTTACCCACTGGAAGGATAGGGCATACACTTTCCAGGCCCTGCTGTGAGGTGTCCTGGTGCAGAATTTGCTGAGCTGGTGATTGCAGAGGGAGGCAAAGAGATCCACCTCTGGGGTCCCCCATTTCTGAATCAAAAGGCTGAAGATGCTCTGCTCAAATTGCCACTTGTGTGGGTCTAGGAGATTTCTGCTTAAGTCATCTGCCAGTGAGTTTTGTTTGCCTAGCAGGAATTGAGCTTGCAGATGGACCTGCATGTCCAAGGCAATTTTCCACAGGGCCATGGCTAGCCTGCAGAGTGGGTAAGAGTGGGTTCCCCTGCTTGTTGATGTACCACACAACTGTTGTGTTGTCTGTTTTTATTAGCAGAGGTCCTGGTGAGAGTAGGGATCTGAAAGCTGTTAGAGCGTGCTGAACAACAAGCATCTCTTTTTGGGTGATGTGCAGATGAATTTGACTTGTACTCCAGTGGTCCTGAATGCCCTTGTCATCCAGGTGTGGCCCCCAGGCATAGTCTGATATGTCTGTGGTTAGGGTCTGGGCGGCGTGGGGTTGAGTAAAGGTAAGTCCCTTGTTGTGGTTGCATGCTGCTGCCCACCAAAGAAACTCTGTCCTTAGACAAGGTATGATAGGAATGATAATTTCCAGGTCCTGAGAATGTTGGCACTAAAGACTTAAGTACCACTGAAGTTTCCTCATATGCAGTCTGGCATATGGAATTAGAAGGATGCATGAGGCCATTAAACATAGGGGCATGCTGGATTTTCCTTGTGGATAGCTGGGTTCTTGTGGCCATTTGAGTGAAGTAGTCTGTCAGACAGGCTTGTTTTTCTGGAGTAAGGAATGCCATCTGGGATGCTGTGTCCAAGCTTGCTCCCAGGAATACAATCTTTTGACTGGGGACTAGTTTTGATTTCTTTTCGGTGATGGTGTACCCCAGGGAGGTTAGAAGGTTTTTTACAAATGTCAGGTGCTGCAACAGCATTTCCTGACTATCCACCTGAATCAGGCAGTCGTCCAAGTACGGGTAAATTTGAATTTGTCTCTGTCTGCAGTAGGCAAAAGCTGGAGCCAGGCATTTTGTGAATACTCTGGGAGCAGTGGATAAGCCAAAGGGAAGTGCAGAAAACTGATAATGCATAGATCCTGCCCTGAAGCGTAGATATTTCCTGCAGGAGTCCCTGATAGGGATGTGCAGATAGGCTTCTTTTAAGTCTAGGGTGGTTAAGTGGTTAACCAGGCATCTTTGGCTAGCATAGGAAGAAGCTGCTGCAGGGTGAGCATTTTGAATTTTGGTACCACCAGGAAGGTGTTGAGAATGGAAAGATCTAGGATTGGGCACCAAGTGTCCTCTTTTCTGGGTACCAGAAAAAGTCTGGAATAGAACCCTTGACCTATTTGTTCTGCAGGAACAGGCTGAATTGCCCTTATAGAGAGCAGGGACTGAACTTGGTTTTGTGCCTCTGCCCACTGGTTTGGAGGAAGGTCTGGGAACCCTTTTGGGATTGGTAGTGAGTGGAAGTAAAATTTGTACCCCTGGGATACAATGGTGAGGACCCATCAGTCTTTGGTGATGGAAGTCCAGTTTTTTGCATGATGGGCAAGTTTTCCTCCTAGGGTCATGAGCAGTTGGGCAGAGGTGGGGAGTGGAGTTGAGAAGTCATTGTGAATTCTTTCCATAAGGGGGTGGCTTAGCACTCCCTGTTTTTGAAGTGGAGGCACTCTATTGCTTAGATCTCTGCATACCCTGAGACTGTAGTCTAGGGGATCTGTTTCCCCTGGGTCTAGTTTGAGATGACCTTGAGGGGGATTGAAAGGACCAATGTTTCGAGGGGCAATGCCTACTGAATCTAGGAGGTTGTACTTGCAAGAAACCTTTGACTGTCTGCATAGATTTAGCTTTTTCTTCCATCTTTTTAAGAACCTCTTCTGCTTTGGTGCCAAACAGATTGTCCTTGTTCAAAGGAGTGCCTAGTAATTTAGATTTGACATGATCTGGCAAGGTCTGCTCCTTACGCCAAGCATGCCTTCTCAGTACAGAACCAGTGACTGCTGCCCTGCAAGATGCTTCTAGGGAGTCAAAGCCACATTGCAAAGTATGCTTGCTGATTGGCTTGCTGAATGCATAAGCTCTTGTAATTCTTTATTTTCTGCACAGTCTGTAAAGGTAGCTATTTTTTGCTTAATAAGTTCCATGATATGTTGTTGGTACTTCAGCATGTGAAACTGACAATTCAAAGCCCTAATGGTGAGAGTTGCAGAGGTGTATACTTTCTTATCCAATCTGTCTAAAGCTCTGGAATCCCTGCCTGAAGGGGTGGGATTCTTAGCTGTAGTTGCTTTGATACCTTTAGGCCCCTGGGATATGACCTCTGGGTCAGCAGTAGGATTTTTGAAAAGGAATTTGTGAGAGTCAGGAACTCTGTAGTACCTGCCTGGTTTCCTAGGAGCAGGGGGTGAAGTATCAGGTGTTAAACTGGATTCCATAAAGACATCATCCACAACATCCAGGACTGGGGGTATTGCTAAAGGTCTATGTTGTGGCAAATCTAGAAATTTTCCGAGTCTCTTTTTGGACTGAGGATAGACTTGGCTCTTTTTGGATAGACATGGCATTCTCAGTGAAAATGCTCTGTTAAAGTATACAAGGTTTCACCAAAAGAAAAATCTTCTGGAGGAGAAGCAGAGGGAATGGATTCCTCTGCATCTGAATCCTCATAAGCAGATAAAGGCATATCTTCATAATCAGATACCTCAGAGTCGGAGTCTTGGTCTGTTACAGCTGCTGGGGACAGGTCTCTTTCTCTTAGCAGGGGAAGGCTGACTTCCCCTTATCAGCATAATAAGGTCTTCTGCCATTTTAAACATTTGATGTTGTGGCAAGGAAGCAGGTTCTTGAGTTTGGGTAGTCGTCTTTTTTTAGGCATAGCGTGTACTCTTGGCTTTAGTATCTCGAGAGTTTCAGACAGAACTGAAGATGCAAAAGAAGTTGTTTTTTGTTGAATATCGGTAGTGCAAAGAACTTCCTCAGAAGCCGGTGCCTGCTCAGCAGCTCCGGACCCATCCAAGCTAGAGACATCCGCAGGTTCCGTAGTTGAAGAAGAGTCTCTGGGCATACAGAACTCCGAACAGGTCTCGGTAGAGGGCTGCGAATCCACTGAAGCGGGCATCAGGGGCTGCGAAAGTGCCAGAGTACCGGTGAACTGGCGACTAGCTTAACGGAAGCGTCGGCGGCAGTTTTGAACCTGTGTGGGCTGTCTTTATCCTTACATTTTTTTGGAAGATCGGTAGTTGGATGGCTCACCGAAGCCATTTCAGAATACAGAGCTCGAGAACGAAAGTATTTAGTGACAATAAGGGCCCGCACGAATAGTTTGGGCGTTGAATAAGTCACAAAACTGACAGCGAGGTATGTCATGGTCTAGGCCTGAACAGGTGACGCAGTAAGAATGGATATCTCCGCGTGGTATTTGCTTTCCACAGGCAAGATAATTGTTAACTTTTTCTGACATCGGTTAGAGCAAGAAAAAAGGATCCCCAATGGGGTACTTAGCTTTAGAAGACTTCAGGGTAACTGAATTCAGAAATGAAAACTCAGGTAGCATCCGACCGGCACTCGTGCAAACTGCTTCAGGCTCCTCAGCAGGAAAGACTGATGTAATGGCGTTGGCTGCCTGTTTTTATACCCCTGACTACCTGATGTCAGTCCTTGAGCGACAGCAACTGACGCAGAAATACTAAGCTTCTGGCATTTGGGCCAACTGAGGGCTACCTGCAGGCAGATAACCCTAGTGTGATGACTGCAACAGTGAAACACAAAGAACATCAACTGTTCTAGGGCATTTGAATTAACAAAATCCAGGAACCTCGGAGTGACAGTGTTTGCGCTCATGTAAATCGCCCAACTGATGAAAGGATAGTTAAAATCTCTCATGATCAAAGTGTTTGGCTGTATACTGAGCAACTCTAGCAAGTCCAAGTATGCGATGTGCTTCATGGTGGGGGATCTGTCGCTAGCAATGATATGGTAGAGTATTTGACCTACAGTTAACTTGGACCTCGAGTACCTCAAGACAGTCATACTGTTTTACCAGTCTTGAGGTGTATTTGGATTTAATGAAGATGGATACACCTCTGCCTTTGGTTCTTTCACGCTCGTTTTGAGGTGTGAACATGTGTAAGGCATTGCAGCCTTGTACAGATGAGGTGCTCTCTGCAGCCTTGAACCAAGTCTCAATGACTGCACAGATGATAGCATCTTCTAAGGTAAATAGTGCTTCCAGGGAGTGCAGTTTACTCTCTAGGCTCCTAGCATTTAGCAGCATGACCTTGAGTTTGTCTCTATTGGATGTCTCTACAATTGAAGTTTTGTTGTTTTGGCATTGTCTACAAAAATCCTATGGGGGAGGCAAGCATCTTTACCAGTATCCAAAAGCCGTGAAGAGACAGGTAAAGGCCAACTCTGACAAAGCAGAATGGTCTGTTGACCATGTCTCCCTAGAATATCAGACACTGGATTCCCTGGAGTGACACCAGAGGCTAAGCCAATTACTGAAATCAGTCATTTTTTGACTGTATTGTGGCATCATCCTAGGTGAAGGCAGAATGCTGCTTAGGGCTAGGGCCATACCTGCCTAGGACACAATCTGAGAGTTCAGTCACATCTCTCTCCATATAGTTCAGAGAGGTACATTTCAAGTCATTTACTCCAGCATGTATTAAGACACAGTCATAACCGTAATTGTTGCTGAGTGACTTGAGTGCATGCGTGATTTGACAGATCCTGGTACCTGACAGGCAGCTGACCGTGACCTTCTACTTGTCCAGCCTGGTGAGGGGGCCATCTGTGCATCTCACTATTGAGTTGCCTATGACTAGGACATTAGGTTTTGAGGGGTTTTGCCTTAAGTGCTCAATTGTTGAGACACTGATGTATGTTATGTGTAGTAGCGGATTCTGCTCGTGTACCGGTATGTGTAGGCTGTTTGCAGTTGGAGGGTCTCTGTTTTTGGTAGGATCTTAGTACCTCCACATATGTGGGTTTGTGTCTCTTAACCTTATGTGTGAATGGAGAGGCATGTGTGCTGACAACCTGTTTGATGTCTTGTTTATTGTTACATGACAGGACTAATTATTGTTTCAAGGTATAGTTACATCTCTCACATACTGTATTTGTTTGCTTTAGGAGTAAGTGGTTGTCAGTATTCATGAGGCAATTGACATGAGCATCCTGAGGCAATGTAGCAATCAGGCTGGCTGGAGAAATGTTTTGTAACTGACTGTCCATAGTAGCAGGTAATTCTTAACTACTAATTTGTAAGAGGGCAAATAAGAGCAACTATTGCTCTTGGATTAACATGGGGCCTTACTCTATAGAAGATCAGGGATGAAAAGTGCAGTGACGCTGCTCACTGCTCAGCTGAATCACCTGTAGAACAGCAGGGAACCTGGGAGGGTTTTCACTGACTGGTGTCTGGGGAAAAAGTAGTTTCTAGGCGTTTGCATCTATACAAGGCACTGCTAACCCCCTGTTGCACAGTGTGCAGCTACGTTCAAATGAGAGGCTTGTATATAAGCGGAATTAAAACAGTTTTAAAATAGTCTGCCAATAGGAAATCACACCATGATCCTTCCTTCAACAATCCCCAGCTCACATAAGGCTATATTCAACATTCTTCAGCCCCAAAGATGCAAGGAAGCCCTTTTTAATGTAAGGTGGTTGGATCGGAGTTTGAAAAACTGTCTAGATTCAGCAAGCCTGGATCTAGTCTACATTAACTAAGCAATATTTCTGTGCAAAACAAGTGCAAGTAATAAGCAGGCACAAACAGTAAAAAAAAAGTCAAAAAGGCACAAATGAATGTAGTAAAACAGTAAAATACAGATGAAAAAGTGCTGATCAAACAAAAAATAAACTTAATTTCTTGTTCTTGGGTCTGGATGGCTTGGATTCAAGCAGAAACACAACGGACCTCTGGCAAAGGACTCCAAATGCACTGAGCAAACGAGAAGCTTATGTACAGTCTGAAGCAAATTACACAGTAATTATACAATACAAATTACAAAGTAATTATACAATATAATACAATTATCCTGAAAACATTGCGAAATCAAGTTTGATTGACACTGGCTATAACAGAACTTTGTTGGTAGTCTCCCCCACCTGCTAGGGACCTTGCCCAATTGCTTGGCTGCCTGCATGCAACAGGGCCATTTTTATCACAGGGGAGGAGGGGCATCCCTGTACTAGGAGAGAGCCCTATAGTTCATTCAGTTAAGTCCAGGTTTCATTTAAATGTACTTTGACAAAAATACAGTATTCTCTTTGCATAAGTCTAGAAATGCAACCATATTAAAGCAGGCCTTAGCATTCTGCATGCAGTTTCAGCGAATGCACTTTCATTCGGGGAAAATAACCTTCAGTCAAGAATACTGATAAGAATATTTTATTTATTTATTTTACATTTGTTAACCGGGATGGTCTGACTGGACAAGGTCCATTTACAGCAGAGGCCCAGGGAGAAAAGCTCCACTTAATTAATACAACAAATAATGACATTATACATAATGTAAAAAACACTGTTATACTAACAGTCTTCTTATAGTATTTTGCGAAAAGAAACAGTAAAAAAATATATATATCTTATCAGCAATAATTATATATGTACATTTTGTTATTCATAAAAAATATGGACAGAGATCACAACAAAATTACGGTATGTCAAGGGATACCATTTGTTACAACCATGCTTGCTGAGGGCCTGAAATAGGAGAGAAAAGAGAAGGATGGAGGTAGCATATTTTAGGATTAAGTAACACATGGACAGAGCCAAGAGCTTATAAAATGAGCCTTAAGGGAGTTTTTGAATTGTGTGGTATTTGATGCAGAAGTCACAGAGGGAGGTAGATTATTCCAACTTTTTGCTATACTGTGTGAAAATAGAGCTTTACCTGCTGTGGTGTTGGCTGAGGAGATAGAGAGGAGTGATTTGTTGGCAGAGCGGACTGGACGATTTGGTGTATAATTGCCTTAGAGCTGGAGTTTTGTCAGGATGTTTTAGGTTGTTATATGCTATGACTCCTAATCCACTCCTGGACAACCAACTAGTTACAGCCCACAAGATCCTTTACCAGCCAGAACACACACCTGATCTTAAAAGTCTCATCACCCCCTACCAGAATCTCAAAACTCTCAGATCCTCCAACAAAATGTTAGCTCTCACACTTAAGGCTAACAACTCAGCTGGGGACTCTACCAACTCTGTTGGTAAAACATGGAATTCTCTTCCTGCGGACCTAACCTCAGAACTCTCTTCAGCCCTATTCAAAAAGAATCTTATTCAATACCTCAAAAAATACTGGCTTTGTCCTTGCTCCACCCCGGAGTAATCTCTCCCCCTTTCTCGGCACACCCTTTCTCCTCAGGGTCTAGCCACAAAACTCTGAACAAACCCACTGAATAAGTAAGGACTAGTACTTCTCCTTGTATATAAGCTGCAAAGATCCAAGAATTGATACATACAGAAAAATAAATTGTTTAATGCTCGTACTAAAACCTGGAAGTGTGGAGCTTTTCTCCCCGGGCCTCTGCTGAAAATGGACATATATCCAGTCGGACTATCACGGTCAACAAATGTAAAATAAATAAATAAATAGTTGGCGATAGGTTATTAACTGTGGGAGTTCAAGCCACTGGAGTTGTCTAAGAGGTATACAATGATGGGTTCTAAAGGAGGAATTTTTAGCAAACTTGGCGATTTTGTTATAACAAGACTCAAGTTTGTCTAGGTCAGATTTTCTAACATAAGTCAGAACTGGTGCTGCATACATTAGTGTGGAAAGAAGGTGTGTTTGAGCTAGATTATTTTATCAAGATTATAGATTAATCTTAAGAATAAAATGTGCTAACAGAATGTGCAGTGCACAGAGTACAAACAGATCTTGTTTAGATTGTACAAGGTTTGGGAAACAAGGTTAAACAGGCATGTAGAAATTTACAAGCTGTATTATTAGGAGATACTTCAGACACAGTTAGTTCATTCATAGGTTCATACTAGGCTATCTGCCCTAGGGCATTTATAAGCCTAGCCAGAGTGTGTTTGGCTTTCACCACCCATTTTAAATGAATTTTGCTATGCCCTTTTTCGAGGTTAGTATACTGTGCCTCTGTCTAACAGTGACACAGAAGTGATACCCGGGGTAAACCTACGATCTCCCATCCACTCATCAAGATTCCTCTTGAAGAGAGTCAATGAGGGACTCTGCCTAACCTGGACTGGGATTTTATTCCAGAGTGAAGGGAGCCTCTGGGTTATGAATCTGTCCCTCCAGCATGTCCTATTTATTTCAGTGCTGAGGTTCACATCGCTCGAGCGCGTAGCTCGATGGGATTTGGATTTTCTGAGGTGCAGTATGTCCATTAATTCCAGGTTGGACATGGCTTTATACATCAGGCACAGATCGCCTCTGAGCAGGCGGTATGCCACTGAGTAGAGATGGAGTTTCTTTAACCAGGCAGCATATGGCATCTGTTTGAGCCCTTTGATCTTCTTGGTGAGGTACTTTTGGCGCCTTTCCAGTTGCTGCAGGTGTCTGGTAAGGTACATCCCAAATGGGGCATTGTACTCAATTATGGGCCTGATGAGGGATGAGTAAAGAGGCACAATGACCTCCCCTGATCTAGAAGTGAATCCCTTCATGATTAGGTGGGCTATATAAAATGTTTTTCTAACCACTTTGGCCATGTGGTTTTCAAATGAGAGATTGCTATCAACTTGGGTTCCCAATTACTTCTTCCGTACTTAATGGATTACTACCTATGTGGTAATTTGTGGGCGCTTTGTTTTTGCCAAAGGGGATGACTATACACTTTTTGGCATTTAGCTTGAGGCCATGGCTCTGGCACCAGTTGTCTGTTTCTATGAGGCCCTTTTGTAGGATGCTTGTGTCAGCTGGAGAGTCTATTATGGCGCCTAGTTTGCAGTCATCTGCGAACTTGGTCAGCCACAATCCTTCCGTGTTGGCCTGTACCGCCGAGAAATATATACCGAACAAGAGAGGTCCCAGGGCTGAGCCTTGTGGGACGTCACTTGTAACTGGTTTGGAGTCTGACATGGCTCCAGCAATTCTAACCATGTGGGTTCTGTCCTTGAGCCAGTTTGCAACCCATCTAGTGACACAGGGGTTTATATTTAAGCTGGTGAGCTCATCTATAATGCCCAAGTGGGGTAATGTATCGAAGGCTTTTGCGAGGTCCAGGTAGGCTGTGTGGACCACCTTCCCCTCGTCAATGGCCTTGGTGACTGTTTCAAAGAAATCGACCAGGTTTAAGAGGCAGGATCTGCCCTTAACAAAGCCGAACTGGGTAGGATCCAGTGTCTGTAGATCCCCAATATCTTTATTTATGGGGTCCATGATGATCCTTTCCATAGCTTTGCAGACCAAGCTAGTCAGGCTTATGGGGCGATAGTTTCCAGGATCCGTTGAGGCACCACCTTTGTGGAGAGGGACCACTGTTGCTGTACGCCACTCTTTGGGTACATATTCTGTAGTAAGGCTGAGGTTGAACAGTAGTTTTATGTTTGGGTTTAGCTCTTCTTGGAGTTCATGTAGGACGCAGCCCGGGACACCGTCTGGTCCCATTGATGCTGTGTTTTTTGCTTTGGAGAGGGCGGCTCTTACCTGAGCATCTGAGATGTCAGGGGGGCAGCACTCTGCTGGGATAGATATTTGCCCTTTTGGTGGGGAGGGGGGAGAGTTTGCGCTGAACCTGTCAGCTAGGATGTTGGCAATGTCTGCGGGTTTGGTGTATTTTTTGTCATTTTGGACTAATTCTGAGCATATCTGGGAATTCCCACCCAGGTTCCTAACATAACTAAAGAAAGCCTTGTGATTATCCTTAGTGTCTCCTGTGCAATTTTTCTCTCGAAGCTGGCCTTAGACGATTTTATGAGTGCCCGTAGTTTTTTGCTAATACTGATCAGAGATGCCTTCCCTTTTTGGGATTTTGCTCTATCATGTAGTAGCTTCCTCCTTCTATTGTATGGTTTGTTTATGGCTGGGGTCCACCAGACAGGACACCTGCCTTTGGAGGATTGGGTCTTGGTTTTATTTGGGTCTGCATGATCCATGCATTCCTGAAGGTGTTCATAGAATGCGTTTATAAAGGATTCTGCGGTCTGGGCTGTATTTTCCACAGGCCCGGGGGCTTTGAAGGATTCCACCTCGGTTTTGAGGAGTGTGAAATTTGCTTTAGAGAAGTTTTTCACTGTGGTTTTCTGGGAAGGGGGTGGGGTCGGGATGTGAATATAGAGTGAGATTAGTTTATGGTCTGATCTTACCAATGAGGGATACACTTCTGGTCTGGAGCATAGAGCCCACATGTTGGTGATGATCAGGTCCAGTATGCTTTCCCCTCTTGTGGGAGTGGTAACAAGTTGTTCCATAGCATTTGAGTTTATAAATTCTAGGAACCTTTGGGCTAGGGTGTTGGAGCTAGAGTAATGCTCCCAGTCTATGTTGGGGTAGTTGAAGTCGCCCAATATAATGGTGTTTGGAGAGACCTTCATATTTTCCAGTGTTCTCAGGAAGGCCGAGTGGGGTTCCTGGGTTTGGGAGGGTGGTCTGTAGCAGGCTATAAACTGGAAGGCAGTTTTACCCACTATTAGTTGCACATGGATAGTCTCTGATACTTCGTGCTGTGCCACCAACCTGGAGGTGTGGGTATCTTTGACTAATATTGACACTCCCCCTTCTTTTGTGGTTCGGTCCAAGCTTTGGGCCGAAAAGCATGGTATGAGGTATAACCTGGTAGTGCTGGGGTGCTCTCGGGAGCCTTGAACCAGGTTTCTGTTACTGCACAGATATCAATGTTCTCCATGCTAAGGAGAGTTTTGAGTGTGTGCATCTTGAGGTTTAGACTTCTTGCGCTGAGTAGCATTACTCTTAGTTTCTTATCCCTTGTGATACCTATGGAGGTGGGTTTGTCTTTTGAGCCTTGCCTAAAAAAGGCACTATGGGGGTGGCAAGAGCCTTTGCTAATATCTGAAAGCCCAGGGGTGACAGGTGCAAGCCGTCCCTAGCGAAGCATCGTGGCTTGTCGAGCATGTCATCCCAGGCTGACAGGCATTGGATCCGCTTTGAATGACACCAATACTTAAGCCAATTGTTGAAATTGATCATCTTGTCTTCATATTGTGGCATCATTCTTGGTGAGGGTAAGATGCTACTCAAGGTCAGGGCCATACTGGCCTGGGCTACATGCTCAGAGAGCTCCTCTATGTCTCTTTTCATGTTGTCCAGGGAGGTACGTCTCAGGTCATTCACACCAGCATGTACAATGACTGAGTCATATTTGTACTTGCCTTGGAGTGACCTGAGTGCTTGTGTTATGTGGCGGATCCTAGCGCCCGACAGGCAGCTCACCATGACCTTCTCCTTGTTCAGCCTGGTGAGCGGGACGTCAGTGTGTCTGACGATAGAGTCACCTATTACAAGTGTATCAGGTGTGTTGTTTAGCCTTAAGGGCTGTGACTGTTCGGCACACTGGCTTTGTGAGCTAAGTGTTGCATGTGTTTTGTTTTGGGGTAGCGGTTGCTTGGGTGTCTGCTTTGGAGGTCTCTGCTGCTTAGGCAGATTTTTATTTAGAGCCTCCGAGTATGTTTTTGTGTGTTTACGTGTTTGGTTTGCTGTCGTGGTAGGTCTATGTGAGACTGGAATTGTAGTGAGTGTGGTTTCCTTCTCCTCCTGACTGATTACGCCAGTACTGAGTTGAGAGAGCTTAGCCTCCAGTTTGGCTATATGGTTGCATCTCTCACATGTGTTGGAATTTGTTGGGAGGAGGAGACGGTTGTCTGTGTACATGAGGCAGTTGTAACATTGCCTCAAGATTCCCAGATTCACCAAATGGACCGGAGAGGAGACTGACAACTGACCTTTGGACATGCTAGAATAGTATTGGGAATTCCGTTATAATTGAAAAAAAAGGGCCAATGGGGAACAAGGTACTCAAGGGGAGTTTGTGAGGGTGTAGTGCTTTTAATTTTTTAGTGCTGACTTATATAATTGCTTTAGTGAGCAAGTGCCAGGCTTTAGAGTAGGAATAGTGTGTTTATTATGAGAACTAGATCAGTTCTAAGGGAAAAAGTGAAGAGCACACTTTGTGGAGCCGAGAATGGTTTAAACCCAATTAAGCTGAGCTGCCCGATGCTGCGCTATGCGCAAAATCGCTCAAAGCCGCGCCAAAGCGGGTTTTATACAGGGGGACTTGAAAGAGCTAGAAATTGGCCCAAAACGGCCAATAGACTACCAGATTCTTGTGCTGGGAACACTTCTCCAGGGATAGATAGGCTGCTCTAAGCTCCCCACTGCCACTGGTGAACAAAGAAGCCTCCCTTTATCCAAGAAAGAAAATGGGCAACACAGGAACTTTCCAGAAGTCCAGAATACAGCAAAGCCTGTATTTGGACTACTCTAGGTCAGGAAAGATGGGAAACAAAGATAATTTTTTTGTTTTTTTTCTTTTTTTGCAACAAATAGCAGGAAAATGCAATAAATATGTAACACAGGCTACCGCACTTGAGTGTGTAGCCTCAACAGGTAAATGTAACAAACAGGACAAACTTTAAAAGTGCAGGTGCAAAAACAACTTTAAACAGTTTAAAACAGTTCAAGAAGCAGAAATACTTGCAGTTTAGCTAGATCGTACAGTCGCCCAGGTAGTAGCAGGAATAAAAAACACTTATCAGGTTCATAGGTTTATACTAGGCTATCTGCCCTAAGGCATTTATAAGCCTAGCCCAAATTTTTGTGGCTTACGCCACCCCTTATATGAAAAAATACTGTGCCCATTAGTTTGTTGTGCCTCTGTCCAGCAGTGACACAGAGATGATTCCCGGGGTAAACCTACGATCTCCCATCCACAGGTCAAGATTTCTCTTGAACAGAGCCAGCGAGGTGCTCTGCCTCACATGGACCGGGATTTTATTCCACAGCATAGGGAGTCTCTGAGTGATTAATCTATCCCTCCAGCACGTCCTATTTATATCCGTGCTAAGGTTTAAGTCGCTTGCTCTAGTGGTTTTGGTGGATTTGGATTTTTTGAGGTGGAGCATGTCCATTAATTCCGGGTTGGACATGGCCTTGTATGTCAGGCACATGTCACCTCTGAGCAGACGGTATGCGACTGAATAGTGTGGAGCATTTTGTCCCCATGTTTATGATAATGAGATCAAGTATATTTTCTCCTCTCGTGGGAACAGTGACTAGCTGTTCCATGGCATTTGAATTTATGAACTCCAGGAACCATTGGGCTAGAAAGTTAGGGCTTGAGTAATGTTCCCAGTCTATATTCGGGTAGTTGAAGTCACCCAATATGATGGTGTTTGGAGATACATTTATACCCTCCAGTGTCTTCAGGAAGGCTGTGTGGGGTTCCTGAGTTTGAGAGGGTGGCCTGTAGCATGCTACAATTTGTAGAGCAGTTTTGCCTATGGTTAGTTGCACCTGGATGGTTTCCGAGCTTATGCGTTGCTACCAACCTGGAGGTGTGGGTATCCTTTATGAATATGGATACTGCCCCTCCTTTTGTGGTGTGGTCCGGCTTTTGGGGCCGGAACGCATGATATGAGGTAAAACCTAATAGTGCCGGGTGCTCTCAGGAGCCTTGAACCAGGTTTCAGTTACAGGACAGACATCGATGTTTTCCATACTGAGAAGGGCCTCGAGTGCGTGCATTTTGAGATTTAGACTTCTGGCATTGAGCAGCATTACCCTCAGTTTCTTCCCATTTTTGTTTTCTAGGGTGGTAGGTTTAGAATTTGAGCCTTGCCTAAAAAGGCACTATGGGGGTGTCAAGAGCCTTAGCCAATATCCAGAATCCCAGGGGTGACAGGTGCAAGCCGTCCCTTGCGAAGCAGCGTGGCTTGTCAAGCATGTCATCCCAGGCAGACAGACACTGGATCCCCTTTGAATGACACCAGACATTAAGCCAATTGTTAAAGCTGATCATCTTGTCTCTATATTGTGGCATCATTCTTGGTGAAGGAAGGATACTGCTCAGGGTCAAGGTCATACCTGTCTGGGCTACATAATCAGAGAGCTCCTCTATGTCTCTTTTCATGTAGTCCAGGGAGGTACGTCTCAGGTCGTTCACACCAGCATGGACAGTTTTGTACTTGCCGTGGAGTGACCCGAGTGCTTGCGTTATGTGGCGGATTCTAGCACCCGATAGGCAGCTTACTGTGACCCTCTCCTTGCTCAGCCTGGTGAGTGGGACGTCAGTGTGTCTGACTATGGAGTCACCTATGACAAGTATGTTTGGTGTTGTATTTGGCCTTAAGGGCTGTGACTGCTTTGCACACTGCTTTTGTGGTTTATGTGTTGCTTGTGGGGTGTCTTGAGGTAGCAGTTGTTTGGGTGTCTGCTTTGGAGGCCTCTGCTGTTTAGGTAAATTTTTACTCAGAGCCTCCGAGTATGTCTTTGTGTGTTTATGTGTTTGATTCAGTGGTGTGGTAGCATTATGTGAGGCTGGTTTTGTGGTGTGTGTGTAGTTGCCTTCTCCTCCTGTCTGGTCTTGCCAGTCCTGAGTTGAGAGAGCTCAGCCTCCAGTTTGGCTAAATAGCTGCATCTCTCGCAAGTATTTGTGTTATGTGGGAGGAGGAGAGGGTTGTCTGTGTACATGAGGCAGTTATAACATTGCCTCAAGATTCCCAGATTCACCAGCTGGACCGGAGAGGAGATTGACAACTGACCTTTAGACATGATAGAATAATAATGGAAATTCCTTAATAATTGAAAACAAGGGCCAGTGGGGAGTGAGGGTGTAGTGCTTTTAATTTTTAGTGCTGACTTATAGAATTGCTTTAGTGAGCAAGTGCCAGGTAACTTGAGTGCAATGTGTTACAAGTAACTAAATGCAAAAATGACAAACAGTAACTTTCTTTCAAGTGAAACAAGGAACTAGTACAGTAAGCAATGCAGATATCACTAGTGATCCACAGAAGCGCTGAGAAGCAGCGTATTAGGTGGAATTAGCTTCCAGGGAAATAAGCAAACAAACAACAAGCATATAAACAAAGCTAGATTCAGCAGGCCTGGATCTAGACTATGCTAGAGCAAACAAGGTGTACCAATTTCAGTAAGATACAGTTCAAATATTCAGGCACTATAAACCTTCAACCAGAAATTCCCAGCTCAGAAGGGCAGAGTCCAGCCTCTTCTCCCACAAGAGTGCAGACCACAAACCTTCTTAATGTAAAATAACTGGCCTGAAGCCCAAGTGCCTAAACCAGAACTAATACACTTGGACACTGGGCTCTCAATCAGCAGTTCCCAACTTAGAAGGATGAAAGCTACCTGTCCTGCCACCACAGTGCTTGCCACAAACCTTCCTAATGTAAAACAACTGGTCTGAAGCCCAAGTGCTTAATCCAAAACACTTAGAATGATAGCTACACTTTAATCAAGTTACAACCAAGCAGTAATAAATACAATTGAATACTTTAGAGAATGTCTGGATTAGTGCTCAAGTTACACAAACAAAGCTAGATCCAGCAGGCCCGAATCCAGTCTATGCCACAGCAAACAAGGCGCACCAACTTCAGTAAGAAGCAGTTCAGATATGCATGCACTATAAGCCTTTAACCAGAAATTCCCAGCTCAGAAGGGCAGAGTCCAGCCTCTCCTCCCACAAGAGTGCAGACCACGAACCCTCTTAATGTAAAATAACTGGCCTGAAAGCCCAAGTGCTTAAACCAGAATTAATACACTTTTAGAATAACAGACACTGAGCCCTCAATCAGCAGTTCCCAACCTAGAAGGATGTAAGCTACCTGTTCTGCCACAACAGTGCAGACCACAAACCCTCTCAGTGCAAAACAACTGGTCCGAAGCCCAAGTGTTTAAACCAAAAGGCTTAAAATGAGTTACACCAAGCAGTAATAAATACAACTTGAGTATTTTTAAGATGATGCAAAAGTAAAATGAAGTAGGTAGAAACACAAGTACAGTAAAAGCAGATGAAAAATTGTATTTATTTTTTTTCTTTTTAATCTGAACAAGTGCTGAGATCAAAGAAACAGATTTGAGTGCTGAAACTAGAAAACTGGCTAGTTATAAGAAAAAAAACGAGCTAGAAGGCTTCCCTCAAATACAGAAGGGCTTGGGGGCTCAGAAGCCTACAAATAGTCTATACCACTTAACAGGAAAGGCAGGAAATAAGCTTAATTTTTTTTTGTCAGTTTCCCAGATGCTCTCTTTGTACACAGTAGGAGTGCCTGAAATCAGAATATGATCTCACTGCACTCAGTTGAGTGAGCAAATGAGATGGGCCCAGAGGCAGGCTTAGGGGCGGGCAGTTTCAAGGCCACTAAGATTAACACCAAAACAAAAACAAGGAGGGTGGGTGGGAATAACTGAAGAGCAGAATAACTGCCACTTCAGTTAAACATTCCTTCAACACAGTTTAAATCAAATTAAATACTGTATTTTTTAAAAAAAGTGCAGATAAAGGTACTTAAATTCTCTTATATGTCCAGTTGAATATAACCAAGTTCTTAGCCGGCCAAAGCTGAGGTTTTTAAGCAGAAAATATTTCACAATGCACCACTTAAAAAGGCAAGGACAGGAAATCAAAGAATGTGGCTACCCCCACACCTGTAATTACTAGCAAATAACAAAATTCAGCAAACACTAGCTTCAGTTCAAGTTACTGAAGAGCAGAATAACTACCACTTCAGTTAAATATTCCTTCAACACAGTTTAAATCAAATTAAATACTGTATTTTTTTTAAAAGTGCAGATAAAGGTACTTAAATTCTCTTATATGTCCAGTTGAATATAACCAAGTTCTTAGCCGGCCAAAGCTGAGTTTTTTAAGCAGAATATATTTCACAATGCACCACTTAAAAAGGCAAGGACAGGAAATCAAAGAATGTGGCTACCCCCACACCTGTAATTACTAGCAAATAGCAAACACTAGCTTCAGTTCAAGTTACTGAAGAGCAGAATAACTGCCACTTCAGTTAAATATTCCTTCAACACAGTTTAAATCAAATTAAATACTGTATCTTTTTTTAAAAAAGTGCAGATAAAGGTACTTAAATTCTCTTATACGTCCAGTTGAATATAACCAAGTTCTTAGCCGGCCAAAGCTGAGGTTTTTAAGCAGAAAATATTTCACAATGCACCAATTAAAAAGGCAAGGACAGGAAATCAAAGAATGTGGCTACCCCCACACCTGTAATTACTAGCAAATAGCAAAATTCAGCAAACACTAGCTTCAGTTCAAGTTACTGAAGAGCAGAATAACTGCCACTTCAGTTAAATATATCTTCAACACAGTTTAAATCAAATTAAATACTGTATTTTTAAAAAAAAAAGTGCAGATAAAGGTACTTAAATTCTCTTATACGTCCAGTTGAATATAACCAAGTTCTTAGCCGGCCAAAGCTGAGGTTTTTAAGCAGAAAATATTTCACAATGCACCACTTAAAAAGGCAAGGACAGGAAATCAAAGAATGCGGCTACTCCCACACCTGTAATTACTAGCAAATAACAAAATTCAGCAAACACTAGCTTCAGTTCAAGTTACTGAAGAGCAGAATAATTGACACTTCAGTTAAATATTCTTTCAACACAGTTTAAATCAAATTAAATACTGTATTTTTTTAAAAAAAAGTGCAGATAAAGGTACTTAAATTAGCAGTCACTCTTTTAGCCTCTCTGCTGCTAGCACCACTATGCAGGACCACGAGGAGCTTGGCTGAGTAGTAACAAGCGCAAAAACCGTGCCAACGTGGGTTTTACACAGGGGGACTTTAAAGAGCTAGAAATTGGCCCAAAACGGCCAATAGACTACCAGATTCTTGTGCTGGGAACACTCCTCCAGGGATAGATAAGCTGCTCTAAGTTCCCCACTGCCACTGGTGAACAAAGAAGCCTCCCTTTATCCAAGAAAGGAAATGGGCAACACAGGAACTTTCCAAAAGTCCAGAATACAGCAAAGTCTGTATTTGGACTACTCTAGGTCAGGAAAGACGGGAAACAAGGATAATTTTTTTGTTTATTTTTTTCTTTTTTGCAACAAACAGCAGGAAAATGCAATAAATATGTAACACAGGCTAGCGCACTTGAGTGTGTAGCCTCAACAGGTAAATGCAACAAACAGGACAAACTTTAAATTACAAGCGCAAAAGCGCGCTATAGCTGGCTTTAAAGCAGGGGGTTAGAAAGAGATAGGAAATGGCCCAAAACAGCCAATAAGCTACAAGTCACTGGGCTGGAACCACTCCTCAAGGGACAGATAGGCTGCTCAGAGCTCCCCACTCTCACTGGTGAACAAAGAAGCTTCCTCCTATCCAAATAAGGGTATGGGCAACACAGGTACTATGACAGCCCAGAGATCAGCAATACCTGAAGACTGGACTATTCTAGTTCAGTAAAAGCGGGAAACAAAGATTTTTTTTTTTTTTTTTTTTTTTTTTTTTTTTACAGAGTAGCAGAAATTAGGTACAGAAACACATTAAATGCTTTAATTCGGCTAGCACACTTGAGTGTGTAGCCTACCAGTTAAACTAAGCAAAAACACACTTTAAAAGTGCAAAAAACTCAGAAATACAGGCAGGAATGCAATAAAACAACTTTGCAGAGCTTATTTAGTTAAAGAAACAGAGAATTCTATATATACAGAAAAGCAGCTAAAACACACACACACTTCAGATACAGTGCAACCTAGAGCACTTGAGTTGTAGCAATATTAAGGCAATTACAGTTATAATAAATGCTCTGAAATATACTCAATATTTCCAAAATGTTTGAGAAGCATTGCAGTCCATGAAAGTTTGGTACAGACACTGTTGAATGCGTGCAGAAGTCAGGTCAAATATTCACCATTCCAGAATATTATATTACTCAGGAAGAAAGAAATACGAGTCCAGAAGTTACAGACATTACGATTTGATTCAGATATTGTTGACATCTACCTCCAATGTACATAATAAAACATTCTTAACTGAACTAAAGTGTATGCAGACTTTTTTTTCCTGAAAGGTACAATAAGATTTGGCACATACAGGAGAGACTGGCACCTCTTCAGCACATTTCGGTGTAATTAAAAATAGACTAATTCCAGTCTAATTCAAGCTTCTTTAAGTTATTTCCAATATATTCCAGTATTCTACAGTCCTATCTATTCTTACAATTCATTCCTGCCTGGGAAATCCTAGTGGCCCATCCACTGCCACTACAGTGAGGGTCAGGTCATACGGAGTAGGTCAGTTAGCTGATCCCCAACAGCAGCCTTCCATAAGCTGCCTGTATCCACACAATGGCTGCTTTGCCAAAGGAAAGATATGTGTGTACTCCCACACACACCACCCATTCCCTGAATCAGCAAGGAAATCCCTGTCTCGCATAGTGTGAGCCTGCACAGCCACTACAGGTGAGCAATACACCCAGCCAAAGATAAGTGTCACCAGTGCCATGGACCTAGTGGCTTCTATCCACCCAGAGATAACTCAGGCGGGATCAGCCACTCAAGCTCATCTTCTCCCATCCAGTTCCTTAGACATACATGCTACAAACAGAATACAGTTTGTATGGGCTCTAGTCAGGGCTTCATCTCTTTACTCCATGCAGTTGAACAGATCACACGTTCCTCGATAAATAGGCATGAAATAAAATTTAGTTATGCTACCAGTAATTTTTAAAACAATCTCATTTGCATTCTTGCTTTGGAACAGACATTTTTTATTTCTAAACAGTGGCAGCATATTAGTTAAGGTGATTATACTAAGTAGATTATTCCAACAGGCTGGTGCTACCTTACAGAAAGCTTTCTCAAAACTAGCCAGTGATAACAGAGGTCTGTGCAGTTTCCAAATAATGTTTAACGCATCACAGAATCACTAAATGTTGCCAGCAGTCCTGATCTGTGTGAGACCGTTCTTATTTTCAGCTATGAGTATCATGTCCCACAGCACCTACCACCGGAACAGTAAATGTCCCAGTTTTTAGGCACTTTTTAAATTATAGTCTAGTGCTGCAGAGACATGGACTCAGAAGTAGCCATATGCTTACATTGGTGCAGTGCTATCTGATCTCCACGTCTCCAATCCACAGACTTGCCTTCACGCACATTTCATCCATAACTATATTTATGCATGTGTGTGCGACACTGCATAGGAGAAGGAACTGTGGTCTCTGCAGTGATGCATATTGCACTGGAGGGGTGAGGATAATTAAGTAAAAATGTTCCGATTGCAAGGATGCTAGTGAGAACACAAACAATCTTCATGTCTCCCCATCTCTCTCCCATCTTTCAAAACCACTCTAAAAGACTTCCTAGCTAAAATATGGCTTTGTTCTTGCTCAAAATCTGGATAAACTATATCCCTAAATGTGAATAAGCACCTCTTGATTCCTTATATCACCGTACTCTCCCTTCTTCACTTACTTCTATCAAATTCCCATTCCTGACTTTCTCTCTAAATATACCTTCAACCTGTTTCCCTTCACATCATATTGCAGTTCCTGTTTGTATTAAACTAACCTAGCTTTAATTTCTCTAAAAACTGTAAATTTCTATAAATATTAAATGGCCGTCATATAACTTGTATTGATTCTTAACCAATGTCTTTAGATTCACTAATTTGTTATCATTATTTAAACTGCAGATATTTTTGCCTTACTTTTGAAGATTGTAAAATTACTTTTCTCCCTGGGCATCCACTGAAAATGGGATTCTACCCAATCGGACTTTCCCAGTAATCAAGTGTCAATAAATAAATAAATAATTAATTAATTAATTAATTAATGTCTGCTAGGGGGCAAGGCCTCCCCCTGCCCTCATCCCAATGATAACATTCATCCCTTAACACTTGGAAATGGATAGGCTTACATCCACAGAATGGGGACACTATGCACAAAACTTTATCTTGACCAGCATAGAAGCCCGTTTGTTTTGCAGCAAAATTTTACCTTGAGGGCAGCTTTTCTTTTTTGTTTTGTGGTCTAGGGTGCAGCAGAAAGCTTGTAAAAATAATGGGGCTCTTGTGAATGCTGCTCATGTAGACAGTATAGACTAAGACTGCTATTCTGAATATGTTAGTTCAGGACTCATAACACAAGAGAAGAAATGCCTAAGAATTTTACAATAGAATGATGAACAGACAGAAAAATGACTGCTTTAAATAGGATTTTCCATACTGACACATCCAAGAAGGTAAGAAGTCCCACAGAAACAAATGATCACTTCAATACACTTAAACGCATATACTATACATTCATAAGTATATAGTAAGCTAACGATAACTATGGTCCCCTTATAAGCCTAGATGTGCAGCCCAAATGTCCAAAGAGGTCATCACACCACTGTACTCTGTCCTTATGGGTCTGATAAGGACACAGTATAGTGGTGTGATGACCTCTCTGACCTAGATGCCATGCCCTTGCTTACAGGTTGAGCAATATAGAAGGATTTTCTTACTACCTTGGACATGTTGGTTAAAGGCTAGGTTACCATCTACATGAGTTCCCAGATCCCAGACTAGTGAATCAACTTTTAAGGGTGTCTTATGAATGATATGGTTACCTGGGGTGGCAGACTTCCCAAAAGGTACTATAAACGCATTGCTTGGTATGGAGCTTAAGCCATGTCTTTGGCACAAACTGTTTTGTGTATTAGACATCCTGAAGGGTGTTTCTGTCTTGGGAGGATTCTGCACCCCGTTTGCAATCATCTGAGAACGAGGCCTTTGTCATTGGCTTTGACATCAAAGAAGTAGATGCCAAAGAGGAGTGGGCCTGGGGGACTCCACTAGTGACCATAGTGTTATTAGTGCCTCGTTGGCGAGCCCTAGAAGCACTATGGTGACAAGTGATTTAGATACATGAATGAGTCGCACAGAGTGAACACTTCATACAGCTGCAAGAAGTGCTCCACTACCAGCTCATGCAACACTGTTGCACAGACATCTGCAGACATGCATCCATGCACACATTTCAACGCACAAGCATACTCAGTACACACCCAAACACAGAGACAGTCCCACAAGCAAGTGTGCGCACACAGCCTCCCAGTACTTAACTACTGCAGTGCTAACAACCCTGCTCTTGCCATCAATAATAATGGGCATACAACACAGAAAAGAAGGTGTGCATTTTCATTAACTAACTCCAAAAATACTGAGATACAACTCATATGTAAATGGTCTACTATCCTACTCCAGTTATGTTGTACAGCTCCTAGACACAATGCATGGCCAATTTACATTAACCATCCCCCTGTCTGCCACTTCTGTATGCAGCAAAATCCAGTAAAACTTCTGTAGCTCTGGTTAATGCAGCCTTCATACCACTGTATTTTACAGCAGTCTTTGAATTATTCCCTTCTACTGTACTGAGCAATCCTTCTTGAAGTAGGGGTGTTCTGTAAATTGTTTGTTTCAGAGCACCCCTCACAAAATATTAGTGCCCATGCTATCTGGGTAAAGAAGATGATCTGCCATTGTTCTTCCTGTTTAAGGTACTTTTTGGATAAGTATACCACTTCAAGAATCAAATGGTTTGAAACTCTGTAGTCAAGTACCTTATTAAATGACTTGGGTCTGAAAAGAAAAAGATCTTTCAAACAGCATGTGTGTTGCTCTTATGCATTCTGCACTTTTCACAATCACAGATGATGCTGTTATTTATATAGTTCATTACTAATTTATATATTAAAATACATATAATGAAAATTTGCAAAAGTGAAGTGCAGTCTGAAAAGCAGACCACAGAGGGGGTTGTGCAGAGTAGAGCAAAAGGGGCAGAGGGCTATGGGGAGAAAAACATCTGGTTAGTTTGCTTTTGATTTCTTCTACTTTGTATTACTTTACTGCCTTTTTCTGTTTTTTTTTTCTATTTTGTATACTGTGTTTTGTTTTTTTCCACTGTGGTTTACTTGTATTCTGCTTTTAACTGCATATTAAAACTTGAAGAGAGACCACAGCCTCTTGTGAGTCGGACAGATTTTTCCCACCCTTCACTGTTGTGTTCTTAAACACCACTGTCTTTCTAGTTGCCTGCCCCTTATGTTAATTTGACCATATATCTCCTTCCCTCTCTCCTTTCACTGGCTGGCGTGAGTAAGCACAAAATAATTTTGTGAAATCACTCTCCTTCAGCTATTTAAATTTATTGGCCATCCCACTTTATTCCATAGTACTAGAATACAAAAGTTCCCACCCCCTTTCAATCTTGCTCTTTTAAAAATAGTGGAGTGCCACTTAGCTAAAACTTAAGTTACCCATGTTTATATCTAACTGCTTAGTGTACACTGCAGTGTTCAGGATAAACCATTTTTTCATCTCACCTTTAAACATCTATAGCAAAACCAGGAGTTACTGGAGGGTCCACATTCTGCCTCTCAGTAGTCATCTTGGAATTCGTGCTTCTGTTTCCTCCTGGTGAGAGTAGGAGTACAGGGACATTATTTCCTGGAGACTGCTGATCACCAGAAAGCCTAATAACTGCTTTATAGGTGACAGCTTGGACTCTGTGCACATATTCTGTTCCTGGCGAGAGAAGGAAAGAGTGTATTGATTCTTGACTGTTTCTGGTTGGAGAGCGAGTGTCTGTGCTTAACACTCCTGACTGGTCTGGTTGCTATTCAAGACATCTACCAGGAAAATGCTACAAAGCCTACAGTCTTGCATCATCTGGAACAAGACTATGGATCACCAAACAGGCTGAGGCCTGCTTCTCATCCTGGGATTAGTGCTAACATTTTGCTTGTGGTGAGAGATGAAGCAAAGAAGCATTGTATTCCAATAGAGAGAAGCTGTGTTGAGACCAGAACCACAGACCAAACGGCTTGAACTTTTGCAACAAAAGATGACAATTTGAGTAAATAAGTTTTAGCGCTTTCTTCCACTTTATTTTAAACCATGGACTTCATCAGAAAAACGGGAACTCTCCCATGTTCCCGTTTTTTATACATAACAGGATGTGATGTAAAATGGGTCACACATATAATTAGTCTCTGTTTTATCTATTACAGTATATTATAGTAAAAAAATCATTCTAAATTCATTATATTATTGTGTCAACGTCATTACAATCATTTTATATTCTAACTATTCAACACTACTTTTAAAAAGTTTTTTAGTTGAGATTTACATAATACATTCTTATTAGAAAATAAAAAATGAAAAATAAAAAATAAAAAGTAATAATAATAAAACTGTTGTTGTTTATATCCAGTTTCTCAAAATGTGAATCTTGTTAGTAATAAATTCTGTCTCAAATGTCAATGTGTCACATGTCTCAATAATGATCGTAAATTCTCTCTAATTTAAGAAATACTATACTTTTTTTGAGAATACTATACTTTTTTGATTAATCTGAAAATAAACTTCAACTAGTCTGTGACAAATGTATGTGTAAATTACCTAATAACTACTAAATTCAACATTAGAATAAAACTATCTAATCTACTTATATACCTAATAAATAATGCAATTGATACTGACTTTACTATCTGTATAATAAAAAACATTTAATATTGATTGTGTCGTTTAGTCCCGGGGAGGAATCAGCACCTAATAGCAGCTGCCACAATGTCTCTTTCTGTTCCAATTTGTTATTAATGTCACCCTTCAACACTCCCTTGTCTATTTTATCCAATACAAAAAATTCAAACTTTTTAAAGTTGTTACACACCAAAGCATGTCTTGCTAATGAATTATTAGTATCCTTGTTTTTTATTGCAAGGATGTGTTCGTAAATGCGTCTTTTTAGAATTCTTATTGTTTTACCAATATAATAGTTTCCGCAAGTGACACATGTGGCCAAATAGACCACATGGTCACTGTTACAGTTGTAATATTCTCTTGCCCAAAGTGTTTTATTCAAATGTTTCAAAGTCACAAAGGAAGTATTTGTGATGTATCTACACTGCTTACAATCTTTGCATGAAAAAGTTCCCTTTTTGTTACTTACTGCTCTCGTCAAAGTCTCTCTGTTATATCTTTTGTACTCTAACATCTTCTTCACGTTCACCATATTTTTGTAGGTGAATGTTGGTTTTATACCCAAAACTGTCATAAGCTCTCTATTTCCCAAAATAATCCTCCAATTTGTCTCTATGATACTCCTGATGTACAACATCTCATTGGACATAGGTAACGGAAACATTGTGCTACAGTCCTTTAATTCTAAATTTGGTGTCTTATCTACAGTATTGACCACCAAAAACTCATTCATCTCAATAGACAAAATTGGTTTTGCTACTCCTTGTCTTAAGTTAGCTACTTCTTTTCCAATTTCTTCAACAATTTTAATTGATATCCTCTCTCCAAGAATAACTTCCTTAATAAAAGTAACTCTGTATGATATGTATCATTTTCTGATGTTAGTCTACTTAATCTTATCATTTGCCCTTTTATAACGTTTCGCTTCATGTGCTCTGGATGTAAACTTTCTTTATGCAGATACTGATTTGTGAAACAAGGTTTCCTATATATTTTGCTTTGTAAGGTGTGATTCTCACCGTCAAAATATAATATCACATCTAAAAAATGTATTTCCTTCCCATATCCACTAATTTTAAATGTCAGGAAGCTAGTTGTTTTATTTAGATCGTTTACCATGTTTTCAAATTCATTCTTCTCTCCACCCCATACAAAAAACAAATCATCTATGTATCTAACATAAAGTAAAACTTTGTTGTAACTATTATGACATTTTAAATGTTCACACCTTACAAAGCAAAATATATAGGAAACCTTGTTTCACAAATCAGTATCTGCATAAAGAAAGTTTACATCCAGAGCACATGAAGCAAAACGTTATAAAAGGGCAAATGATAAGATTAAGTAGACTAACATCAGAAAATGATACATATCATACAGAGTTACTTTTATTAAGGAAGGTATTCTTGGAGAGAGGATATCAATTAAAATTGTTGAAGAAATTGGAAAAAGAAGTAGCTAACTTAAGACAAGGAGTAGCAAAACCAATTCTGTCTATTGAGATGAATGAGTTTTTGGTGGTCAATACTGTAGATAAGACACCAAATTTAGAATTAAAGGACTGTAGCACAATGTTTCTACCTATGTCCAATGAGATGTTGTACATCAGGAGTATCATAGAGACAAATTGGAGGATTATTTTGGGAAATAGAGAGCTTATGACAGTTTTGGGTATAAAGCCAACATTCACCTACAAAAATATGGTGAACGTGAAGAAGATGTTAGAGTACAAAAGATATAACAGAGAGACTTTGACGAGAGCAGTAAGTAACAAAAAGGGAACTTTTTCATGCAAAGATTGTAAGCAGTGTAGATACATCACAAATACTTCCTTTGTGACTTTGAAACATTTGAATAAAACACTTTGGGCAAGAGAATATTACAACTGTAACAGTGACCATGTGGTCTATTTGGCCACGTGTCACTTGCGGAAACTATTACATTGGTAAAACAATAAGAATTCTAAAAAGACGCATTTACGAACACATCCTTGCAATAAAAAACAAGGATACTAATAATTCATTAGCAAGACTAGCTTTGGTGTGCAACAACTTTAAAAAGTTTGAATTTTTTGTATTGGATAAAACAGACAAGGGAGTGTTGAAGGGTGACATTAATAACAAATTGGAACACAAAGAGACATTGTGGCAGCTGCTATTAGGTGCTGATTCCTCCCCGGGACTAAACGACACAATCAATATTAAATGTTTTTTATTATACAGATAGTAAAGTCAGTATCAATTGCATTATTTATTAGGTATATAAGTAGATTAGATAGTTTTATTCTAATGTTGAATTTAGTAGTTATTAGGTAATTTACACATACATTTGTCACAGACTAGTTGAAGTTTATTTTCAGATTAATCAAAAAAGTATAGTATTCTCAAAAAAAGTATAGTATTTCTTAAATTAGAGAGAATTTACGATCATTATTGAGACATGTGACACATTGACATTTGAGACAGAATTTATTACTAACAAGATTCACATTTTGAGAAACTGGATATAAACAACAACAGTGTTATTATTATTACTTTTTATTTTTTATTTTTCATTTTTCATTTTTTATTTTCTAATAAGAATGTATTATGTAAATCTCAACTAAAAAACTTTTTAAAAGTAGTGTTGAATAGTTAGAATATAAAATGATTGTAATGACGTTGACACAATAATATAATGAATTTAGAATGATTTTTTTACTATAATATACTGTAATAGATAAAACAGAGACACTAATTATGTGTGACCCATTTTACATCACATCCTGTTATGTATAAAAAACGGGAACATGGGAGAGTTCCCGTTTTTCTGATGAAGTCCATGGTTTAAAATAAAGTGGAAGAAAGCGCTAAAAAATTCATTCACTCCAATTGTCATTTTTGTTGCAAAAGTTCGAGCCGTTGGTTTGTGGTTCTGTTTTTCGTTTTCTGGCTAGTCCGGATTGATTTTTCACAATACATATTTCACAAGACGGTTTGGCGGCTTTTGTATCGGATGGCAACTGAAGTCTTCTCCCAGGATGAGCTATTGGAAATTTCCATCTATCCGACGCCCGGTTTGGACGGAGCTGTATCAGCTGGAGAGCGGAAGCAGTCCAAGGGGTTTGATCAAGATTTGCTTACTAAAATCACAGAAATAGTGAAAAACGTCTTAAAGTGTGAATCGAATGCGAGTGTCACTGAAACAACTGGAAGAGAAAAAGTTCTGAGTGTGCAGGATAAACAAGGTAATGAAGACATTACATTAACTGTTTCGAACCAAACAAGTACAAGGACTAATTTAAATATTCACAATGGTACAGATACTGTTACAGCCGTTGGTGACAATAACAACGTTCCAGGTAAATACATGGGTAATGTTTGGGGTTACGTTTGTTCTGAAACGGAGAATCCGTTTAAGAACTTTCAACTAATGCCAACATTTAACGGAACAAATGCTATAAACACTGATACAACGCAAGCATGTAAAAAAGCAGTTTTTGAACTAGAACGGCTTGTTATCAGGTTGACTACTTTACGTTTAGAGGTTTCTTACTTTAATGAGTGCATTGCACGAAATATTGTACCTCAAGGTCTTAGGACAGCTAAGTTCCCGAACTGTGTCGTACCAGGGGATGACCTATGTAGGACATTAATAAATTTGTATAATGAGGCTGGGATATCTATGATGCGGATTCTAGTGAATCACTACGAAAGAGAACTGCTTACACTTACAGAAGACATAAGAAAGTTAGATGAGAAGATCAAACAGTTTTCGTGTTTTTCCCAGTTTTTACCTCTATACAACAGTATAGAGGTTAAATCTAACAGACACAAGGCTACAATAATTATTAGAAAGCAGAATAAGATGAGAAGGGACATATATGCCTACACTAATAATGAGGCATATATTAGTACACTCACTGAACATAATGACTCTAATGACTATGGAACGACCAACAGAGAAGGATGTGACCAGAGACTTAATTATACCATCGGTGGTGAAACAACGAATGGGGGGGTCAGTAATGGTGAAGGAAACTGTGCAAAAACGAATCCCACAGTTAACACCAACACTGTTGTCAATGAAAAACAAACAGTGGGAAACAATAAGAGCAATACTAATGGTGGGAACAGTAATAAGGGAAATACACCTAATACTAGTTTTGCAGAGGTACTAGTATCCAATAATAATGGCCCTTTTCAAATGAACCAGGGTCCAGCCAAAAAGACTACCAGGTGGTACAATTCCACCCAATACAAGGGCAAACAGAAAGGGAAGAACAGGAAGAAGTGGTGAAGGCAAACTCTGAGACTGTTGATTATTCCATGACTGTAATCAATTTAAGTGATTTTAATCTTTCTGTTTCCTGTATTGATTTGTTAAAGAAGGGATTTAATTACATACCCTCTAATAGAGTGGAAATAGGAAAACTATTAGTAGAGTTCAGGATTTTTCTGCGTAAGTTAAATCTGAAATATATTATGAAGGATGTGAACTTGCCTTGTACTAACAGGGAAAACATATTTAGGAGACCCAGTACTTATAATCCCCCTTTAGTCAACACACTTCAAGTGTTTCAAAAAGTTTGTGAGAATGAATTTAGAAGTATGACAAACACAGACATAAAAGATAATTTGACATCTTGTGAACGCAAAGCCCTAGATGATTTAACAAAATCTAAAGACATCAGGGTAATGAAGGCGGATAAAGGGGGAAAGTTAATAGTTATGAATGTAGCTGATTACAACAAGGCTATAAATACACTATTAGAAGAGGAGCATAATTACTGTAAAGTAAGTCTTGAATATATTTTGAAATGTTATAGGAGGATAAACACTACCCTTTTCGACATGTATTGTCAAGACGAATTAGAAAAAGAAGACTATGACTTTATGTTAACTGAGTATCCAAACATAGGAACTTTCTTTGGAATACCAAAGGTACAGTATGGTATGGATGATTTGACATTCAGACCAATAGTGTCTGCAAAAAACTCCAAAACGGAGAATATCTCTATTTGGTTAGACAGTATCTTAAACCCAGTGGCACAAAAAGCAGAACACTTCTTAAGAGACTCGTGGCACCTGTTAGAAATTCTAGCTAAAAGTAACTTTTCATATAATGAAGTACACTTTGCAACATTGGATGTAAAGAGTCTCTATACATCAATCAATCAGGAAGAAGGAGTTGAGGGTCTGAGACAGTATCTTGCTACAAAGTCAAGTATGGGTAGTTCTAAAATCAATACAATTTGTTCACTCATGGACATGATTTTAGATAACAATTTCTTCGTTTTTATGAAAGAATATTACAAACAAATTTCAGGAGTGGCGATGGGAGCCAGAGTGGCTCCTGCATTCGCAAATATAGTCATGTCGAACTGGGAAAATGAACATTTAAAATGTCATAATAGTTACAACAAAGTTTTACTTTATGTTAGATACATAGATGATTTGTTTTTTGTATGGGGTGGAGAGAAGAATGAATTTGAAAACATGGTAAACGATCTAAATAAAACAACTAGCTTCCTGACATTTAAAATTAGTGGATATGGGAAGGAAATACATTTTTTTGATGTGATATTATATTTTGACGGTGAGAATCACACCTTACAAAGCAAAATATATAGGAAACCTTGTTTCACAAATCAGTATCTGCATAAAGAAAGTTTACATCCAGAGCACATGAAGCAAAACGTTATAAAAGGGCAAATGATAAGATTAAGTAGACTAACATCAGAAAATGATACATATCATACAGAGTTACTTTTATTAAGGAAGTTATTCTTGGAGAGAGGATATCAATTAAAATTGTTGAAGAAATTGGAAAAAGAAGTAGCTAACTTAAGACAAGGAGTAGCAAAACCAATTTTGTCTATTGAGATGAATGAGTTTTTGGTGGTCAATACAGTAGATAAGACACCAAATTTAGAATTAAAGGACTGTAGCACAATGTTTCCGTTACCTATGTCCAATGAGATGTTGTACATCAGGAGTATCATAGAGACAAATTGGAGGATTATTTTGGGAAATAGAGAGCTTATGACAGTTTTGGGTATAAAACCAACATTCACCTACAAAAATATGGTGAACGTGAAGAAGATGTTAGAGTACAAAAGATATAACAGAGAGACTTTGAGAGCAGTAAGTAACAAAAGGGAAGTTTTTCATGAAAAGATTGTAAGCAGTGTAGATACATCACAAATACTTCCTTTGTGACTTTGAAACATTTGAATAAAACACTTTGGGCAAGAGAATATTACAACTGTAACAGTGACCATGTGGTCTATTTGGCCACATGTGTCACTTCTGAAACTATTATATTGGTAAAACAATAAGAATTCTAAAAAGACGCATTTACGAACACATCCTTGCAATAAAAAACAAGGATACTAATAATTCATTAGCAAGACATGCTTTGGTGTGTAACAACTTTAAAAAGTTTGAATTTTTTGTATTGGATAAAATAGACAAGGGAGTGTTGAAGGGTGACATTAATAACAAATTGGAACAGAAAGAGACATTGTGGCAGCTGCTATTAGGTGCTGATTCCTCCCCGGGACTAAACGACACAATCAATATTAAATGTTTTTTATTATACAGATAGTAAAGTCAGTATCAATTGCATTATTTATTAGGTATATAAGCAGATTAGATAGTTTTATTCTAATGTTGAATTTAGTAGTTATTAGGTAATTTACACATACATTTGTCACAGACTAGTTGAAGTTTATTTTCAGATTAATCAAAAAAGTATAGTATTCTCAAAAAAAGTATAGTATTTCTTAAATTAGAGAGAATTTACGATCATTATTGAGACATGTGACACATTGACATTTGAGACAGAATTTATTACTAACAAGATTCACATTTTGAGAAACTGGATATAAACAACAACAGTTTTATTATTATTACTTTTTATTTTTTATTTTTTATTTTTCATTTTTTAATTTCTAATAAGAATGTATTATGTAAATCTCAACTAAAAAACTTTTTAAAAGTAGTGTTGAATAGTTAGAATATAAAATGATTGTAATGACGTTGACACAATAATATAATGAATTTAGAATGATTTTTTTACTATAATATACTGTAATAGATAAAACAGAGACACTAATTATATGTGTGACCCATTTTACATCACATCCTGTTATGTATAAAAAACGGGAACATGGGAGAGTTCCCGTTTTTCTGATGAAGTCCATGGTTTAAAATAAAGTGGAAGAAAGCGCTAAAACTTATTTACTCAAATTGTCATCTTTTGTTGCAAAAGTTCGAGCCGTTTGGTCTGTGGTTCTGTGCTGACACCAGCATTAGTAGTAGCCAGTCAAGTAGCCATTCATGCGACTCCCATCTTTTCATCATTCTTTTATAGGTAATTCTTTGTTTTCACTAAGTACTGATTGATTTGCTTCTAACTTCAGAATATCTGCCTAAATACTTCATCCTTAAATTTTCAGGGTCTATTTATTGGTTTCCCCTCAAGTGTTTGGCAGTGCTCTGTATAGACTCAGACACCCTGAGTGACATTTTACCTGTAAAAGCACAACTGAAATTTCTCCAATACCTAGCTACACACAGGACAACTAATTTGCAGTGACAAGCACAGTCTCCATAGTTGCAAACAGGATACTCCTGACAGTGACTTATATTCTCACTCCAACTGTCTAATCAACTTTCCTACAATCTCCATTACCGGCTTGGTGGATATGGGCATCCTGAGGCAATGCAGATATTGCCTCATGTTTACTGACAAGTTAATTCTCAAACTGATATGGTATGTGACAGATGTATTTACACAGTATCACTGGAGGCAAAGCTCTCACATAAAAGTAATACTAATGTCAATACATTTGTCAGTAGTACACACGCTGCACCCATCACGCACAATTCAAAGCAAACATATCGATCCACATATGCCAAGGCACTTAAATGTAACCTTCCTAAACCATAAAGACCTTATAGACGAAGGGAACATAAATACCCTAAGCAGCCCCAAATGTGCTCTTTCAAAAGTACACCCACATCAACACATAGAACTACATCTCATGAAGCCTCTACCCCTAAGCCCATAAGGCAAGCCACCACACAATCCAACATTATAGTCCCTGGAGACTCCATCGTGAAAGACACTGACGTCCTTTTCACCAGGCTGAATAAGAAAAAAGTTATGATTAGCTGCTTATCAAAGCCTAGGATCTGCCAATTACGTAGGCACTCAGGTCACTGGACCACAATTACCAATATGACTCATAGTCCATGTGGGAGTAGATGACCTGAGACATACTTCCCTGGACTATATAAACAGAGAAATCATGGAGCTCTAAAAATGTGCACCTCAGGCTGGTATGAGCCTAGCATTGAGCAGCATTTTACCTTCTCCAAGGATGATGCTACAATATGAACAAAAGATGACTGACTTTAATAACTGGCTTAGTTTCGGGTGTCATTCTAAGGGGGTGCAATATTTGTCAGCATGGAAGGAGATGGTCAACAGACCAGCTGCTTTTCCAGGGATGGACTACACCTCTTCCCTCTAAGCTTTTGAATATTAGCCATAACATTATCTTCCCCACATAGTGCCTTTTTTAGGCAATGCCAAACTGAAAGTACTTCCAACATAGCAAACCAAAACCAAGAAAATCTAAAGGTATTAATGCTCATTGCTAAGAGTCTAAACAAAAAACTCCGCTCCATAGAAGATCTCTTAACCCTAGAGAATGTTGATGTCTGTGCAATCACTGACATATGGTTTAAAGCCACGGCGAGCACACCAACAGTGCTAGGTTATAATGCCTTCCACACATGTGTTAGATATTATTAATATGAGGCTGAAATTAATTATGTTGTAAATATGCTGAAAGAAAAAGTTTGCTTAAATACAGAAACAGAGTTTAGTAATATGTGATCAGCAACCATACTAAATGACTGTGGCTTAAAAAAATAAGGAACTTGCTTATAAGTGTATTACACACACATCAAGAAAGCTGAACTTCTTACAGACATGACAAGAATGTAATCTGCTTTCACTGGACAACAGGACATGCTTTTCTAAGAAAGTTTAAAAATGTGCTTTTTCTAATCCACAAGGCATTTCCTTGAAGACAGTTTACTTATCATCATTTGCACAAGAACACATGTGTTAGCATTTGCGTCATCAAGCCAGTATCTTTCCAAAACCTAGAGGGTGTGAGTTTAACTAAAATATGTATAAAAAGTCTGTATTAAATCTAGTTGTTAGGGGTATGGTAGGGCCACATTTGGTGTTCTGAGGTAAATGTTATATCTCTCACATCATCTGTACTATATGAGAAACAAAGTTGGAACAGTACTTTTAAGCTGCAACGTTTGTCCAGTTTGGTTTATTATAAAAGTTATTGGTTACTGTTCTTAAAGACAGGTGCTGCAAAGTATATTCTCTCATCAGTGTATATTCTGCAAGTTTCTGTATGCGACAGACTGTGAATGCAAATATAACCAGACTTTGAATTTTAGCAGAATCCAGCCAGCAAGACTGAGTGTCTTAAGAAGACTTCAAATCCTACAGCAAGAGTAAGAAGCAGTAAGCAGAGAGAGCTCAATATATTTTTTCAATGGCGAGGCAGCTGAGAGTCTAGAGCTCCATATAATTTTTCAATGGCAAGCTGTCTGCATTTGAACCTAAAATCTGCAGCTGAACCTACACTCTGCATTCAACCACAGGGGGAGTGATGGCAAGCCCTGCAGAGGGTTACTTTAGTTACACTGCAGTAACTAACATTTGTACGTATGTGTCAATTCTGAACAGAAGTATTCCAGTTTATGCAGCTTGCAGTAGTAAAGTTTTTTAGACGTCTACATCTGGAGTGAGACAGAAGTTCCAGTCGCAGTGCCATAATTTCACTAAAGAAAAGGGGGATATCCACTAGCCCAACAGTTCACTGCCTGTTGTGCTTTCCCAGCTTCTCAAGTGACTTTGAAAAATTTCCAGCCATCTGCAATAACAGCCTGATCACCTGTTTTCTTGCTCACTGGTAAGACTTTTTTCTACATCACATTTTTTAGTATGGTTGCTATTCGATAGTTTGGATATTAGACAGTATGGATATTTTCATGCATAACTCAAGCAAATGTAAAAAATTGCAATGTTGGTATACACAGCACATTAGTAAATGTAAAACCTTAGTAGGGCAGGTTGATAGTAAGGCATTATGCAAATGTATTACAATATTTAACTGGTATCTCAAAGAAAACTATGTGGGGTATGACAAATGTTTATTGTGTGACTCAACAAAAACTGCATTTTGTGTATTATGCCATAAAAAAGTATTACATGATGTTGATAAAACAATAGACTGTGAAGACAGATCTGTTCATGATAAAGAATTAACTAAGGCTAAAGTGTTTCCATTATATTCAGATGTTGAACAGTTATGTCCTGTCACCACATGCGAGTCAAATCAGTTACTGATAGAACCCTTAGTACATTCTGTTACAAAAAAATGTAGTAAACTTCTAAAAAAGAGACACAATGAGTTCAGGAAGTTTAGACAAGTTATACAAACATTTTTTCAAATGTGCATAGGAGTTTCAGATTCAGCAGAACAGGTTCCTGAGACATATCAGGCAGACCATGAGGAGACTCTTAAACAACAGTTACAAGATGAAGAAAATAGATTAGCTGAACTGACAGAGACTGACTTCCTTCATACACTGGGAAAGAGTAGGAAACTACAGCTGATCTGTGCAAAAGAAATATATTTTATAATATGTTTGTGTTTTGAAAATGGTTAAGCTTACATGGTAGGATGGTGAAATACAAATCATTTTCAAATGTTTAAAACTTCCATTCAATTAAAGCAATGTATTTATCAGTACTACAGTAAAGTAGAGCATATGACTGACATTCTCATAGCATAGTCAAAAGGTAAACAAAACAGTTCTTGTATATAAAAAATAAATAAAAATAGTTAATAAGAGTAATGATTTAAAGTCACAAGACTGACACGCATGCATTTTCTTTTTATACAATACACAAGAATAACAAGGCAGACAACAGCAAATCTGAATAATGTAAATATATAAATGTGTTTGTTAAGCTAATATCTATTTTTTTACATTTTTTTTTTATAATTGTATAGTAACACCACACCAAACAGTTAAAGTTCTGAATTTTAAAAAGAAATAAAATCACGGATGGTATTAGTCAAACAGTCTTTGTAAAATGAAGTCAGAACAGTTAAATAAATAAATAAAAAATACTGAAATCAAAAGTTAAAAAATATATATGATTAAAGGAAAAATGCTAAAAAGGGTTAACTGAAATGTGAGCTCAGACCTTCCTAAACTGGATGAATAGTTACAGGAAATGTTGAAAAGATAAGATAAGAAACAAGACTGCTAGACAAGTGGCTTCAGTTTTTCTAAAAACGTATTATTTAAAACATAACTGTTAAAATGTTCACATGCAACACTATTTGGTAATTAACTACTACTAGTAGAAGTAGACAGCAAAAGCAACAGCAAAGATGAGACAAAAGTCTATAGTTTGGTAACCTAATAAAATAAATGTATAACCAAAGTGTTGGGCTGACATACATTCTATTCTCACAGTATAAAGCAGATATACAATACTGCAGTTCTGCAGGGGGGGGGGGTACTTTATCAGTTTTACACACTGTATGAGCAGTATGTGTTGCAAAAGGGTCTGAAATAAAGCTACAGAGCAGAAATAATATATCGTTCCTTCTTAACAACACTCTTTCAGGGGGAGGGAAAAACAGGTATTAGTGTATTAAAAACTGGATTAAACCTGACAGGATAAGATATTTAAAAACAGGTATTAGTGTATTAGAAACTGGATTAAACCGGACAGGATAAGATATTTTACAAATTAATAGCTATCATAATGGTTATTGTATTGTTTAGTATTAAATTGTATTTACAACCTGTTAAACTGTAAAGTTATACAAGAGATAGTTTAAAAAAAAACAAGAGATGGCTTGAAATTGATTACAGCTATACAAGACAGAGTAAAGATATGTAAAAAACTGAACAAGATTGGACACTATTTTTTAATATGTTTTTGGCAAGACAATGTTGGTATAAAAAAGCATGAATATTTTTAATTGCTGAGTATGTAGTTTAACATAACAGGACATATGGATTTGGCGTCAATTCCACTAGATATTTCTAAAGAGACAAACATTTTCCAAGATTTTGCTTAATATTAATGCTATTAAATTTGTAAGATTAGACTAAATTTACTTTATAGTCTTTGTATGTACAAATACAGAAGAATTCAGTACAAATTAAATTAATGCCTAGCAATGAATATGTGTGAAAAACCATGTTTTAAAAAATTGGGTTCAGGATAGCTGCTAAATTGAAATGCATGAATAGCAAACAGTCTGTGTAAATACATACTGAACAGAATACATTGTAATAAGTTTAAAAGTAATTTGTCAAGTTGTAATATCACTGGTTTTACCCCAGTAAAAGAATTGCTTTCAAATATTTATTATCTAAGCCCAGTTCAGTACTTTACCAAGATGTTAATGGGCAGTTCAAAGACATGACCACAATGTTATGGTTAAAATGACATTGAAACTGTATATTTTCAGTAGTGTATAAATGCTTGCAGTAGCACATGGTTCTTGTCTCATAGTTAATTCAACAAGTTGCAAAGAGTTAATGAAACAGTTCTAAGTCATAAATTAAATTCTGTAATTGCAAAAGAATAAATTAATCAAGTTAAACTAAAGCAGACATCTCATAACTGATAAAATATTTTCACAGAATGGTCTGCAAAAGAAAAAGTTGTTAAATACATTCAGTTTGTTAGTAATACTTTAATATCACTGTATTAACTATGTAAAATTGCATTTTGATTTGTTGTATCAAAAGACTATAGAATGTGATAAAAAAATACATATCAGTATAAAATGTTTTGAGTATGTTTAAAAACAGAGGGAATTGTTAGATATTATGAATATGAGGCTGAAATTAATTATGTTGTAAATATGCTGAAAGAAAAAGTTTGCTTAAATACAGAAACAGAGTTTAGTAATATGTGATCAGCAACCATACTAAATGACTGTGGCTTAAAAAAATAAGGAACTTGCTTATAAGTGTATTACACACACATCAAGAAAGCTGAACATCTTACAGACATGACAAGAATGTAATCTGCTTTCACTGGACGACAGGACATGCTTTTCTAAGAAAGTTTAAAAATGTGCTTTTTCTAATCCACAAGGCGTTTCCTTGAAGACAGTTTACTTATCAGTTGCACAAGAACAGATGTGTTAGCATTTGCGTCATCAAGCCAGTATCTTTCCAAAACCTAGAGGGTGTGAGTTTAACTAAAATATGTATAAAAAGTCTGTATTAAATCTAGTTGTTAGGGGTATGGTAGGGACACATTTGGTGTTCTGAGGTAAATGTTATATCTCTCACATCATCTGTACTATATGAGAAGTAAAGTTGGAACAGTACTTTTAAGCTGCAACGTTTGTCCAGTTTGGTTTATTATAAAAGTTATTGGTTACTGTTCTTAAAGACAGGTGCTGCAAAGTATATTCTCTCATCAGTGTATATTCTGCAAGTTTCTGTATGCGACAGACTGTGAATGCAAATATAACCAGACTTTGAATTTTAGCAGAATCCAGCCAGCAAGAGTGTCTTAAGAAGACTTCAAATCCCACAGCAAGAGTAAGAAGCAGTAAGCAGAGAGAGCTCAATATATTTTTTCAATGGCGAGGCAGCTGAGAGTCTAGAGCACCATATAATTTTTCAACATGTAGGCCAGCTACTTCACAGGCAGGGACTAAAGGTGAAGGTGTCTCTGTTTACATTAAATATAAATATGCTTCAAGGCTGGTCAAACAGGACAATGCACTTGAGCTACTCCATGTTCAAATTACTATAGGCAAAACCCAATACCACTTCCTTACAAACTATAGAACCCCCTCTATGACCCAGGAAACACGTACCATGTATTTAAACTTATTGGAAACACTAACCCATCCAACCCAATACCATATTCATGGGTGACTAACTAGGAATCCTGTACAACACCAAACATACATACACAGAGATTCCTGGTTTTTGTAAAAACAAACTTCCTGGACCAGATAGTCAATACACCAACCAGGAGTGCAACCATACTGGATCTGGTCCTCATTAATATGGGAGTGTGCTGCACACTCACTAATGTAATGCCTTTCCTGGTAAGGTCAGACCACAAAATGGTCTCCTTTGAAATAAAAAATAAAATCTGGAACCCCAGCTAAACCTGGAATATTCAGGAACTACTCCAAGGCTAACCTCCTGCTATTAAGTGATGAACTGGCAAAATTTCAAGCTCCAAACACGCTGAGAACACTGCTGCCTATGCAGAACTGTTCACAGAAACCATGTACAAGCATGTTAACAGCTGCATAGAGGTAGCTGTATCCACCAGGAAGAAGTACACAACTACCTCAAAAAACAAGCCACTCTGGTGGAATCACAAAATCAATAGGCTGTATAACAGGAGGAAGAAAATCATGGCAAAAATTAGGAGGTGCAGCAGCCAAGCAGGATAAAAGCACACCCAAAACAACTCAGTGGACAAATAAAGTCTGCCAAAGCCAAATTTGAGGTGAGTTTGACCTCCCAGGCCAAGGACAACCACAAAGCAATCTTTACCTATGTCTGCAAACTCAAAGGCATTACACAAAGGTGTGCAGAGCTCATTGTAAATGGAGCCACCTATACCGAGCCAGAAGACATAGCAAACCTCCTGGCTGATAAATTCAGAGCCAACTTTACCCCTCCCCCCCAAACCTCCCTCAGGAAATATCATCAAATATAACTCCCCCTACTATCACTAGAGAACAGATCCTTAATGCTTTCTCTAAGACCAAGAACACTGCATCAGTGTGCCCAAACAATATCCCAGGATGCCTCTAAATATCATGCAATATGACCTATCAGGGCCTCTGGAATTACTAATTAACTGTAGACTCCAAATAGGTTTTGGTGCCTCACAAATGGAGAAAGGCACCAGTCTCAGCACAAAGGTGGGCCATCTACAGACCCCAAAAACTACAGACCCGTAAGTCTCACTAGTCTTACATGTAAAGCCATGGAAAGAATTATGATGGAGATGATCAACAGAGATATAGTAAACCTCCAGACACTGGACCCAACCCAGTTTGGTTTCGTCAAGGGAAGATCATACCTACTCAACCTTTTGGACTTCTTTGAGAAGGTCAATAAAGCAATGGATGAGGGCAAAATCGCTCACACTGCCTACCTTGACCTGGCAAAGGCATTTGATACAATGCCCCACTTGGGTATTGTTGACAAACCCATATTTCACCCTATGGATAGCCAAGTGGTTTACAGACAGGACTCAGGAAACTAGAACTGGGGAGTCCACCTCTACTAAAAGGACAGTCACAAGTGGAGTCCCTCAGGGATCAGTCCTTGGACCGCTTCTTTTTGGCATTTATTTCTCAAAAGTCAAGGCCAATGTCAGTGGTCTCTGGCTGACTAAATTTGCAGATGATTGCAAATTAGGAGCTGTCACAGAAGCTCACATCGACACAGATGTTCTCTAGGACGAGCTGACATACACAAACTACTAGTGTCAAAGCCATGGCCTAAAAATAAATGCCAAGAAATGCAAAATAGTATCCTTTGGGAAGTGATCCATCACTGGTAACTATCATATTGACAACACACCCCTTAGAGCTGACCCAGTAGTCAGGGACTTAAGGACACACATACACAGTAATCTAGCCTTTGACCATCATGTTTCTACAATGCTGAGGAAATAATTTAGTGTTGCGCAATTTATAAACAAATAACCAAGAAACGAACTAAACTTGAATGAAAAAAAGAAAAAACACACAAAATGAAGAAAAATACTCTTTTAATGAGCGCTTTCGCCAGTAGATACACTTGTTTTCATCAGATTACATAAAACACTGACATCACTTCCTTTTAAAAGCCAGGCACCACCACATGACCACAATTAAATTCCTCTACAGGATTCAAATTGTATTGCAACACTGTTTCTCAAGCTATATTGTCTCTATAGGATTCAGGTTGTATTGCAACACTATGTTTTAAAACTAAACATTGAAATACATGTGAAACTTGATTAAGAAATAATAATAAAAATTTGCAAGACAAAACAAACTACAATAGTGCTCGTTCTTCACAGTAACCCATATGTATAAATAAATAACAAACATCAATCCAGCATACTGTTGATACACTAAGACAGTATAAAAAGATGTACTATAAACATACATTGATTACATTTTCCCCTACTTTCCTTATTTGCTGTGCAAGTTAAAACATTACAAAACTATCAAAGATAAAATTCAGCTTTCAGTTTTAAATAACTAGAGAGGGAAATAATATCATTCAACCCAGGGGGGTTGTTGGCATTAAATCTTAACTGCCACAGACATTCTCTAAATTCGATTAACAATTCTCGTGGACCCCCCCCCCCCCCCTGTTGTTAAGAACAACTTGGTCAAAAGCAATACATTTAAACCTATGGTCAGGGTTTTCCTTGATGCGCAATGCCAATGCATTTTTTTCATTGGCTTTTTTAATATCATAATTGTGTTGGTATACAAGCACTTTGAAAGCCTTTTTAGTCTTGCCTATGTAAAATCCTTCACAAGATTGACATAAGGCTGCATAAACTACAAAAGTGCTGTTACAATTCAACCTATGGTTCAAGTGTATAAGACCATAATGTGGAATATGCAAGGTGTCCGTTTAAAAAATAATGGTACACTGTGTACAATGACCACATTTGGTAATCTGTCCTTTTCCATAGGTTTCATAACTCTGTTTTGTTCAAGTAAATTTTTAAAACAAGCATTTTTTTTATATACTTTGGCTTTTCCCCCACATTTTTTAACATTTTTTGATCTCCTCTAAAAATAAACCAATTCTTATTTAATATGTCCTTGTGGTCATAAAATAATGGGTTATAAGTTCAAATAAGGGCCTTGCTGAAATCTTGGGTCATGTTTGTATCTTCATTTAAAATGCTAATATTAGGGGTAACAGATGTATCAGTCCCTAATAATGGGAAAAAAAAGTGTCCACATACCCTTTTTTTCCGTGACCTCATTAGGAATTGGCTCAATAAAATTGTTAGGATACCCTCTTTGTTGTAACATACCCCTCAACTTGTCCCTCTCTTCATGTGCCAGTCTAACACATTAGCTTTTAACAAGTGACTTTTTTTGAAAGTCAGGGTTGTCCACTCTCATAGTGTAAGAGGGTATTAGAATATGTGGGCTTTCTGTATATTGTGGCTTTAAAGTTTTGTTCTACTTCATTTTTGATAATAAATATATCCAAAAAATTGATCTTGTCACTGCTTTGTTCCATAGTGAAATTTAAAAAAGATGTACTAGTATTTAAAAATTAAAAAAATATCCAATTCATTTTTACTGCCTTCCCAGAATATTAATATATCGTCCACAAATCTCCCATAGAATTTACACAGCTTGAATAGCTCTGAAGTGAATACCTGAGTGAGTTCCCACTGGGCCAAAACTATACTGGCAAACAGGGGGGGCACAGGCTGCCTCCATTGTTACACCTGTTGTATGTTTAACTAGCTGGTTCTCAAATATTATGTAATTGTTGTTAAGGACCAATTCCATTAAAGTTCTAAAAAAGAAGTTATGTACTTACCATAACGTTCCATGTTTGTAGTCCATCTCGTCTATATTCTTGCTGGATGGGTACGGAGCTGATATTCGGCTCCGACTCGGCCTATACTAAAGCTCGAAAGCTTTTTACTGGCTCGAGGCTAGCCCCTATACCATGGTACCTCATGGCAATTCCCCAGATCTAGTTTGCATGAAAGTAATAAATACCCATCAGATAATAATAAGAAGAAGAAAGAAGTTGTAAAGTACAGGAAGGGATTAGAAACATAATTCATTCCAGGTGGACAATAAAGAGCAAAGTCAGGCAGCCCCAAAAAAAAAAAAAAAAATAAAAGGTCCACCAGATCCCCCAGAAATGGAAAGGGGGTTGGAGGGAGGAATGCAAGAACATAGGCGAGATGGACTAAAAACATGGAACGTTATGGTAAGTACATAACTTCTTTATGTTATGTAGTCCTATCTCACCATAATTCTTGCTGGATGGGACAGCATCCCTAGCACCTTTATTCCAGGTGGCTCAAGCAAAGCGACTCTTCAGCACAGTGGACCTGTCCCGGGAGGCCAAATCCAATTTGTAATGAGTGACAAACATATGTGGTCTTGCCCAAGTAGCTGCTGCACAAATAGTATCAATTGGGAGCCTAGATCTAAAGGTGCATGATGTAGCTACAGCCCTAGCAGAGTGACCTTTAGCTTTTAACGGTAATTGTCTACCATCTTGTTGATAAGCAAAGAAGATGCAATCCAAAAGCCATTTTGAGAGAGTAATTTTTGAAACAGGTAAGCCTTTTCTTTTGTCAGAACAGGAAACTAAAAGTTGATCATATTTCCTGAATTCTTTGGTCCTGTGTATATAGAATTAGAGTATTCCGTGGACATCTAGCTGGTGAAGTCTATACTCTGACTTCTCAGAGTGGTTTGGAAAAAACACAGGTAGCTCGAAGGTAGTATTCAGGTTGTGTTCTGAGCATATCTTAGGGAGAAAGGAAGGGTTTTACTGAAAATCCTAGCATTTTTTTGAGGTTTTCTACTGCCTAATATGCAACTTGAATGTGAAGAAGAAAACCAAAAGTTTCCATGTAGATGGCATTCTTTTTCAACCGTTTCTGAACATATGATCACAACAGAGTATTGTCAGTATTCTCGGCAGCACGTTATTTCACTGAGAATAGAATGTTGCCACGAATGCTGACAGTGTGGGGTTGCGATAATACACAAGTACCTAAATATATATTGTATATCTATCTATATATATCTATATATATCTATCTATATATATATATCTATATGTATATATATCTATATATACATCTATATATATCTATCTATCTATATTATATATATATATATATATATATATATTAAAAAAAAATTTATATATATATATACATATATATATATATACATATATTTTTAAATTTGTCCCCCTTGGGACTTCATTTTAAACGACTGAGCAGCCAGTATCCTATGTCTACACCACGTCTACCAGCTTTTTTCCTCTTCCTCATACTTATTCTGGTATTGCTGGGGCCAGTCATGGATCCTAAGGGTATCCTGAGGTTAAGGTCTTCTCTACTTCTATCCTGGGGAGGGGCAGGTTCTTTTACATGCCTATTCACTCCTTGCCCTACTTTCCACTCTCATTGAGTATATTCATGGGGCAAGTCCACATTTTAACCCACACCTCCCCTAAGGAAGCATCACTGACAAGCATCCATTCAGTTGCTCGAGCCACTAAAATCGAACCCAGGTCAACTGGGCAGTGGTCAGGGATTTATTCCTCTATACCCCTGAATAAATGTTTTAGTTTTCAGTCTTACGGTGAAATGTGACAGACTTGTGACCTGATTTGACCTGACAGGGAGTTTCAATTGGTGGGGACCAAAGCTGCCCCATAATGGTAATGACCAAGTCCAGGATTTTACTTGTCCCTGACTAGAGTGTAGACAGTACAATTGTGTAAACTGAACTTACAGTGACAGTGCATGTCAAATGGTCACTGCTGCCGTAGCCTTAGTTATATGGGTTATACTTTGTCATGGATATAATCTTTAATTATATGGATTACATCTTGCCATGGATATAACAGCTGTCCACTTTCCAAAGCTTCAAAGCACCTGCCATGCCCCCAAACTGTTGAGCAGCTCGAGATGAGCTGACTAAAAGTCACGTTTGGGCGTGAAGCCATTCAGGGCTTTCCTGCCAGCAGAGAAGAGGCAGCTCAGCCCTGAAAGAACAATGCTGATAGGTTCATAGGTGTGTACTAGGGTAATGGCCCTGGAGCCTTTACAAGCCCAACCCATAGAAGTGCCCTGGCATTGTGCCGCCCAACGTTAGTTCCCAGTGCCTCTATCAAGTACAGAAACTGCAGTGATCCCCAGGGTGAACTTTCTATTTCCCATCCACTCATCAAGATTTCTCTTGAAGATGGCCAGTGAGGTGCTCTGCTTGACATGTATGGGAAATCTATTCCAAAGCATGGGCAGTCTCTGTCTTATGAAGCTGTCCCTCCAGCATGTTCTGTTGTTTGTGGCAATGAGGTCGAGGCCTCTGGAGCATGTGTTGTGGAAGGATTGGGATTTCTTTAGATGCAGCATTTCTAACAAGAGCTGTGTCAGACATGGCTTTGTAAGTCAAGCAGAGATAGACTCTTAGTAGACAATATGAGACAGACAATAGCTGCAGTTTTCTGAGTCTGTCCATGTAGGACATGTGTTTAATGCCTAGGATCCTCTTCGTGAGGTACTTTTGTGGCCTTTCCAGCTGTTGCATACATCTACTGAGGTACATGCCAAATGGGGCATTACACTCAATGATTGGCCTAATGAGGGAAGAGGAGAGAGAGAGATGATGACCTCTTTTTTCCTGGATGCAAAACCCTTGGTAATGAGATGTGCCACATAGATGGTCTTTCTGACCACACTGGCAATGTGGTGGTTGAAGGAGAGGTTGCTGTCAACCTGTGTCTCCAGATCTCTTATAATGCCTTCGGTGTTCAGTGGACTCCCATCGATGTGGTAATTAGTGGGAACTCAGCTTTTCCCAAAGGGGATGACAACGCATTTTTTGGCATTAAGCTTAAGGCCATGGTTTTGACACTAATCACTGGTCTCAGTGAGGCCTTTCTGTAGGATGTCTACATCACTTGGGGAGTTAATAATGGCTCCCAGCTTGCAGTCGTCTGCAAACTTGGTCAGCCAGAGTCCCTCCTTGTTGGCCTGGACTTCTGAGAAGTTGATGCCAAACAGGAGAGGACCCAGGACCGATCCCTATGGGACTCCACTCGTGACTGGTCAGCAGTCTGACTTGGAGTCTGCTACTTTCACACTGTGGCTTCTATCGGAGAGCCAGTTTGCAACCCACCTAGTGATATAGGGGTTGATGTCCAGTTTGGTGAGTTTATCAGTAACTCCTGAGTGGGGAATGGTATCAAAGGCCTTGGCCCGATTGAGGTAGGCTGCATAAACTGCCTTGCCCTCATCCACAACTCTGGTGACTGACTCAAAGTCATCAACCAGGTTGAGCAGGCATGATCTACCTTTCACAAAACCAAACTGCATGAGATCTAGAGTTTGGAGATTCCCTACATCTTTGTTAATTAGGTCCATGATGATGTGCTCCACAGCCTTGCATATCAGACTTGTCAGGCTAATGGGGTGATAATTCCCAGGGTCTGTAGCCGCTCCCCCTTTATGGAGAGGGATGACTGTAGCAGTGTGCCATTCAGTAGGGACAAAGCTTGAGGTGAGGTTGTGACTGAACTGGGCACACAGATGTGCTGCCAGTTCACTTTGTAGTTCATGTAGAACACATCCAGGCATACTGTGGGGTCCCATGGAAGTTGTATTCTTGGCATTGGGCAATGCAGCTTTAACCTGTGCTGCAGTAATGCTGGGCACCTGGCATTCCTCAGTTATTGTGATTAGTCCTTGGGGGGGGGGGGTAAAGTTGGAAGTGAATCTGTCAGCCAGTATGCTGGCAATATCTGTTGGCCAAGTATAGGAGGTATCATTGTGCAGTAACTCAAAGCAAACATGGGTATTGACATAGATATTCTTGGTATAACTATAGAAGGCTTTGTGGTTGTTTTTAGTGTCTGCCGCAGTTCTGCCTTCATAGCTGGCTTTAGAGGTTTTGATGAGGGATGTCAACTTTTTGTTGAGGGTAATAAGGGAGTTTTTTCAAGTCTTGGGACTTCACCTTTTTCTGCAACAGTTTCTTCCTTCTGTTATAGAGTTTATTAATGGCAGGGGACCACCAGACTGGCTTCCTTTTTTTGAAGGAGAGCATCTTGGTTCTGTTGGGTATGGCTAGTTCCATGCATTTATGTACATGTCCATACAGTGCACTGGTGTATGATTTATAGGTTCATAGGTTGGTACCAAGCTATCGGCCCTAGGGCCTATGCAAGCCTAGCCATGACAATTCCCTGGATATTTCTTCCCACAATATTTACTTCTCCAGGCCCCTGTCTAGCAGGGCGACTGACATGATCCCCGGGGTGAAATTCCTTTCTCCCATCCAATATAGGTTCATAGGTTGGTACTAGGCTATCGGACCTAGTTAGATTAGTACTAGGCTAACTGCCCTTGTGAGACATTTTAAGCCTAGCCAATTATCCCTTGTGAGACTCAAACCCTGCACCTTGTATTTGTAAGGCAAACACCTTAACCATTAGGCCACCCTCCCCTTTGGCAGTCATGCATCTATTTTCCATTGACATGGGTGCCATGAAGTTAGCCTCCTCTAGTTTTAAGAGCCCAAAGTCAGCTTTGGAGAAGTTTTTCTTTGTGGCTACCTTTGTGGGGGGGGGGGGGGGGGGGGTGACATGTAGATTTCCAAGGTGATTAGTTTGTGGTTGGATCTAACCAGGGAGGAACTGACTACTGGTGTAGCGCAAGGGTTGCCCATGTTAGTAATAACCAGGTCAAGGATGTTGCTTCCTCTAATGAGGGAAAGAATGAGCTGGTCCAGGGCATTGGAAATGATGAATTCCAGGAAGCGCTGGGCCAGTGTATTGGTGCATGAGTAGTTTTTCCCAGTTGATGGACGGGTAGTTGAAGTCACCTAGTATACGAGTGCTGGCTTGGACCCTAATAGTTTCCAGGGTGCTTAGGAACATGGAGTGAGAGTCTTGGGACATGGCTTGGGACCTATACCAGGCTACGACCTGAATCGCCATCTTACCCAATGTTATTTGTACCTGAAGTAGTTCAGATGCGTTATGCTGGGCTACTAGTCTGGAGGTGTGCATATCCTTTATGAATATGGAGACACCACCGTCTTTGGAGCTTCGGTCCATGTTCTGGGGCCGAAAGGTGTGGAATGAGTTATAGCCTGGTAGCGCAGGGGTGCTTTCTGCTGCTTTAAACCAGGTCTCTGTTACAGCACAAATGTCGATGTTCTCCATTTTGAGGAGTGCTTCGAGCAAGTGCATCTTGAGAATTAACCTTCTAGCGCTGAGCAGCATGACCTTCAGACTGCATTTATATATAGCTGTTATGGTGGTAATTTGGTCTTTGGAACATTGCCTAAAAACAGACAATGTAGGGTGGCAAGAGCCTTAGCCCGGAAACCCAGGGGTGACAGATGCAGGCCATCTCTGGCAAAGCATCGAGGTCTGTCGATCATGTCATCCCAGGCAGACTAATACTGGATCCCCTTAGAATGACACCAGAAACTTGGCCAAATGTTGATGTCAGTCATTTTCTACTTGTACTGCGGTATCATTCTGGGCAACAGTAGGATGCTGCTCAGGGCTAGGATCATACCTGCCTGTGCCACATAATCCAAGAGCTCCTCCATGTCTCTTTTCATGTAGTCCAGGGAGGTGCATCTCAGGTCATTCATCCCCACATGGACAGTGACAGTCATACTTGTTGGAGTGACCTGAGTGCGTGTGTTATGTGTCGGATTCTGGCACCTAGTAGACAGCTGACTGTTGTCCCACTCACTATGTGCCTCACTATCAAGTCACATATGATTAGTGTATTGGATAAGTTGTTTTGCCTTAGGGGCTTAGGTTGAGGGGCACACTGTGTAGGTGAGCTATGTGTCTTTTGATTTGTGCTGTGTTGTGGTGGTAGAGTGCATTTCTGCCTTGGAGGTCTCTGCTGTCTGGGTAGATTTCTAATGAGAGCCTCCACGAAGGTGGGTGTGTGGTTTGTGTTTTTATGTGAGAGCTGTGATGGTGGGTGTTCTGGAAGGCTATGTGTTGCATGTGGTGTGGTGCAGGTGTTGACCTTTTCCTCTTGTCCAGCTATTCTGGTCTTGGGTTGAGACTGCATGGCTTCCAATTTGGATATACAAGGGCATCTCAAACAAGTGTGAGTGTTGGGAGGTAAGAGGAGAGGGTTGTCTGTGTACTTGAGGCAGTTGGTACACTGCCTCAGAATGCCCAAGTTCACCAGGTTAATGGGAGAAAGCAAATGACCTTTAGACATGCCAGGGATGGTCATTATTACCAAGTACTGGAGCTGTTTCTATATATATTCCTTTTACAGGAAAAATGTCACTCAAGGTGTCTTTACAGAGCACTGCCAGACACCTGATGGCACACTAATACATAGACCCTGAAAATGTAATGATGAAGTATTTAGGCAGATATTCTGAAGTTAGGAAGCAATCAAGCAGTACTTGCTAAAAAATAAAGAATTAGCTTGTCAAGAATGATGAAAAGAGGGGAGTCACAAGAATGGCTACTGCCTGGCTACTACTAATGCTGGTCTCAAGTACAGCTTCACTCTGTTGGGATACAATACTCCTTTGCTTCTTTTCTCACCAGAAGCAAAATGTTAGCAGCAATCCCAAGAAGAGAAGCAGGCCTCTGTCTGTTTGGTGATCCACAGTCTTGTCTCAGACGGTGCAAGGGTCTGCAGGCTTGTAGCCTTTTTCTGGTAGATGCCTCGAATAGCAACCAGACCAATCAGGTACGTTAAGCACAGACACTCACTCGCCAACCAGAAAGAGTCAGGAATCAATGCACTCTGCTCCTACTTACACCAGGATCAGATAGAGGAGTTAGATGTGAAAGTAACAAGTTTTACCTGTCTAAAAAGTTACGTTTTAGTGGAAAGTCACTATTTTTAAAACAGCAAGATAGACTGAAATGGGGTGGCCACTTTTGTATTCTGGTACTATGGAAAACAGTAGGATGGCCAATAAATTTAAATAGTTGAAGATGAGTGATTTCACAAAATGATAATTTTGTGCTTACTCACACCAGCCAGTAAAAGCAGAGAGGAAATGAGATATATGTTCAAATTAACATAAGGGGCAATCAACTAGAAAGGCAGTGGTGTTTAAGAACACAACAGTAACCAAGTGGGAGGGTGAGAAAAATTTCTGTCCGACTCAAGAGACAGAGCTGTGGCCTCTTTTCAAGTTTTAATATGCAGTTAAAAGCAGAATACAAGTAAAACACAGTGTAAAGAAAACAATGACAGTATACAAAAGAGAAAAAGGCAATAAAGTAATAAAAAACACAACAAATAAAAAGCAAACTAACTTTTCCCTCACAGTAAACTGAAGCAGAGTCTAGATGAGCCTTTCCAGTAAAGCTCTGAAATGTTTTATTTTCCCCCTTAAATACAAGGTTTAGTTCCTAGCTCCACCCCCTCAGTTCACAGATGATTAACCTTAACTGACCTGTTCTAACTTGTGTGCGATGCCTTCATTAACCTGTTCTAATTTCTGTCCGACTCCCAAGAGACAGAGTTCTGGTCTCTTTTCAAGTTTTAGTATGCAGTTAATAGCATACTACAAGTAAAATACAGTGTAAAGAAAACAAATCAATGTATACAAAATAGAAAAAGACAATAAAGTAATACAAAATACAACAAATAAAAACGCAAACTAACCTTTCCCTCACAGCAAACTGTAGCAAAGTCTGGGTGAGCCTTTCCAGAGACCACAATAAATGTTCACATCCTGGCATAAAAAACACCAAAAAAAAACAAGAGGGTGGAGGGAAGGAGTGGCTACTGCAACAGTGATCAATCGAACATCTACTGTTATGGTAAGTTCAACTTGTACACTGTACTATGTTCTTCATACTGATCGCTGCTGCATTAGCCTTAGCTGTATGAGTAGATTACCACAGTCAAGTATATTTGGGAGGAGGAAGGAGAAGGGTCCAGAAGCTTGTGGAGAATGACCCTAACAAAACATGATCTAGACCTAAGGAAGGAATCACGTTTATAGTGCTTTGTAAAAATATGTACAGAGGACCAAGTATCAACTTCTAGAATCCAACCCTTTCCAAAAAGCAATTCATGAAGCCATGGCCTTGATAGAGTGGCTCTTGACCCTGCCTGGAATAAAGTTGTCATGGTGAGTATAACAAAAGGTAATTGCTTTAGACAACCATTAGGAAATAATCTGCTTAGATACAGGTTGCCCCTTGTTTTTACCATCACAAGAAATGAACAATCGATCCAAAGATCTGAGTGTTACTTCTGCCAAGACAGTACCAGGGTTGTCTGTGAACATCAAAGGTATACAAGTATCCTTTTCTCCCTCATTTTAGATTCTGGAAAGAAAACGGGGAGATGAATAGTTTGGCTGAAAGGAAACGCTGATGCCACTTCAGGCATAAAAGTATTAGTTCTCAAAGAAGTCTTAACCGTATGGAAAATGAGGTAGGACTGACTCACCATAAGAGCTTGCAACTCAAATACCCTTCTTGCAGATGTCAGAGCAATCAGTAAAAACTGTTTTCCATGTTAAAATCGTCAAGTCAGCCAAATTACCTAGTTCAAACGAGCAAGTGTTAGCTTCTCCAATACAAATTTAACATCCCAAGAATGAGCCACTGGTTTTCTTGGAGGCCTCAAACAAAACCCCTTTAAAGAATATTTTGACACAAGACAGCATTGAAAGAGGAGGATCCATGGGCAAACATGCTGAAATGGCTGAGAAATTAACCTTTACAGAGGAATAACATAGGCCATAGGCTAGTAACTCTCACAAATACTGTAAAACCATAACTAGCCTTGAATGGGTTCTGGTTATGTTGCTGGCACCAACTAGAAAATCTTTTCCATTTTCTAACACATGATTTTCCAGTAGCAGGCTTTTTTGCCTCCATTAATACCGGTTGCATATTCTCAGAAAAAATGTGCCTGAAAGGAATCAAGACCCGGTCATCCAGGCAGACAACTGAAAATAATTGATGTTGGGGTGCATCAAACACCCCTGTTTTTCTTTGAGTAGATCCACTCTGTGAGGAAGCTTTTGGTAATTGCCCCTGGCCATTTCCAAAAGGAAGAACCACAGTTGCCTGGGCCAGACAGAGGTCACCACAATGATATTGTGGGATTCCTTCTGAATCTTCAGAAGTACCCTGGATATTAGTGGAAAGGATAGAAAGGCATATAGGAACATTCCTGATCAAAGATAAGGAAAAGCATCCATCTTCCAGGCCTTTTTTGCATGGAGTTCTGGAACAGAATTTTGCCAGTTGATTGTTCAGAGGGGGGACAAAGAGGTCTAACTTGAGGTATTCCCCACAGATGGCTAAAATTCTGGAAAACCCCTGATCTGGTTTCCATATGCGAGGGTCTGCCATGGTCGTACTCAGCTTGTGTGCCAAATGATTTTGCTCTGGTGGATGTAGGATGCCTATAGAGTGAGACTGCGATGTGAAGCTACATCCCAAGCTAACAACGCTAGTCTGCAAAGGGGTTGCAAACTGGTTCCCCCTTGCTTGCTGATGTACCATGACTGAGGTATTGTATGTGATCACTTGAAGAGGTCCTGAGAACCAAAGATGGTTCAGAGAACTGTATGCCTTAATCAGGGCAAGCATTTCCTTGCCATTTATGTGCTTGCATCTGTCCTTGGTGCCCCAACATCACCTGCACTTTTATCACTCCCAAAACTGCTCCCCAAAAAAAGTCCAAAGTACCTGTGGTGATCGACTGCTTTGAAGCAGGGATGGAGGAGAGGTGACCGGGATTTAAGGATATCTGTTGCCTCCACCAAAAATATTCTCTTCTGACAAACCCCAGTACTAGGATCTGAAAAGATAAAGGGTGTTGATGCTGAGCCCAAAGAGATTTCAGATACAACCGTATCTTTCTCATGTGGAGTCATGCCAGGGATATCAAGAGAATCATAGACGCCATGAGACCCAAAATCCTGAGGTGTTCTCTCACAGTGACCAAAGTCTGAGTGGAAAGCCTTAGAAATAGAACTAGATAAAGATCTATTGTTTTTCCTGTGGAAGAAAAACTCTTTGAACTGAGGTGTCTGACATTCCAGGACACAATTCTGTAGGAGGGAGTCAAGACAGATTTTTTAATGTCCTCTTGGAATCCCAACTTGTGCAAGAGATCTAACATTTTGAAAAAGATTCTACAAACATAAGCAAGTCATCTAAATATGGAAAAATGTGGATATCCCGTATCCTGTAATGAGCTATAATTGAAGCTATACACTTTGTGGGCACTCGGTGCAGAACTGATAATGTGATCTGCGCACAAAACCTTAAGAAATGCCTGGCATCTGGATGAATAGGAATGCGATAAGCAACTTTTGAAGTCTAATGTTAGCAGGACACTCAAAAGAGGAAGAACAAGTTGTGACGTGGGTATCATTTTCAATTTGGAAACCATCACAATCAGGTTTAGGAAAGAATGATCGAGAACTGGTCTCCAAGCATTTTCTTTCTTTGACGCAAGGAACATCTTTGAATAAAACGCTTCCCACCCAGGAAGTGGGAGCCAGTTCTATCACTCTTTGGGACATCATGTGATGAAGGACAAGTATAAGCAAGAGTGTCTGATCTGCAAGTTTCCCTGGAAAGGAGGAATTTCCTCCCACTGCCACCTGTAACTCTGCTGAATGTTTATCAGAAGCCATTTTTCTGAAACAGTCTGTTGGCAAACAGAAAAATGGAGCTTCAGATTTTCTGGAAGAAAAAAATGGGGCCAGGGTGGGAGGGAGTCAAAAGTCTCTTGAACAGTCATTCAGACGTGGACCGTCCTTGGTTTTTTGGAACCCCATTGGCACTTCTTAAAATTAGAAGTTATGTACTCACCATAACGTTCCATCTGAGTAGGTGTACTCATTTGTCTGCAACCTGTGGGTTATGGATCCGATATCGGATCCGAACCAGCATGGTTTACCAGCTATGGATCCAAGCTCTCAGCTCCTCCCCTCACCCATAATGCCCTGCTCTACCCTCATGACCTCAGATCGAGTTTGCCAACAGCAAGAACACCCTGAAAAGGGTAACACACAATATGCAGGAAACTGAAAGGCCAGGGGGATAGGAGGGCGGGATGGTTGCAGACAAATGAATACACCTACTCAGATGGAACGTTATGGTGAGTACATAACTTCTAAATCTGAAGTAGGAGACTCATTTGTCTGCAACCTGTGGGACAGAGTCCCCAGCTACCTGAATTTGGGCGGCCATCATGGAAGGATATTCCGGAGCACCGCGGAGCCAAAGGATGCTCTACCCCTAGATGCAAGATCCAACTTGTAGTGGGAAATAAAAGTATGAGATGAAGCCCACGTGGCTGCTGCACAAATATCATCTAGAGGAATCCTAGCCTTAAAGGCTGCCGAGGTAGAGACTGACTGGGTTGAATGGGCGTGTACACCCTCCGGTGCGGGCCTTCCTGAAGCTTGATAAGCCAATAAGATACATTGTGAAATCCAGCGAGACAGAGAGACTTTAGAAATTGGCTTGCCCAAATTAAATTTAGCAAAGGAAATGAACAACTGGTCAGATTGCCTATGACCAGCCATTCTGTTTAGATAAAATCTAAGTTGCCTGTGAACATCTAAGGAGTGAAGCTTGTATTCACCTTTGTTTTCATATTTAGGAAAGAAAACAGGGAGGTTAATGGATTGATTAATGTTTGCTTCAGAAGCTACTTTAGGAAGAAAGGACGGGTTGGTCCTGAGGTAAACATGGTCCGGATGAAAGACCAAGTAAGGAGGTTTAGCTGATAATGCTTGGAGCTCTGAAACTCTCTTGGCCGATGTAATGGCTACTAAGAAGGCAGTCTTGAATGACAAGAATTTGAGATCTACCGTAGCCGCTGGTTCGAAGGGGGGGGCGGTCAAGGCCTGGAGAACTAAGGAAAGGTCCCAGGGAGGAACCGCTTGTTTTACAGGGGGCCTGAGAAGGAAAGTACCTTTAAGGAAAATTTTACACAACTTGGCTGACATGAGTGGACTGGAGTCATGACCAATGTGATAATGTGAAATTGCCGCAAGTTGTACTTTGACTGTGGAACTGCTGGCACCATCGTTAAGAGTGGTTAAGAAATCAAGCACTAAAGGGAGAGGAACTGTGAAAGGGTTCAGGCCTTGCCGCTCCGCCCACAAAGAAAACCGTTTCCACTTGCTACGGTAGACTTTCCTAGTGGACGGTTTATGAGCTGCCACCAGGATCGCCTTAACAAGGGACGAAATACCGGGAGTCCTGATCAAGAGTGGAACTGGAGCAGCCAAGCGGTCAGCTTCAGGTTGTCCAGGTTTGGAGGAGATAGGCAGGATGGATGAGATATCAGATCCGGAATGGGATCTAGAATCCAAGGGGGATTCACCGAGTGAGACCTTAGGAAGGGGAACCAGATCTGTCGAGGCCAAAACGGAGCAATGAGAATCATTCTGCAACCCACCCGAGAGGTTTTCTGAAGAACTTGGAGCATCAGAGGCAAGGGTGGATAAGCATACAGAAGACCGGGTGGCCAAGCATGCACCAGAGCGTCTCTTGGGGAACCTCCTGGAGGAGGTATCAGAGCGAAAAAACTGTCGCACTTGGTGTTTGAGGGAGAGGCAAAAAGATCGCATGAAGGAGTTCCCCACCGTGCGAATATGCGTTCCGCTACTTGAGAATTGAGAGACCACTCGTAAGGGGTCAAAATGGTGCGACTGAGCTTGTCCTCCAGGATGTTGGACCGACCCGGAATGTGCATTGCTATTAGAAAGCGGTTGGTGGAGATTGCCCATTCCCAAACTCTCATGGCTTCTCGACAAAGAGGGTAAGACCTCGTTCCTCCTTGCTTGCTGATATACCAGACAACCGACATGTTGTCCGATTGAATCGCAATTGTCCCCAAGGGAAGAAAGTCCTGAAGTGCTAGCAACGCTAAGAGCACTGCTCTCATCTCTAGAACGTTGATATGCAGTAAGGTCTCTGAATCGTTCCACGTGCCTTGGATGGTCCGGCCCGCAAAATGCCCCACCCGAGGCGGGAGGCGTCCGTGGTCACCGTGGCGAGAGGGGGAGAAGCACAAAATGGGCGGCCTCCGTGGAGATCTGGGGAGTGAAGCCACCACAGGAGGGACCGCTTGCAAGCCTTGCTGATCGCAATGGGATGATGCATAGGAAGAGCAAGGTATGACCACTGTACTAAGAGAGTCCACTGGAGGATGCGCATATTGAGCCTGGCGAGAGGAAGAAGTGCTATAGCAGATGCCATGGACCCTAGAGCCCTCAGGACCAACTCCGCTGGAACAGAACTTGAGTGGAGAATGGCCCGCACCTGGAGCTGCAGATTTTGAACTCTGTCCGCAGTGAGGAAGGCTTTTAAACTCCTTGTGTCTAACCTGGCCCCTATAAAATCTAAGAGCTGTGTGGGCGCTAGGTTGGATTTCTTTGTGTTTATAGTGATGCCCAGATTGGGAGCAAGATGGAGAAAGGAGTCTCGCGCCAATAGTAGTAGATGCCTTGTTGGGGCGGTAAGGAGCCAGTCGTCCAGGTAGGGGAAGACCTGCACCCCCTGAAGCCTCAGGTGGGCCGCTACCACTGCTAATACTTTGGTGAACACCCTGGGGGCTGTGGTGAGACCAAAGGGAAGGACCCGGAACTGGTAGTGACTGGCTCCCAGCCGGAAGCGGAGAAACCTCCTGGAGCGCCTGTCCATTAGGATGTGGTAGTACGCATCTTTGAGGTCTATGGAACACATCCAGTGATTTTCTCCCAGAAGGGGGAGAATAGATTGCAGAGTGACCATTCGGAACTTTTCCTTGGGAACTGCCAGGTACAAGAGAGAAAGGTCTAAAATTGGTCTTAGATCCCCCGTCTTTTTTGGCACTAAAAAGAACCTGGAGTAGAACCCTGATCCGATCTGGTCTGGGGGGACGGGCTGGATGGCTCTTTTCTTTAGCAGATGGCCAATTTCTGCCAAAGCGGCCTCCCGTTGACCGGGTGGAACATCTGGGAGGGACTTCAATTTTGGTAAGTGACGAAAAGGGATACGGTATCCTCTGGATATGATCTGGAGAACCCTGATCTGGAGAACCCAGCGGTCTGATGTTATGGACTCCCATGCCGCTAGGTGCCCCGAAAAACGTCCCCCGACTGCCTCCAGAGTGGAGCAGCCGGGCAACCCCTCAGGGTTGCTGCGCGGGCCATTCAGAGAAGGGTTCTCTGGACCCGAAGTTCCTGGGAGCCCCTCTGCCTCTAGGGCGGCGTCCTCCCTGTCCTCCTCTGCCACGGAAGGACTGGTTGTCCGGAGCAGGCTGGGATTGCTGCGACTTCCGGAACCACATCTTCTTCTGACCCTTTTGGTTCCTAGAATAGGGCCTCTGGGGTGCAGAGAAGTGGATTCCGACGGCAGACAGCGTCTTCCCGTCCTTCTCGCTCTGGGTCAAGGTGTCGCGAACGGTTTTGCCAAAGAGGGCAGAACCATCAAAGGGGGCGTTCGCAAATGACGCTTTGAAGGGCTCTGAGAAATCGCAATGACGGAGCCAGGCCTGACGTCTAGTGACTAGGCCTGCCCCTGCGGCTCTAGCGGCGCCTTCCGTAGCATGGGAGAGTAGCCACATAGAGGTATTGGTAACTGATCCAAGAGTGGCCATGCGGGTGGAGTGCAGCACTTTGTCCTCCTCCGACATGGACTCTGGGGGAGATGCAGCGTATTCTTTAATGAGATCGCGCTGCATCCTAATGACGTGTGCCAGGTAGTTCAGCGCCCTTACCGAGAAGGTCGCTGAACTAAACATCCGCTTCCCCAAGCGGTCCATCATCCGAGACTCCTTGCTCGGGGGATGGACTGAGGGACTCTCCTGAGCAAGTTCCCTCTTGGTGGCCGCCCGTCAACCTGGCATCTACCGGAGGCCCCTTACTCCAATGGGCACGGTCAGACGGTGGACTGAGGATCCTGTCGGGCCTCTTAGGGATTGGCTCCACGGTGTCCGGTTCCTTCCATGCCCTGGTGGTAATGAGGTCCACCAGGGGTCGGCAGGAGGGACACCCAAGAGGTAGACGGGCCCGCTTCAAATGCCTCCAAGAACACGGACTCGTCCAAGGAAGACTTGGGGCAGACCACCCCCCCCTTATGCGGAGCATTTCCATGATGTCTCCAAATGAGACATCCTCGGGGTGACCGTGGGGAGTCTTCCCTTCCTCCAAATCCGTGTCTTCCGTGAGAGACTCGGGAGTCAATGTGCCTCCTTTTGCACGTATGCTTGCGAGGAACATCCTCTGGGGGCTGTCAGAGGACTCCGCAAGCAGCAACCTGTTCCAGGAGAGCAGCTTGGGGCACAGAAGCGGGCTGTCCCAAGGGCCGGATGGTGGAAGCCTGACCCAGTGCAGAGGGAGCGCGGGACGGAGCCGAAACAAGTGCCGGGGGTCCGGAGACCCTCAACAGGGCCCTCTCCACTACATCAAAGGCGAAGGAGCCGACCTCGACCAAAGGATCCGACAATCGGCTCCCCCTCGGATCCGAAGAGTGGATCGGAGCCGAAGCACTCGGATCCGAAGGGACAGTGCGCTCCGACACAGACGGTGCCGAAGGAGCACTGATCCCCCCGGATCCGAGGCTCGGATCCAGGCTCCGAGAGGTCGGATCCGATGCACTCGAGGGCAGGGTCGGATCCGGAGTACCAAGTACTATCGGCGCCGACCCACCCCCTGCTCGGCTCCAACTGCTCCGAACCCAGGTAGCGGGTCGGAGAAGGAGCAATTGGCTTGAAAAAGGGGGTCGAGCTCCCCCCTAGGGGGGGGGCAAGAGCACTCCTATCTGCATCTGGGCCTGGATGAACCTTCTCATCATCCGGTCCAGATCAGCATCCGATAGGCTGTACGTTGATCTCGACGAGGCTACCGAGGTAGGCCTTGAGTGCCTCCTCGATAGCCTCGACGGAGATCGGGTCTCCTCCTCCTCAGGCCCCGGTGAAAAACAGACTGGAGACCGGAGCCGAGGAGGAGGAGAGCCAGCAGACAAGGGGGCCGGGGGAGAAGCCCGCTTGGCTGGCGGGGCCGAAACAGAGGTCTCGGCCCGCCGCTTATGGTGCTTCTCCCTCCGGTCCTTCTTTCTAGCATCCCTCTCCTCCGAACCAGAAACGGGAGGTTGAGTCCCAGGAGGAGGAGGAGGGGGAGCCGGAGAGGGAATAACCGTGGGGACGGTTACCCCCGAAGCAGCGGAGGTCGGAGCCGAGTCCGGCGGCAAGAGACCCGCCAAAACAAGCTTGGACCTTCGCTCCTTCAATGCCCTGGGGTTGAACCCTGCACAAATGGAACATCCAGATGTGAGGTGTTCAACCCCCAGGAATCTAACACACCAAGTGTGGCCATCAGCTGGGGAAAGCTTATGGCCACACTCGGAGCACTTAGAGAAAATAGCCTTGGGCTGCTCAGACATCCCAAGCTAACAAATAAAAGTTACTAGAACTAAAGTAAAGTAACTAAAAAACAAAAATCACTCACAGGCCCAACACACACACTACGCTACCAGCGAGGGGAGGGATATAAATTTAAGATTAAACTCTAAAAAAAGTAATAATACAAGAGGGAAACCTACACTTTCACACAAATTAACCAAAAAATTTTTAAATTTGACTAATTTAAACACTGAATATAGCACTTAGCTGGAGAGCTGGAAAAAACAATCTGGTCACCATGCGCGGCAAACGAGATCTGAGGTCATGAGGGTAGAGCAGGGCATTATGGGTGAGGGGAGGAGCTGAGAGCTTGGATCCATAGCTGGTAAACCATGCCGGTTCGGATCCGATATCGGATCCATAACCCACAGGTTGCAGACAAATGAATCTCCTACTTCAGATCATCTGTTTACCTGAATTCTGTTCAGACTCTTTACTCTGTTTGCCAAAACTGGATAAGGATAAAGAAAATCCATTGTACAGTTTGGAAAAGGATTCCCTGGTTCAGCTTGACCCTTTCATCACACTTTTTGATTACCTCTTCAACAGAGGGTCTTAACACTAAATCTCTATCCAAGGGAGAATTTAAAACCTCATTTTTAAATCTTCTGGGAGGTTCTGAGACTGCAGCCTAGCAAACCTCCTTGAAACAGTACCAGAGACCATAGCCCTGGAAAAAGTAACAGTCACACCACTGCAAACAATGAGTAGTGACCTGTGCATTAGAAGAAACTAAGTTATTTAAAGCAGTTTTTTTCTTCACAAGAAGAAACTACTGGATAAAATATTCCTCATACTTTCACAGTATTTCATAACAAACTAATACATGAGCCCGACAGCTTAAAATTCTGAAAATCACAGTTGCAGAAGTATACACTTTTCCCATACCTATCAATAATTTTCCCATCCTTATTAGTGAGAGCTAGATTAGAATTAACTACCCGCTTAGCAGCGGTGGAGTCGACCAAGGCTATAGCTGCTGGGTCAGGTTTGGAAACAGTGTATAAAAAGTTTACAAACTGAGAAATTATACCTCCTGTCTGCCTTTCTAGGGACAGATGGCCGATTAGCAAGAAAACTGCAAGGTAGTAAAGACACACAACATCCTCTAAACCAGACAGGAGAGGGGGAATGAGTGTAGGTTCTAGAAAATCCTTCTGTAATAACTCACAGTATTTTCCTGGAACTGAGATCCATCCATCCACAACCCCTTTCCCCCCACTTTTTTTGCACACAGGGTCGGTGTCACTTCAACAGTGAAAATCTTCTAGTGCCAGGTTTTACACATAAGCAATGCTTTAAAGTTTTGCTACACAATTTGATGTGAATCTGATCTCTGATGAAGGTCCTTATTTAGAGCTAAGAGAGTCCATGAGTAGCTACCCAAGAGGCAAGCATGGAACTCTGTCCTGATGGTGAGGAAAGTGGAATTTCCAAACCTTGATATAAAAGTTACATACCCAGCTTGCCTGAGAACTGGCCTGGCAGTTCAAGCATCCTCGCCCTCCCTCCCTCTATCCCCTGCCTCAGCCCTGGTAGAATTGGGGAAGTCTAACTGCAGGCAGGCTATCATGATACCTTTTAATTTCTGTCCTTCTTGCTCCATCTTAGAATGGGCTGGCAGAGCTGGAAAAAGCTCATGATATGTGAGGCATTAAGGTCAAAAGGGGAAGGGGCAAGGTAAGCTGGGACAGTTTCAAATGTTGAGCTGTTCAGGTTCTGCTGGCCTTAGTCTTGATGGTCATAATATGGAAGTGCTAATCCTGATCTATCATTACAGCAGATATCTAACTTCTGCACACCACTTTTGTCAATGTGCAGAATTCCTCTCTATATGACACTGTTTGACCAGAAAGCAAAAAAGAACTGCAATATTCAAGTTTCTGAATCACAACTGTACCAGAAAGCCGTCTGCGGCATAGCTAAAGTTTTTATTACATGCTTTCCTCATCTTTAATGTGTACAATGTATTCCATTGATCAACAGTAAACCTTGCTCTTATAACGTGCTTCCAGTTGCAAGAGCTCATTTTTCCTGCTGCAGAAATAAACCTCTAGTACTTTCATCCAGTTCCTAGTAAAACTTGACACCCTGCATAATAAAGTCAGTACTTGGGGAAAAAAACTAAGCTACTCTGTCATGTGTGTATTCAATTCCATTTTCAAGGCAGGGCATTGATATCTACATCAAATATCAAATCATATAGCAATAATATAAAATTATAATTCCCCTCTTTGCCATATAATGTCGCATATCACATAAAAAAAAAAAAGAAAAACTCTATAAATTAAGCTTCCTGAAACAATACAGCTATCCTTAAGTTACAAAATCACCTACTTTACCTAATTTTTGTACATGACGAGTTAATTAAATAGTTATTATCGTCATCTCCCCCTTCTCCCATTTTCAACAAGGGGTCGGTGTGTCATGTCAACAGTCAGCATCACTCTTAATTCAGTGCCAACCTCCTACAGTCAATGTAAATATGGAGTAAGCAGGTATCACTGCTTAACCTCTAATATTCACCTTTCCCATAACTCTGCATTAACCAATGAGAGCAACTTAAGACACTGATGACAGACCTTTATCAAACACTTTTCTAGCACTCATTGAAATAAAATAATTCAGCCTTTTTATCATTTCTGCCACCTTAGGCAAAAAAAAAAAAAAAAAAAAAAAAAAAAAAAGCTTACTGGGCACAATGTCCAAGTAATAAACAAACCAAATACACCACCACATTGACAATTGCTTATAACATGTAATAAACAAAACAGTACGCATGTAGCAGACTTTCGAGTTAGTCACTTAACACTTATGTTTATCATTTTCCAAATGATCAAACATTCTGCTATCCTTCAAAACTTCACACCAAGACCACCAAAATATACAGTTTGTAAGCCTTCCACCATGTTTCACAAACACTAATCACTTTTCATAAATGCCAGAGAGAATTCTGCCAGTGTACTACATTTAAGACTATCCTAAACAATAGCTTCTGGACATCCTGCAGGGTAACTGGTTTTCTTCTTTAAGAAAATAGCTAACTTGCTTGGTTATGGATACTTCATAATGTTTTTGGGAACCTATACTACTTTTGTAAGCCCTGCAGACTAGACTGCTTTCTTCTACAGACCGGTAGCAATAAATTCCCATAGAATTATTTCAGTGCCTGCAACAAAAAAGCAGGTTCTTCACTATTTTCACCCTACTGTATCTTTTATATTTATATACCATAAAAAGACATCTTTTTCTATCTTAAAAGACACCTCCTTTTCTTTCCCTTTTGCATCTGTTTAAAAAACGACTTGGAAAATATGTTTATAAATTGATTTGAAGTCATGTATGCATTTCTGTATTGATGTAGCACATCAAACATGTTTCTCTAATTCTCCATGCAGATTTTGTCATTAAATCTTATGTTTGTACATTTACTTCAACACCTATGACTTTTACACAGTCACAAGCACACATGTACACGTACATAATTAGTTCCATCTCCTAATACATCTGTATTATGACACAGTTAATAACCCTCCCACTTGCAAAAAAAATTTTCACATACAAATATAATCACATTCATTTTAATAACCAGACTTTATATAATATCAACCGGTGTACTCTATCAATTTATACTCTTACAAAGAAAAGGCAAGCAAAAAAAAGTATTTTAATATCCAGTCATCCTAATCTATTTTGGAGCTTAAAACTAAGCCCCATTCCTCCATACTGTTCTGTATCACACATCCAGGACACACCACCATTTTCCTTAGTAATTTAAAGTGCCCTGGGATCATGATCAAATGGAGTCCTAGACAAGGTGACTAACCAGCCATACACGCGTGCACACTTACATGCACGCACGTGCACCCATTCCAGTATCCCACTACTTGGCTCCCCCTCCCATTACCATAAAAACTGCTCAAAACTGTCAGTGTGCACAATGATTTTCTTCTTAACTTTTGAAAGGATTACAGAAATGTGGATTTAAATTATCCTTTGCTGACCGTATTTGTCCCACTATGCCAACAGCCTCTATTCAGGAGAGACCTGAGATGGTAGTTATACTTGTTGTATCTTTCAGCTTTCCCCGGTTAGGGGTCGCCACAGCAGAACTCCGGTCCGCTAATGATTGGCAGTAGTTTTTTTACATACCGACTTGCCAGGCCTGAGGCACAACCTTCAACGAAGGTACGCCCACTCATGCATGTCTCCACACAGAAGACGCTTTAGCTGAGAATCGAACAGAACACTAGGGGAAATTTAGCAAGGGCAAAAAGAAACTTCCACTACACTTTTTGATAGGTGCTGTGGGGTCTTTTACATCCACCTGAGCTAACACCAGCTCAGGCAGATGGAGTCTCGGTTTAATGTCTCATCCACAGGATGACACAGTAGTGCAGCACTGCAATGTCAACAAAAGATACTACCTGGTGTGGGCAAATAACCTACAACCTTCTGTACCAAAGGCAAGCATGTTACTTGTTGGGATACTGACACTTTAAAATTTTATAGCACAAACAGAGATGGCCATTTGCTAGACAAAACAAACCAGTTGCACACTGAAAACAGACTTAGTGTGAGAAACAGTAAACTTTGCTTCCTCTGAAGCTCACATTCTTTGAAAATACACCAGGCCAGTGACAGATTAAGGGCATCTTGGTCCCCCAGCTGATTTCAAACCATGGGTCCCCCTACATAAATTTTAGGACCATGCATAAATGCATGTGTTTTGGATACACCTTCCTGCTTTATATTTATTTCTTGTTTAATACAGCAACATTTGTTTAAGTGCATTTTAAATTGGTAGTTTTGAACATTTTTTCAAGAAAGCAGTAAAAACAAAAAATATTAACCAATAATGACAAAAAGTATCCATTTCAGGGCATTTCAACCATAAAATGCCACTCGGATTGCTCACATTATAAACCACAAATATCGGTCATCAGCAATTACGATCACTAAATTGACTGAGTATACATTACATCTGACTATGATTTAAATAAAATGGCCACAGTAAAGTATTCCAATTTGCTTTACATAAATGCACACTAGTCTTAGAAAGACAAGACAAGACTAATGACTTTTTAACTTTACCACCTCAGTATGGTCTGTTATTTTTATCTACAGACATCTCCCATCCTTCTCATTCGCCTGTGTCAAAAAATTAACAATAATGACCAAAGGCACATACTTCCATATTTCAAATCTGTTTCACACAAACACATTAGCCAATGTATTCCTACTTCATTCTCTCTCACACACACACACACACACACACACACACACACACACACACACACATACACACACACACACACACACACACACATACACATACACACACACACACACACACACACACACACATCTTGCAAAGCCAGATTAAAGACCATTTAAAAGGGACCCAATAACAGCTTAAGGTACTTTCCTCCACATTGAGCACCATCTCCACCAGCAGTTTCTTTGTTAACAGTGTACACCCCTTACTGCTATAAAAAAATAAACAAGTCATTTATTTGTAGCTTTGGATGAGCTACATTAAACTGTATAAAGATCACTACCATCATGCCATAAGCTCCAGCCAGGTGCAGCACAGTTTAAATACAGGAGTATTTATGAGAGCATAAGAAACATCAGCCACTTGATAACATATGCAAAGTCAATATGCATAACTTCTGCAGAAGTAAATGTTATCTGAATCATTCTACATTAAAGAGAATAAATACTAACACAGAAGATGCTGCTGGCAAACAACTGCAGTTCAGTGCTTCACCTACAAATGCAGTGCCTGCTGCCCCTGAAGAACGTTGTGCTGGTTTTATTGCCGTAACATTTCCTGAACTACATGAGCTATGCAAATAGGGGATGGCTGGCAAACGACAAAAGGTTCATAGGTAATAGGCATGCAATCCAGGAAAGCCATTAACCAGTTTAGCCTAAACTGCCATTTGCACCAAGCTTTGTCTGGTTAAGTGACTTGCTCAATATCACACAAAAAGTAAATGAAGGTGGACAACCCAGCACCTTTGCTAAAGGAAGCAGATCATTAACAAGTCAGAGCTTTATTCCTCTCCAATAACTCCTAGAGTAACAGCTTTAAACTAAATGCACAAATCCTTCAAAATGTGACATTGTTGAGAAGACTGTCACAGTAATATACAACAATAACTACATAATGGATGCTTCTGACCATCACTTCAAATAATGCAGTTTATATGACGTGATAACGGTCATCCTCTCTGCAGCTTCTGGAATCTGTAAAGAAAGTACTGCAAAAATATACTACCAAAAAGCAACATGTTTATACTATATTACACAATCCAGGCCTAGTAATGAATTCACTCATCCTGTTGTGCAATGAATAAAGGAAAACAATTACAGACAATATAAATGCAGCTTTTGTTCAACAACCCACAAGTCAAACAAAAATAAGAAAAATTACGACACAAGGAATACTGTTTTTATTTTTCTGGGGGGAGGGGGGTCCTACATGTAGGACGCCTATATCTCATTTTTGACCTTCCTATGTCTTCTCTGTCATCAAGAACAGCTATTCTTTCTGACATCACTAAGTAGAGGTCCAACAGACTTGAATGGTTAATGATGCTGCATTGTTCAACATACACCTTGAGAGTCAACAAAGCTGGATCATGCACAAATGGGGCTCTGTGCAGGGTAATGAATCAGGCCTCTGCCAGCCATGACAATATCTCATTACTTGGCTGTCTCTCCTCAGATTCCATAAACACTCTTAAAACCTGTCAATGTCCATACTATTTTCTTCTTTATTTTTAAAATAACTACAGAGATTTGGATTACATTTAAAAAAAAAGAAGTTATGTACTTAACGATAACATTCCATCTGTGTTTTCCATTTTCATTCTTCCTCAATTAATGGGATCAGATCGGATCTGATCCTCGGAGCAGACTCCGTTTTACTAGCTTGTGGCCACCAACAAACTCTTGAGCTCCTTCCCTACGCACAATGCACCACCCCTAACATCCCTCATATCTTGTTTGCAGCTTGACAGGAAGCCTATAAAAGAAGTGCCATAACTGAAGTTCAATACAAGGACACAAGTATCCTGAAATAGCTCATTCCTTCAGAAGTTAGTTAAGAAAAATGTAGGGGTATGGTGGGTGGGGAGTTGATGAAGAATAAAAATGGACAACACAGATGGAATGTTATGGTAAGTACATAACTTCTTTATCGAATGTCCATTTTCATGCCTTCCACAGCTAATGGGACAGAGTGCCTGGCTATCCAAATTCTTGGGTGGACTCCAAGAAAGGATAGTCTTGAGTATGGTTGAACAAAAGGCTGCTCTTCCCAGAGACCAAATCTAGTTTGTTATGAGTGATAAAAGTATGAGGATTTGACCAAGTTACAGCTGCACATATATCATCCATAGAAGCTCTAAATTAGAATACAGCACAAGTTGCTACAGATCTGGTTGAGTGAGTCTTTAATGGTTTTGGTAAGGGAAGATTCAATTTGTTATAGATAAAGGAGATGCAATTTGTCAGACGTCTAGCTAGAGTTACCTTCATAACAGATTCACCCAATTTATGAGCAAAGGAAAAGTACAGTTGTGTACCTACCATAAATGTAGATGTTAGAGTGTATTCACTGTTGCAGTCATTACAATTGGGTTATCCTGCTGGCAGGCTACCCACAGTCAACCTGAATTCCAAAGTCTAGGTCCAGCGTCGGTTGCTGTCGCCTCCTCCCTGACGTCAGTGCGCCAGGGGTATAAAAGATGCAGCAGACACCATTTTCTTCAGTTTTTCTTGCCCCAGATGTCAGGTGCTCCCAAAAGGGTAGGCTAAAAATATGTCAAAGCATGCATGCACCAAAGTCAATTATTCCTTCATCAACAAGCAAATACACCACATAGGTTGTATAGAATACATAAGTACAGATAAGTTCCAGCAAAGATAATGGGGATGGTGGGTGGGTAACCTGGACTGCAACAGTGAATACACTCTAACATCTACATCTACATTTATGGTAGGTACACAACTGTACTATGTTCATCGTGTTTCACTGTTGCAGTCATTACAATTGGGTTGAATCCCAAAGCTAAAGTTGGGAGGCTGGAGCTAAATAAGATTAGGAGCGGCTATGAGGCCCTGCAGAACTGCAGTGGCAAAGCCTGCCCTGGATTTAGAGTAGAGTGGTAAGTGATAGTGCTTTGTAAAAGTGTGCACTGAACTCCAGGTTGCAGCCTCTAAAATGTCTTTGGTTGGTACTCCTCTGAGGAAGGCTGCTGCTCTGGTTGAATGTGGCCTAATGGCCTTAGGCACTGATTTGCCATGTTGCGAATAGCAGAAACGAATGCAGTGGCCTATCCACTTTGAAATAGTCTGCTTTGAGATGGCCTTTCCTTGCGGTCCTGCAGCATATGCCCCTAGTAATTGCTCAGCCTTTCTGAAAGCTTTGGTTCTGTCCAAGTAGAAGCGCAGCTGTCTGTGTATATCCAAAGAATGCAGAAGTCTCTCACCCTTATTCTGTGGGTTTGGATAAAAGGTAGGCAAGTGAATAGTTTGGTTAAGGGCCACGTTGGACACTACCTTGGGCATAAATGTCGGGTTTGTCCTCAGAGAAACCCTATCTGGATGGAAAATGATAAAAGGTTCCACAGCCATGAGTGCCTGTAGCTTGGATACTCATCTTGCAGAGGTTATTGCTATGAGCAGAGCTGTTTTCCAAGATAAAAATTTTATATCAGCTGCAGCGGCTGGCTCAAAAGGAGGCAGGATGAGTTTTTCCAAGACATAATTGAGGTCCCATGCAGGTACTCCTTATCTCCTTGGAGGCCTTAAGTTTTTGGCTCCTCTGAGGTACTGCTTTAGTAAAGGATGAGAAAAAATAGGTGGCTCTGTATTGTAATGAGCTGAAATGGCAGAGGCGTGAATCTTAACTGATGAAAAGGATAGGCCTTTGTCCAGCATCTCAGTTAAGTATTGCAAAATCTGAGGAATATTTGGTACAATTGTGTCAATTCCTTGTGCCTGGTTCCGAGCACAGAATCTCTTCCATTTTTCAGCATAAGATTTTCTGGTATTAGGCCTCCTGGCCTCCAAAATAACATCAATCACTGCTTTAGAAAGAGGGGTGTTTTGAATGACTACATTATCCGCCATGCTGCCAGATTTAAGGTCTTGAGTTGGCTGTGCAGGATCCGATTGTTTTGTTGGGACAGTAAGTGAGGAATTTGAGGTAATGTCCAGGCTGGGCATTGAGACAAGTTCCTTAGGATTGGATACCAGTGCTGGGGGAGCCAGTCTGGGGCAATCAGTATCATTTTTGGCTTCTTTTGTCTGACCTTTAGGAGTACCTTGGGGAGGAGGGTCAGTGGAGGAAAGACATATACTGTTAAGTTTTTCCAGCTGAAAGATAGAGCATACACTTTCCATGCTTGCTTGTGATAAGCCCTTGTGCAGAATTTCTGTAGTTGGCAGTTGTGAGGGGAGGCAAATAGATCCATGTCCGGGCATCCCCATTTCCTTGTTATCATGCTGAAGACTTGCGGATCCAATTTCCACTCGTGGGGATCCATGAGGCTTCTGCTCAGTTCATCTGCCAGAGTATTTATCTTTCTTGGCAGGAATTGTGCCTGCAGATGTACTTTGTAAGTCAATGCTGTGTCCCACAAAGTCATGGCTAGTCTGCAAAGGGGAAAGGAATGAATGCCTCCCTGCTTGTTTATGTACCACATGACTGTGGTATTGTCCGACTTTATCAGTAGTTGTCCTGGATAAAGTTGATCCTTGAAGGCTGTCAGGCCATTCTGAACAGCTAGCATCTCTTTTTGATTGATATGTAAATGCATTTGGCTTGCGGACCATGTGCCCTGAATACATCTTCCTGCCATGTGGGCCCCCCAGGCATAATCTGATGCATCTGTTGTTAATGTCTGCCACTGGCTGTGGGTAAAGTGAATGGCTGTCCCTTGTTGTGGTGACAGGCCTTTGCCCACCATTGAAACTCCTGTTGCAGGCAGGGAATGAGGGTAATTATTGTTTCCAGGCTGTGGCAATATAGAGTCCAAACACTTTTTAGATACCATTGAAGTTTCCTCATATGCAGTCTTGCATATGGAATTAGCAGAATGCAGGATGCCATGAAGCCCAAAGCCTGCAGAATTTTTCTTGCAGATAAGTGGGCCTTTGTTGCCAACAGTTTGAAATAAGTAGTCAGTTGCCTTTGTTTGTCTGGCGTGAGATAAGCCATCTGGGCAGTTGTATTTAAGCTTGCACCCAGGAATATTATCTCTTGAGAGGGTACTAGTTTTGATTGCTTTTCGTTTACTGTGTACCCTAGGCATGTTAGTAATCTTTTTACAAACGCCAGATGCTGTAGTAGAATGTCCTTGTTCTCTGCTTGAATGAGGCAGTCGTCCAAGTAAGGATATATTTGTATTCCTCTTTGTCTGCAGAATGCAATTACTGGAGCCAGGCATTTTATGAAGACCCTGGGCGCAGTAGATACGCCAAAAGGCAGTGCAGAGAATTGGTAGTGCATTGAGCCAGCTATGAATGTGAGGTATCTTCTGCATGATTGTCTGATTGGGACATGCAGGTATGCCTCTTTTAGGTCTAAAGTCACAAGCCAAGCCTTCTTGCCCAGCATGGGCAGAAGCTGCTGCAGAGTCAACATTTTGAATTTTGGAATATCCAGATATATGTTTAGAATAGATAGGTCCAGTATTGGTCTCCAGGCTTTGTCTATGCTCTTGCTCTGGTACTTGCTGAATGGCCCTCATGTCCATGAGGGATGAAACTTGCTTTTGTGCCTTTGCCCATTGATTTTTTGGCAGGTCTGACAAACTGTGTGCCCTTGGCAGGGCATGAAAGTGAAACTTGTAGCCTTGTGACACTATGTTCAAGACCCATTTGTCCTGGATTATTATGTGCCAATTTTGATGAAAAAGTGCTAGTTTTCCCCCTAAAGGTGCTGCCAGAAGATAAGTGCTTGACACAGGCAGGGGGAAGTCATTGGGACTGTTTCCTGTATGGCTTTGATTGGTGGTCTTCGCTTTTGGAGGTAGAAGCACCCCATTGTTTAGACATGTATGTGCCTTGGGCTGGGATCTGCCTCTAGGGTGTCTGTATCTGCCCCTTGTGGCCTGTCTGACACTGGAAAGTACCAATTCTCTGTAGGCCAGTGCCTGCTAAATCTTGGAGGCTGTACCTGTAAGAAATCCTTGACTGTTTGCATAGATTTTGCTTTGTCCTCCATTTTCTTCAACACCTCCTCTGCTTTAACACCAAACAAGGTAACATGCTGTAATGGAGCATCTAATAATTTTGCTTTAACATGATCAGGCAGATTCTGTTCCTTTAACCAAGCATGGCTCCTGATGTCAGAACCCGTAACAGCGGCTCTGCAGGAGGCCTCCAGAGAATCAAAACCACATTGCAAAGTATGCTTTCCAACTTGTTCAGCTGCATGCAATAAATCCTGCATTTCTTTGTTTTTTGCACATTCACAATTTAATCAACATTTTCTGTTTAAGCAGTGACATAATATATTCCTGATATTTAAGCATATGAAACTGACAATTTAGAGCACTTACAGCTAGGATAGCAGAAGTGTAAATCTTTTTTAGCCATCTGTCCAGTGCCCTAGAATCCCTGTCAGAGGGGGTAGGGTTTTTACAGTGGAAGCCTTGACCCCTTTGGGACCCTGAGAGATAGTTTCTGGGTCAGCAGCAGGGTTTTTAAAAAGAAATTTATGTGAATCTGGAACCCTGTAGTATCCGTTTGGCTTAACGGAAGCTGGAGGCAAGGAGTCAGGAGTCAGACTGGACTCTGAAAAAACATCTACAATGTCTAACACAGGTGGAATAGCAAGGGGCCTGTGCTGAGGTAGTAAAAGGAAGTCTCTGAGCCTTTTCTTAGATTCTGAATAACCTTGGCTCTCCCAGTGGAAATGTTCCTTCATGGTATGCAGAGTTTCCCCAAAAGAATAATCCTCAGGAAGAGAGGCTGAATTGATAGATTCTTCAGCATCAGAATCCTCATAGGGAGGTAGAGAGTATTCCTGATCAGAAGAGGAATCACATAGGGAGGTAGAGAGTATTCCTGATCAGAAGAGGAATCACATGAAATGGAAACCTGATCTGAAGATTCATATTCTGTTTCTTGCCTAGGCCTCTTATCAGGAGGGGGATGGGAACCCCTGATCAAAGTAATTAGGTCTTCGGCCATTTTGAGCATCTGTTTTTTAGGCATGGAGGCCTGTCCATGGGGCTGTTGTACTTGTTTCTTAATCTTTAAAGGTGCTTTAGTCTTTGCCTTTGCAGCTGAAGTCGCTTTTACATATAATTGTGTAGGCCTGAAAACACCCTCAGAAGCCAATGCCTGCTCAGCGGCTCCGGACCCATCTGAGGGAATAGTTTCTGAGGTTCCAATACCTTGAGTTTCCAGCGGTCTAGTCAGCTCCACGTGGGAGTCGGTAACGGCCTGCAGCTCTAAAGTAGTGGGCGTCAGGGGCTGCGAAAGCGCCTCACTGAGAACCAGCGACTGGTTTAAAATAAGCCTCGTCTCAGTTCTGGACCTCAGATGCTTGGCCTTTTCTTTTTCTTTGCGTTTCTTGTGAATTGCGGTAGTCTGATGGCTATCCGATGACATTGTGTAATTAAATCTTCTGCCAAAATAGTGAAATGCAAAATCGTACCGATGCTTAATAGCGCGTTGGTTAAATCTAGCACAGAACCGACAATTAGCAACGTCATGGTCAGGGCCTAGGCAAGGAATACAGTAGGAATGAAAGTCCTTATGAGGTATTTGCTTCCCACACGAAATACAATTATTAACTTTTTCTGACATCGGTCTGGAGCAAGAAAAAAGTTTCCCCAATGGGGTACTTAGCTTTTAATGAAGACTTCGGATCTGAAATTCGAACACAAAAATCTCAGGAGTCGGCCGACCGGCACTTGTGAACTGCTTTTGCTTCGGGCATTGCGCGGCAAGAAAGACTGAAGAAAATGGCGTCGGCTGCATCTTTGATACCCCTGGCGCACTGACGTCAGGGAGGAGGTGACAGCAACCGAAGCCGGACCTAGACTTTGGAATTCAGGCCGACTGCAGGTAGCCTGCCAGCAAGATAACCCAATTGTAATGACTGCAACAGTGAAACACAATGAACATCAGATAACTGCTCCGTCTTTCTAACCTCTTTTGCTCTGTCTAGACAGAAATGTAATTGTCTATAAACACCCAGCAAGTGTAGCATATACATTGCCCTTTATTTGTATATTGTGGGAAAAACACTGGCAAGTTAATGGAGTGGTTAATGTTGGATTCTGACACCACCTTAGGAAGGAAGTATTAGTACTTAGCGTGACTCTATTCTTATGAAAAATCAAATATGGGGGCTTAGAAGGTAACATTTGAAGTTCTGAAATTCTTCTAGCAGACGTAATTGCTATTACTAAAAAAGCAGTTTTCCAGGTCAAAAATTTAAGATTGCATTTATCTGCAGGTTCAAAAGAACAGTCCATTAAGGCTTGCAGTACTAAATTTAAATCCCATGGAAGCATGGGGTATTTAAATGGGGGTCTTAACAGAAAAGTACCTTTCAAAAATGCTTTACACTGTTTAGAGGAAGCCAGGGAAGAATTCAGAAATCCTACATGCAAGTTAGAGATTGCTACGAGTTGAACTTAATAGTTGATGAACTAACACCCTCACTAAACAAACTCTCTAAAAATTCTACAACAGAATGAAGTGGGGCTGAGAAAGGGGCTAATTCTGTTTTTCCAATAAACTTTCTCCATTTACTCCTGTAGAGTTTTCTAGTGGAAGGTTTATGGGAAGATAAAAGTATGTAATGAACAGGGTAAGAAAGCATTGGTTGCCTGGCTAACGAGTTGGAAAAATCATGCTGTCAGTTTGATACTTGTGATGTCTGGGAGAACCATGCCTGTTGGGTGAGACAGAAGGTCTGGAATTGGATCCAGAATCCTAGGTGGGTATAGTAGATGAGGCAAAAGAAAGGGGAACCAGATCTGCAGAGGTCAGTAAGGTGCAATGAGAATGACTTTGCTCTTCAACTGGGCTTCTTTCTGAAAGAATTTGGAAATTAGGGGAGATGGAGGATAAGTATACAGAAGACCATAGGGCCAGTTGCAGAGCACAACATCCCTCTGGGATTCCCCCGGTGGGGGGATCAGGGCAAAGAAGATGCTGCACTTATTGTTTAGGGGGGATGCAAACAGATCACAGCAAGGCTAGCCCCCACTGACTGAAAATCATTTCTGTCACTTTTTTGTTAAGGGACTACTCATGAGGTACTAAAATGGACCTGCTCAGTTTGTCTGCCATCACACAGGACTTCTCCGGAATATGTGTTGCGATTAGAATGCGGTTGGAATATATCATCCATTGCCATACTCAAGGCTTCTCAAAACAGGGGATAAGATCTGGTTCCCCCTTGCTTGTTGATGTACCAGACTACTGACTTGTCTGTCTGGACTGGAACTGTCCTAAGAGGAAGAGAGTTCTGGAATATCTGCAATGCTAACAGCACCACTCTTATCTCCAGAGTACTGATATGCAGGATAGCCTGTACAGGGGACCAAGTGCCTTGGACTGTTTTCCCCAAGAAGTGCCCCCCCCCCACCACCCAATCTGGGAAGCGTCTGTGGTCACTATGGTCTTGGGCTGAGGGAGGATTAAAGTATGACCTTGTAATACCTGTTGCGACTGCATCCACCAGGAAAGGTATCGTTTGTATACCTGAGTTATTCTTATCTTTGCTGACATGGGTTGAGAAAGCATTGACCATTATATGTTGCTTGCATCCACTGAAGAATTCTCCTGTGGAATCTTGCTAAGGAGACTAAAATTATTTCCACTGACAATGATCCCAGGGCTTGCAGAATCAATCAGTCTGAAATTCCAGCACTGCAAGTTATTTTCCTGACCTGCATCCTTAATGTTTGCACTCTTGATAAAGGAAGAGAAGCTACCACAGACACACTGCTGAACACTGTTCCCATGAATTCTAATGTCTGGGTTAGATGCAGATGAGGTTTGTTGCAATCTATGGTTATTCCAAGATGCAAACAGGTCTGTAACACCCAAGTCCTAGCTTCTATCAGTTGATGCCTGGTCAGGGCGGTAATGAGCTAATCATCTAAATAAGGAAACACCCAGAATCCTTGCAGTCTAACTCATTCACTCCATAGCAGGTCAGAAAAAGCTGCCTGCTTAATTCCACCACAGGAACAACAGTGCAGCCTGAGCTCATTTTCAGAAAATCCATTTGTAATACCATACAGAAAACAAATGTTCTTAACTATAAGAGCTAGACTAAAAATGTAAATGCGAAAGTTGTTCATCAGACACTGACCTTTCTTTCCAATAGTGTAAATGTTGATAGTGCATATCAATATCATTATTAAATATTTGGCAAGCAATGCTGATGTTGTGCATATTTTTTACCTTTGTGGAAAAGCAAAGCACAACATCTTAGTCAATGTACCATGTAGACCCATACAATTTGTATTCAATTTGTATGAATGTCAGTTTTAAAATGATACCTTAACCATTACTGTGTGATGCTCCTTTGCAGAGATATTCACAGAAATATGATTAATATATTTCTCAATGAATAAATAAACAAAGCATAATATCTCATCACCTGTAACAGACAGAGGCTGCATATCAATGTACAAGTTGTATGTCTCAATGTCAGCTTCAAAATGATGCATCGCTTGTGTCATCACCATTCTCCCTTGCAAAGATATGGGCATAATAAGAGTTCTTTTACCATGTTGTAAGGAGTAACACTGTCTTCAAAATGAGGTATTACTTGGTGCACAGATATGCTCCCTTGCAAAGTTATTTACCAAACTATGAAAAAAAAATCATAATTTCCATAACCTGTCTGAAACAAACTTCAATATCTGTACATGTGTACAACATAACGGCACAGTTATTTTACCATAGGTACATAAGTGGTGATGACGCTGCAGAGGTACATACCTACCCATCCATGAAAACACCAAATTACACACAATGACTGATGAAGGGGCATAGAAAGGGAACATGTAAATGGAAAAAACAGGGTAAGGACCACCACTCCACTAATATGCTGAGGACAGGCATGGAGCTTCAGCTCATGTGCATCTGAAGTGTCCCATACCAGTGCTGATTACCCACTCAGACTGCTGGTAGCAGCAATGACTCCTGATTGCATGCAGTGCCAGCACTCTGCCTTAACTCTGCCTTTTCTATTTACATGTGTTCTTTCAGCAATGCCCATAAGGAGTGAAAGAGGGAAGCTAATGTAAACCCTCTTGCCCTGACCTACATACATTTACTACATCTGAAGGGAGGGAGGGAGAATGACTGGAGAGCTATAGCAAGACAACATGTGAAAAGACCAAGACTGACCAGGCTTTGTCTTTTTGCATGTGTCCTTTCCCGGAGGGAAACATTGCATCACAGTGGCATACATTCTTCCACATGCACACAAAACCATAAACAAAGTATAAATGTATACTCCTACGAGAGTCCTTGTGTAGTATGTCATATCACCTTAGTAATATATAAGAAACGCATTACTGATTTTATACACTCAACACAATACAGACATTAGACAAGGTATAATACCAACATCAGAGAAGGTACATGAAGAAATACACATGTGAGACAGTTTACATTCCATGCACACACCTACTAACTGCTTGTTGATGTTTGAAGTAGAGGGAGAGTATGTTGCTGTGTGTGAGAAGGTCAGAAATCTCAACTGTCCAGATAAGTTTCATAGTTTTACTCTGTTTATCACAACAATTTGTGATTTTATGGCAAATCACAGGACACAAAACACTAAATAAGAACATATATATTCATATCCTTCATACAGCCTACCAGAAATCCTCTTATTCTAGCAAATGGGGTGGGGTGGACTGCAATGACTCCAAGTGGAGAAAAAGTCAAGTCTGACTTGTGCATTCATCATTGTGATAATGACTTCTACTTATGTGAATAACAGAGACAGCTGCTGACAGTTTTGCCCGAAAAGTGATAATGACTCAGTCCTGTATTGTAACTGCACTGTGCTAATGACATGCAAAGTTATGCATGCTCAGACACAGGTGATAACTGCCTGTTGAGTAGGCATTCATTATATTACCTTCTGCAGCTTCAGTAAAAATAGTACAACACTTACTCAGTAAAAATAGTATAACACTTATTAGTGACCCCTTCCTCCCACCTATTTGTTAGCAAGGTACCAAGCAATGAGGAATGATTTGTATTACAATTCTTTGTCTACATCACAAAATGCTGTGGTCAAGTAAATTACACCATTATCATATGCATTTCACTTCCAAAGCACTTGGTTAGACTCACTTGGTCAGTGGACACTTTGGAAGGGCATATGCAGCAACTAGAGTACCTCAATTGTCCCTTACAAAAGGAATACAAGGTGTAACAAACCTGCTTTATGCAGAGTGCTGTAAAGCCCTTTCCCTCTATTCAGTCTCCTATGGATTGCTGAGGGGTATCTATTTACGTAAACACTTCCAAAAAAATCCTAAACCCTCTGGACTTTGTTGCATACTTGGGAGATATACACCTGTCCTTTCATTGCTCCTTTGTATATTGTCTTTCCACTCTCTCTCCGTCTAGCCAATCTTTCTAATCTCCAATTCATTCTTATAGTTATTTGTTTTAATTATGTTATGCTATTTTCTTTCTGTTGACCAGGCTAGGCTGACTAAGCAGAAGAACCCCATTTCAGTGGAGGCCCGGGGAGAAAAACTCCACAAATCAGCCCTTTTCTAACAGCAGCTTATGTACTAGATTTGACTAAAACACTCTACCATAGCTGATCCTTCAGTTAGCACTGCACAATCCCTTTCTATGTACTCTGAAGTCGATCCCTGGTAGGGAAAGCAGTCTCTAACTTGAAGTCCAAACTTCTGCCTCTCCTCATCCCACTGGGTTGCCTTTCCCTATCCAGTTAATTGCTCCTAATACCTTGGTTCCTTTGCCAATATTCTCCGGTAAATTCTAGCACCCTCTTTCCAATTTTCTATGTCCCTACCTGCAGTCATCCCTGTTGGCAAGCTCTACCTTCTCCATTCCTGTGATGGCTTGGTTCCGAAAATACTTTTTGCTACTTTAAGAATATAATATTCTGTGGGGTTGTTGTTAATCTCCCTAAGGAGATGCATCACAAATCCTACTCTCTCATTTCTCAAACTTTCCCCATTTTATTATCATCCATTTCCACTCTGATTTATAACCTGTATACAATTCATAACTGTGTAGCTCTAAACATCCACTTAAATCAGATAATCCTAAACCACCTTGTTCCGTTAGGAGAATCAGCTTATTCCACTTAACTCTTACCCTCCCATATCAATCTTTGAACTCAATCATCCACAACTTCTTCTCTGGTCGATAAAAGTATGCCTGACCTGTATGGGCACTAAAACATTTTCACTGCTTGTATCTTACTATCAGTATCTGTAATCAAAAGCTTCTAGTTTATTTAATATTTATTTACTTGTCTTTGATGACCGGGAAAAGTCTGACTGGGCAAAACCCATTTACTTGATTTCTACATTCCATTTTTTAAAATCACTTTTCATTTTATCCTACTCACCAGCTATCCCTTCTAAAGAAATTGCTGTCTTCCATAATAACTCTTGAATAATTTTCACTACCATTTCCTTAAATTCCTCTCCTACAGGTATATAGCAAAACACCAGTGTCTCATTTTTACTTCATTACCTTGCATTTTACCTTAGTTTTTATTATAGTGCGAGCTGAATCACATGTATGTCAAAGCTTTCAATTAAATACAAGTGCTCCCTTGAAATATAACTATCCAGCATAGCCCAGTTATTCTACCTTGGGGAATAATATGTAAATCCTGTCCGCGTTCCTATTATTAGATGCACATCTTCCATACCAAATATCCTCCTATATTACTTCAAATATCTACTTTATATTTCCCTTATAGGGCCCCTAAAACATCCTCACTATTGTAAATCAAGTTCTAGTCACTAGCCATAAATAATATTCCCTTCTAAAAGCTGATTTAATTTAGAAGTTAGAGAAGTAAATGCTGAACAGGAGAGGACCAAGCACAAATCCCTGAAGACACCCCTGATCACATTGTCTGTTTGAATAGGCATCACCTACATGGAAAATGTACATTCTGTCCTTGACGCTGATAGGTATCCACCATACCACAGTGGGATCAGAGTTTAAGGCCTTTAGCTTATAAGATTCCCAGAAATAAATGAGATTGATTCACTTCAATCATTCATTTCTACACTGGTTAAGAATTGTGTTTAAAATCTTTCCCCTAATTTTAGGCCTTTGACCACCCCCCCACCCCCCCAATTACTTTTGGATGTGTTCTTCATTGTTGTGCTAAGAGTGTTAATGCTAAGCTCCACAAAGTACAGTTTTGTACCTACCATAAATGCAGATGTCCGATAGATATGCAACTGCAGTCATAACATATGGGTTTGTCCTGCCTCAGGCAGCCCTCGGTCGGCCGGATTCCAAAGTCTGAGTCCGACGTCGGCTGATGTCGCATTTCTCTCCGACGTCAGAGCGGCTGGAGTATATAAGCATCAGCCGACGCCATCTTCTTCAGTGTTTCTTGCCCCAGATGCCCTCCAATGAAGGCTGTAATCAAATTGGATTCCAGACCATAAATAAGCAATAAACAGATACACCATAACAGATATCCCCAGCTAAGGATAATAGGGAGAGGAGTGGACCCAAGGCATAGAGGGGAAGGAGGGAGGGAAAACCCGACTGCAGTTGCATATCTATCGGACATCTACATTTATGGTAGGTACAAAACTGTACTATGTCCTTCAAGAATGCAACTGCAGTCATAACATATGGGTTGAATACCATAGCTTAGCTGGGGGAGGTGGTATGCTCTATGAAAAGGATGGTGTAGCTATCAATCCCTGCAGGACTGCCGAAGCAAAGCCTGCTCTGGATCTGGAAAATAAAGGGAGGTTGTAGTGTTTGGAAAATGTATGCACGGAGCTCCATGTAGCAGCTTCTAGAATGTCCTTTGTAGGCACCCCTCTTAAAAAAGCTGTAGAGGTGGCTGTAGCTCTGGTGGAGTGTGGTCTGACATTGGCTGGCACACTCTTTCCATGGAAGGAATAACAGAATCTGATGTAATGTCCAATCCATTTTGAAATTGTCTGTTTGGAAATTGCTTTTCCTTGTACTCCAGGGGCGTAAGCTACAAAAAGTTGATCAGACTTCCTACTGGTCTTGGTTCTGTCTAGGTAGTAGCGAAGTTGTCTGTGTATGCCCAAGGTATGTAACAGTCTTTCCCCTTTGTTCTCAGGATTGGGAAAGAAAGTAGGCAGGTGAATTGCTTGATTTAAAGAAACCCTGGATACCACTTTTGGCAGAAAGGTAGGGTTGGTTCGTAGGGAGACCCTGTCTCTGTGAAAAGTTATGAATGGTGGTATTGCCATTAAGGCCTGTAATTCCGAAACCCTTCTTGCTGAGGTTATGGCCAGCAGGAAAGCTGTCTCCAGGAAAGAAATTGTAAATCCACAGAAGCTGCTGGCTCGAAGGGAGGTAGAGTCAATTTTTCTAGGACAAAATTGAGGTCCCAAGCTGGTACTGGTGCCTTTCTTGGGGGCTTTATATTCTTGATTCCTCTAAGAAATTGCCTTAGCAAAGGATGTGAAAACACAGGTGGATCAGTGTTGTATCTAGCTGAGATAGCTGAAGCATGTATTTTTATGGAAGAGTATGAAAGTCCGTTATGTAACATATCTGCCAAGTATTCCAGAATGAGTGGAATGCTCAAAAGTGATGCATCATGACCCTTGTTGGTATTCCAAATGCTGAATCTCTTCCATTTGGCTGAATAAGCCTTTCTGGTGGATGGTCTGCGGGCTTCTGTTAGTATCCGCTGAACTTCCTTGGAGAGAGATAAAATGAGGTTATTTATGGGATTTCCCAAGCTGTTAGCTGTAGAGTCTGGATGTTGGGATGAACAGTCCTGAAGTTGTGTTGAGTCAAAAGCTGGGGCCATTGTGGAAGGGCCCACGTTTTGTTGTGACATATGCTCCGTAGTAGTGGGTACCAGTGTTGTCTTGGCCAGTCTGGAGCTATTAGGATCCCCTTCGGTTGCTCTGCCTTGATCTTTAATAACACTGTGGTCATCAGTGGCAGGGGTGGAAATGCATAAATTATTAGGGAGCTCCAGTTGAATGAGAGGGCATCTACTTTCCATGCTTGTGGATGATATGTCCTTGAGCAGAACTTTTGTAAGTGATGATTGAGGTGGGAGGCAAATAGGTCCACGTCCGGCCTGCCCCATGTCAAGGTGAGTCGTATAAAGATGTCTGGATGTAGCCTCCATTCATGGGGGTCTAGGAAATTCCTGCTTAGACTGCCCGCCAGAACATTGTCTTTGCCTGGAACAAACTGGGATTGTAGCTGTATGTTTAGACCCAGTGATTTTTCCCAAAGATTCATTGTCAGTCTGCAAAGGGGGTAAGAATGAGTGCCCCCCTGCTTGCTTATGTACCACATCACAGTGGTGTTGTCTGTCCATATTAGTAGGTGGCCTTGTTGAAGTTATTGTCCAAAGGCCTCGATGGCATGCATTACTGCTAGCATTTCTTTTTGGTTGATATGCAGATGTGTTTCCTTTGGGGACCATTGCCCTTGAATACATCTGCCCTCCATGTGCGCCCCCCATCCAAGATCTGAGGCGTCTGTGGTCATTGTCTGTGTTATCTGAGGTTTTTTGAACGACATGCCTGTGTTTGACTGGCTTACTGTGGCCCACCATAGAAATTCCTTTTGAAGACATGGAATGAGTGGGATAGTTGCTTCTAGGTTGTTGCTGTGTTGAGACCATAAGCTTTTTAAGTACCATTGAAGCTTTCTCATGTGTAGTCTTGCTAGTGGGACCAAGAGAATGCAGGATGCCATGTAACCCAGGGCCTGTAGGAAACTCCTTGCAGTCATCTGGGTGAGCTTTGCTAAACTTTTGAAGAAATGAGTTAACTTCTTTTGCTTGTCTTCTGTCAGGTAAGCCATTTGAGAGGCTGTGTCTAGTTTGGCTCCTAAGAAGGTTATTTGCTGGGATGGCTGAAGTCTTGACTTTCGAAAGTTGACTGTGTATCCCAGAGCCTGTAGCAAGTGTATGACATAATTCAAGTTTTTTGTCAAAGTTAGTTTGTTGTCCGCTTGTATGAGGCAATTGTCCAGGTACGGGTAGATTTGAATCCCCTGGAGCCTGCAATGAGCAATTACTGATGCCAGGCATTTCGTGAATACTCTGGGTGCAGTAGACAAGCCAAATGGCAATGCTGAGAATTGATAGTGCTCTGGCCCTGCAAGAAATCTGAGGTATCTTCTGCAGCTGTGTCTGATAGGGACATGCAGGTATGCCTCCTTGAGGTCCAGAGTAATCAGCCAAGACCCCTTGCCCAACATGAGAAGAAGTTGCTGTAAAGTCAGCATTTTGAACTTTGGTACTATGAGAAAAGTGTTTAGAGCGGACAAGTCCAGTATTGGTCTCCATTGATATTCTTTTCTTGGAACAAGGAACCGTCTTGAATAAAACCCCTGACCTTGTTCTTGTTGTGGAACTTTTTCTATTGCTTTGATCTGAGCAAGCAGAGAAATTTGCTTGATAGCCTCTGCCCTCTGATTTTGTGGAAGGTTTGGCATGCCTTGTTTTCTTGGCAATGTATGAAAGTGGAACCTGTAACCGTGGTCTATAATGTCCAAAATCCATTTGTCTTTTGTCAGTTTGTGCCAATTTTTTGAAAACAGAGATAACTTTCCGCCCAAAGGAGCTTCTGTTTGCTCATTGGTCAGTGGAAGTAGAGGAAAGTCATTGAGATTGTCCCTGCGGTGCAGGAGAAACCCCTGTGTCACTTCTTTGGTTTGCTGGTTGCCATTGTCGTCCCCTGTAGGATCCTCTGTATTGTCCTCTTCCTTGGGCACGCCTGTTTTTGCCCCTTTGAAATCTTTCAGGATTAGGAAAGGACCAGTTTTTAGAAGGCCAGTTCCTGCTGAATCTGGGCGGCTGAACCTGGAGGAAATCCTTGACTGTCTGAACTGACTTGGCTTTTTCCTCAATGGACTTTAACACATCTTTAGCATTAGCACCAAAAAGCTTGTTCTTTTCCAAGGGTGCATCAAGAAGTTTTGACTTAACATGATCTGGTAAAGGTTGTTCTTTTAGCCATGCATGTCTACGAATGACCGCCCCTGTCATAGCTGCCCTACATGAAGCCTCCAATGCATCATATCCACACTGTAAAAAATTATTGCTAACCTGCTGAGAGTTATGCACAGCCTCCTGCAAAGACTTCCTATCTAAAGGTTCAGGAGAGGCCAAACTTTTCTGTAAATCATCTAACAGGAAATCCTGATATTGAAACATGTGAAAGAGACAATTGAGAGCTCTCATAGATAAAGTAGTAGAGGTGTAGACCTTCTTCCCCCATCTCTCTAAGGACCTTGCTTCCCTGTCGGAAGGCAAAGGATTTTTGGAGGTGGTAGCTGAAACCCCTTTAGGCCCCTGGGAAATTGTTTCTAAGTCAACAGCATGGGCTCTAAATAAATGAGAATGGGTTTCTGGGACCCTATAGTATCTGTCAGGCTTGACAGGAGCAGGAGGAAGAGTATCAGGGGTAACACTGGAGTCAGAGTATAGGTCATCCAAAACATCAAGCACAGGAGGTATAGCTAAGGGTCTGTGTTGAGGCTTTTTGAGGAAGGTCCGAAGGTGCTTTCTGGAATCAGAAAATTCCTGGCCTTGCCACTTAAAATGCTCCCTCATGGAATGCAGAACTTCCCCAAAAGAAATATCCTCAGGAGGAGAGGCCGAGGGAATGGAGTCCTCTGCATCTGAATCCTCATAGGTCTGGAAGGGCTCTTGCTGGCTTTCGGAGTGATCAGAGTCCTCAGAATCTTCATCTGAAGGCAGAGGGTCAGAGGGTTCAACCCTGGGCCTCTTATCAGGAGGAGGCTGGGATCTTCTCTCAGGATGGGCCCTCTCTCAGGATGGGCCTGGGAACCTCTGATCAGGGAAATTAAATCTGCGGCCATGGACATGATTTGAGTTTCAGGAGTAGGCTGAGGTAATGTTTTAGCAGTAAGATGCTTGGACTTGCTGGCTGCCTTGGCACGTGTGTAGGCCTTGATAGACATGGAAGGCCTAGCTGCTCCACGTGCAGGGGTGACCTTATCAACAGCAATGGTCTCGGGCATTTCCTCGGTTTCGGTATCCGGAGGAAAATCAATAACTGGCGGAGTGGCCTCCGGTATCGGAGGTATCGGTAATGCAGTGTCTTTGGTTCGGAGCGGTGGAATAACCGCCTCAGAGGGAACCGGGGCACTCGCGGTTAGTTTTGGCGTGGTGTCGGTGCAAGACGTGGGCCGAGGATGTCGGTCCCGGTCTTTTCGTTTCTTAGGAGTCTGCGTTGTCGGTTGTTCCGACGGCATTGTATAATCAAATTTTTCGCCGAAAAACTCTTCAGCGAACTCCGCCCGGCGCCTGAGAGTGTGCTTGTTGAAGCGAGCACAGGCGGCACAGGCCGAGACGTCGTGGTCTGGGCCAAGGCAAGGAAGGCAGTGAGAGTGGAAATCCTTATGAGATATTTGTTTACCACAAGACAAAAGTACAGTTCTGTACCTACCATAAATGTAGATGTCCGATAGGTATGCATCTGCAGTCATAACATATGGGTTGTCCTGCCTCAGGCAGCCCTTCGGTCGGCCGGATTCCTAAGTCTGGGTCTGGCCTCGGCTGATGTCGCATCTTCCCCGACGTCAGAGCTGCTGGGGTATAAAGGCATCAGCCGACGCCATTTTCCTCAGTGTTTCTTGCCCCAGATGCCAGGTGCCCTCTAGGAAGGCTAAATTTGGATAAAAGTTGAAAATTCCAAACAGAATAAAACGATATATATATATATATATATATATATATATATATATATATACATACATACATACATACAAACAAATACACCATAATAGATTCCCCCAGCTAGCTGAAAGAGGGGTAAGCACCCTAGGAATACCACAGAGGGGAAGGCGGGTGGGTAATCCTGACTGCAGATGCATACCTATCGGACATCTACATTTATGGTAGGTACAAAACTGTACTATGTCCTTCAAGGATGCATCTGCAGTCATAACATATGGGTAGAATACCATAGCCAAACTGGGGGAGGAGGTACTAAGATAAGGATGGTGTAGTTATGATCCCCTGTAAAACTGCAGTTGCAAAACCTGCTCGGGATCTGGAGTATAAAGGTAGATTGTAATGCTTGGCAAATGTATGCACAGAGCTCCAAGTAGCAGCTTCTAAAATGTCCTTGGTAGCCACCCCTCGTAGGAAAGCTGTAGTGGTGGCTGTGGCTCTTGTGGAGTGAGGCCTGATATTTTCAGGAGCTGTCTTTCCATGAAAAGAGTAGCAGAAACGAATGCAATTTCCTATCCATTTAGAGATTGTCTGTTTGGAAATTGCTTTTCCTTGCACTCCAGTTGCATATGCTACCAGAAGTTGATCAGTTTTTCTGCTGGTTTTAGTTCTGTCCAGATAATAGCGTAGTTGTCTTTGTACATCCAAGGTGTGCAGTAGTTTTTCCCCCCTGTTCTGTGGGTTAGGGAAGAACGAAGGCAAATGAATAGCTTGGTTCAAGGATACCCTGGATACCACCTTTGGCATGAAAGTAGGATTGGTTCTCAGAGACACTCTATCCTGGTGAAAAATAATGAAAGGCTGCACTGCCATCAGTGCCTGTAACTCGGATACTCTTCTTGCTGAAGTGATTGCTAGAAGGAAAGCAGTTTTCCAGGATAAGAACTGTAAGTCTGCTGATGCTGCTGGTTCAAAAAGGGGTAGTGTTAATTTTTCCAGCACAAAATTGAGATCCCATGCAGGAAGAGGGGGTTTCCTTGGAGGTTTTACATTTTTGATCCCTCTTAAAAAATGTCTGAGGAGGGGGTGAGAGAAGATAGGAGGATCCATGTTGTATTCTGCTGAAATTGCTGAAGCATGAATCTTAATGGAGGAATAGGACAGGCCATTGTGGAACAGTTCTGCTAAGTATTCTAGGATGTGTGCTAGGTTTGCCAGTGTGACATTTGTACCCTTTGAAGCGCTCCAAATGAGGAATCTCTTCCATTTAGCTGAGTATGTCTTTCTTGTGGAGGGTCTACGAGCCTCCAGGATTATGTCCTTGACCCTCTGAGATAAGACAGTTTGGTTTTGTTTTAGGCAATTTTCCAGGCAGTCAGCTGCAGTGTTTTCAAGTTTGGATGCAGTGTCTTGAAGTTGTTCTGCGTTAGAAGTAGAGGCCATAGGGGTAGAGGCCATGAGTTCGTCCAAGACATGCTTCTCAGTTGCGGATACCAGTGCTGCCTTGGCCAGTCTGGAGCTATCAGTATCACCTTTGGCTGTTCCTCTCTGATCTTCAGTAGTACTCTGTACATCAACGGGAGTGGTGGAAAAGCATACACTGTTAGGGCATTCCAGCTGAAAGAGAGGGAGTCCACCTTCCAGGCTTGTGGGTGGTATACTCTTGAGCAGAATTTCCCTAGTTGGTTGTTGAGTGGGGAGGCGAACAGGTCTATCTCTGGCATTCCCCATTTGTTTATGATTTTGAAGATGTCTGGATGCAGCATCCATTCGTGAGCATCCGTGGTAGTTCTGCTTAAGCTGTCTGCTAGTGAATTCTCTTTTCCTGGTACGAATTTGGCCTGCAGTTGGATGTTGAGATTCAGGGCTAGGTTCCACAGATCCATTGCCATCCGGCATAGAGGGTAGGAATGCGTGCCTCCCTGTTTGTTTATGTACCACATGACTGTGGTATTGTCTGTCCTTATCAGCAGATGACCTTGCTGGAGGAATGATTTGAATGCCTCGATTGCATGCTTCACTGCCAGCATCTCCTTTAGGTTTATGTGCAAATTCAGCTGGTCTTGAGTCCATAGGCCTTGGATGCACTTGTCTTCCATGTGTGCTCCCCATCCTAGGTCTGAGGCGTCCGTGGTGATGGTCTGCCTTGGTTGTAGTTTGTTGAAAGGCAACCCTCTGTTGAACTGGCAGGCCTGAGCCCACCACAGGAATTCCTTTTTCAGGCATGGAATGATTGGAATCATGGTTTCTAGACTGTGCCTGTGCTGAGACCATACATTCCTTAGGTACCATTGTAATTTCCTCATATGCAGCCTGGCATGTGGGATCAAGATTATGCAAGATGCCATGTAACCCAGGGCCTGCAGGACTTTCCTTGCAGTGAGCTGAGTTTGTCTTGTCAAAGCCATGAAGTAGACTGGGAGTTGCTTTTGTTTTTCTTCTGTGAGAAAAGCCATCTGAGTTATTGTGTCCAGATCCGCACCCAAAAAGGTTATCCTTTGGGATGGCACTAGTCTTGACTTCTGGATGTTGACTGTGTATCCCAAGGCCTGTAACAGGTGTACGACATAGGCCAAATCCTTTATAAGTCTTGTCCTGTTCTCCGCTTGTATTAGGCAGTCGTCCAGGTATGGGTAGATTTGAATTCCCTGAAGCCTGCAATGTGCAATTACTGATGCCAGGCATTTCGTGAATACTCTGGGCGCAGTAGATAAGCCAAAGGGCAATGCTGAGAATTGATAATGCTCTGATTCTGCAAGAAATCTGAGGTGTCTTCTGCAATCTGGTCGTATAGGGACGTGCAGGTATGCCTCCTTGAGATCTAGAGTCACCAGCCAAGACTCCTTGCCCAACATGGGAAGAAGTTGCTGTAGGGTCAGCATTTTGAATTTTGGCACAATGAGATATGTGTTTAGTGCGGACAAGTCGAGAATAGGCCTCCATTGGGTTTCTTTTCTTGGTACAAGGAATAGTCTGGAGTAAAACCCTTGGCCTTGTTCCATAAATGGTACCCTTTCTATTGCTTTCATCTGAAGTAAATTGTTGATCTGTCTTAAAGCCTCTGGCTTCTGGTTTGGTGGAAGGTTTGGCATTCCGCTCCTTCTTGGTAAAGTGTGGAAATGAAACCTGTATCCTTTGTCTATTGTTTGCAATGTCCATTTGTCTTTTGTAATGCAATGCCAGTTTTTTGAGAATAAAGCCAATTTTCCGCCCAAGGGTGCTTCCAGTTGTTCCCCTGTAGGCGGAATCAGAGTCAAGTCATTGTGTTTGTCCTGTGGAAGTGGTTGTAGTTGCAGCTGTGGCAGTACTCCTATGGTTGGCAGGTTGCCACTGGCGACCCCTGTAGGCACCCTTTGACTTGACCTCTGCCTCTTGGGCATCTATTCCTGCACCTCTGTGCTTTGGAGGTGTCTGGAAAGGACCGATTCTTTGAAGGCCAGTTTCTGCTGAACCTTGGAGGTTGGACCTGCAGAAAATCCTTAACTGTTTGCACAGATTTTGCTTTTTCTTCCACTTTCTTTAGAATCTCCTGTGCAGGGGAGCCAAATAAACTTTGTTTCTCCATTGGAGCATCTAGGAGTTTAGCCTTGACATGGTCCGGCAAGGATTGCTCTTTTAGCCAGGCATGTCTACGAATTACTGCCCCAGTCATAGCTGATCTAAATGAAGCTTCCAGTGCATCATAGCCACATTTTAAGAAATGATTACTGACATGCTGAGAATTGTGTACCAAATCCTGAAGGGCCTTACGGTCCAAAGGTTCAGGAGAAGAAAGTTTTTTATTCAGCTGATCTAACAAATATTCCTGGTACTGTATCATATGGAATTGACAGTTTAAAGCCCTGGCAGAAAGAGTAGCAGATGTGTAAACCTTTTTTCCCCATCTCTCTAATGCTCTTGACTCCCTTTCAGAGGTTAGTGGGTTTTTGGCAGTGGCAGCTGCAACACCTTTCGGGCCCTGAGAAATAGTTTCTGGGTCTGCAGCATGGGCTTTATACAAGTGGAAGTGGGAATCCGGAACCCTGTAGTATCTGTCAGGTTTGGCAGGGGCCGGGGGGAAGTGAATCAGGGGCAGAGCTGACATCATTATATGCATCATCAACTATAGTTAGCACAGGTGGTATGGCTAAAGGCCTATGCTGTGGCAAGTGTAAGAAAGTCCCTAGTCTTTTTCGAGAATCAGAGAAATCCTGACCCTGCCATTGAAAGTGTTCCCTCAGAGTGTAAAGTTTCCCCAAAGGAAAATTCCTCTGGAGGGGAAACAGAAGGGATAGAGTCTTCTGCATTTGAATCCTCATAAGGTGAGTATGGCCCTTCCGGATGGTCTGACAAATCAGATCCATCCGAGGAGTAGTCAGAGGAGAGAAGTTCAGGGGGTTCAGTCCTGGGCCTTTTGTCAGGAGGAGGTTGGGAGGCCCTGTCTGGGTGAGGTTGGGAACCCCTAATCAGAGATATAAGGTCCTCAGCAAGACTGAGAATCTGGGAACTTGAGGAAGGTCTCTGAGAAGTTGATTTTGCAGGTAAAGCTTTTGTAATTTTAGCTGCTTTAGCCCTGGAGAAAGCCTTAATAGACATAGAAGCAGGGGGCCTAGCTGCCCCACGTGCAGGAGTGGAAATGTCCAAAGGAATGGTGTCGGACAATTCTTGTGCGCTTGCTTCTTCGGTAGGGATTTCTGTAGCCGACTCGGCTGGGGCCTCACTGGCCTCGGTTGTCGGAGGTATGATTTCGGCAGGAGGTAGAACCGAGGCCTCGGTTTCAGCCGAAACAGAGACACTCGCGGTAGGCCTAACCGTGGCTTCAGCCGAAACCGCGGGCCGCGAGTGTCGGTCCTTTTCCTTGCGTTTTTTGGCTAAATGTGTAGTCGGAGTCTCAGACGGCATTTTATATGCAAAAGCGGATCCAAAAAACTCTTCTGCAAACTCCGACCGACGTCTAAGAGTCGGTCGGTTGAAGGAGGCACAGGCTAAACAAGCTGATACGTCGTGGTCTGGGCCTAAGCAAGGAAGGCAGTAGGAATGGAAATCCTTATGAGGTATTTGTTTCCCACAAGTTAAACAATTATTTACTTTGTCTGACATCGGCTGAGGCAAGAAAGAGTCCCCAACAGGGTACTTAGCTTTTTAGAAGTCTTCGGTAGCTGAATCTCTGGATCTGACCGACCGGCACTTGCGAACAGCTTCTGCTTCGGGCACCGCGCGGCAAGAAAGACTGGGGAAAATGGTGTCGGCTGATGCCTTTATACCCCAGCAGCTCTGATGTCGGGGAAGATGCAACATCAGCCGAGGCCAGACCCAGACTTTGGAATCCGGCCGACCGAAGGGCTGCCTGAGGCAGGACAACCCATATGTTAGGACTGCAGATGCATCCTTGAAGGACATCAATTATTTACTTTTTCAGTAATTTCTGACATCGGCTGAGGCAAGAAAAGGTCCCCAACGGGGTACTTAGCTTTTTTGATGACTTCGGTTACGAAGAATACAGGAGCTGACCAACCGGCACTTGCGAACTGCTTCTGCTTTGGGCACCGCGCGGCAAGAAAGACTGAAGAAGATGGCGTTGACTGATGCTTATATACTCCAGCCGCTCTGACGGAGAGAAATGTGACATCAGCCAACGTCGGACCCAGACTTTGGAATCCGGCCGACCGAGGGCTGCCTGAGGCAGGACAACCCATATGTTATGACTGCAGTTGCATTCTTGAAGGACATCAAGTGACTGGTGTTGCATGCATGCATTGTTTGATCGAGCTTAGCTCCTTTCTTTCGTAGATACACTACATTAATGTTACATGTGATTGTTGCATAATACTTAAATTGATTGTAATTTGTACGTGCTAAAATGTTCCATTTTGTACAGACGAAAAGTACACTTTTGTCAAGATGTGACCAGCAAAGCAATAAATTAATCAATACAATCCATATACATGAGTTTGCTCTAAGTATTTCACTGATGTTTAAAGTGCATGGGATTTATTTAAACAAACGATTTCATAAACTTATTTAATTCTATAGGAATAAATATCAAATACAGGAGTGCCGTCTTGATGTTTTGTTATTATTTTTATTCATTAAATTTATTGTTTACAAAAAAAAAAAAAAAAAAAGAGCGTTTTTAAGCTTTCCTGTCACAGTATCTGTTTCCACAGCCATATTGCCCGTGGGACTGAGAAAGATATGAATTAATATGTGGATGAGTGGTTCGGCTGCCAGGCAGCATCGGCTCAGCTTGTAAAGTGATGCTGAGAAGGACTGCAGAGAGCTTGTTGTAAACGACATTGTTACTATGAAGCACTAGTCGCGAGTGGGAGTCTGGGCGGCTTGTTTGAAAGGTTGAAGTAAGGGAGTTGACAGCGTAAACAAAATTGACAACAATTTTATGCTAGCCGGCATCAGCCATTCTCTACGAGCTGAAATGAAGATAATTGGGGTAGGCTCACTGATTAGGGCATTGGCTCCCATGCTGAAACAAATCAGCTGCTTAACTTCAATTTAGAAGATGCTTAGGACATTAGCTGCTGCTTTAGCCTTATTAAATATATATTCTCTACTTATAATATAGACAATGCATTTGAATGATGTAACATTTAAAACAAGATGAGTTACCCAACAGTACTGTCATTAAATATACGTATAAATTTCCTGTTCTGTGTGTAATAATACTAAGCTGTAATAATTCATAATGGACACTTCTTGCCTTCAAAGGCGTAAAAGTGGAGCCTCTGAAAGGTGCAGCTATACCAGTGACAGGCCAGTGTTCTCCCCAGATATGGGACTGTCCTCTATTTCTAATCTTTCCTTCAGTATGGAATGCTTATCCTGCACAGACAGGTGAGCAGTGTTTACACTATGTCTGTGTGTGCTGTATCTACATTTTTCATGAAGTTCGAATATAATGTGGGCATGTGTGTTGTATACAATAATGATGATTACAGAATTAGCTAAGTGACAAAAAGTACCCTCACTACACAGATTTTAGGTAAAAGTCTATATCCAGAAATTTTAGATCTGCATACCAAGAGTGCATAAATCTTAAATTGCTTCCTTGTCCCTGTCATCTGACTCATGCTCTATATTCTAAATATGAAAAGTAAATACTCACTGCAGATATTTTTTTAAACTAGTCAATAACGAAAGCATTTGCCACTATTGACAACTGCTTTGTTGACTCATTTGCTCCTTATTTCGTTTTATCCTTTATATAATTATTTGTCTGCTTTAAAATATATTACTATAGTAGTGTTGTAAGCACAGATGCAAGAGATATCAATATTCAACAAAATGTATTTTGAACTGTACTTTTACAGAGTACAACAATTGTAACAAATTCTGGGACATAATAGTGCCCATTAGTTGGGCAAGACAAAACCTTACCCTTTAGAAAATAAATTGCACATAATTTTTCACATAGTTTGTGGCTGCCTACTCCTATGTTCCCAGACATTTATGTGCATTCTGTCATGATCTTTAACGTTGCTCTTGATGGACAATGTTCGGCAAAAGGGGTTCGCATCTAGGGCTTTGGCTCAGTTTATGAACTATGAGACCAGCTGTAAGCCTTCCTCGAATGTCTCTCCTCTCTTTTAAAATTTTAATCTAAAAAGATTTAAGCAAAAACAGCCTCCATTTTCTCATTCAGACCTTACTACACATTTCAACTTCTAGTACTACGTTCCTGCAATCCAAACTAATCATTGCTACATGTTTCAGTTTACTTATGCATGTAGGGCTATCCAAATGAGTGTTTAACACTGACTACTTTACAGCACAACCCAAAAAACGGTTATTGTTGAAACTTTTTTACAGCTATTCTGTACAATGAGCACTTACCTTGATGGAAGGAAGATCTCCCCTGCAGCTGTACGGCACTTGCCTTTCAGGGTTTCTCACAGATGTAATCTCAGTTAGGGGGTGAATTACCGGTGGTCTCCCAAAACGATGCACAACAATGTTCAGTTACAGTAGACAGAGTATCCAGTAGCAATAAAGCAGATGACAAAAAGGGAATTGCTACTGGAGGATGCTCTATTTAACGTAACAGAACAAAGAAAACTTAGGTCAGGGGGTGGAGGTGTTAGGCAAGTGGTGACTTGGATTGCAAGAATCTGATTGGCTGCCACCACTCAATTCCTGCAACACATATAGAATTGGCTTGCTGTGATCACAAGCAGATACACAGTGCATGGCAAGCCGATTTTCTCATAAAGTTTAAATGTAAACATAATGTTAATCCACACTGAAAATTAAGTTGAGAAGGTATCTGACAAAGTTCAGGTACTTTTTCAACTTAATTTGTAACAGTGCAGTTAAAACTTTACTACAAAGTTAACGGTGCTTGTGGAAGCCACTCGGGTGGAACAGTATACTTTTCATGTGTCTCAAACAGCACTCGAGTATAAGCACAATGGCGCCCTGAGAAGGTACTCTGGGTTAATGAATTATGTGCTGCAACCACTGCCATGCACTTGGTGAACATACTAGGGGCTGTGGTGAGGCCAAAGGGCATACTCTGAACGGACAGTGACTGGCTCCTACCCAGAAGCGCAACCTTCTAGATCATCTGTTCATCTTTATGTTATGGTACGCATCCTGAAGATCTATTGAGCACATCCAGTTCTTACTGAGAAAAGGCAGAATGGACTCAGCTATGACCATCCAAAACTTCGTGTGTCGAATCGACTTGTTCAAAATACTGATCCAAAACTTGTCTCCAGTCCCCTTATTTTTGGCACTAAAAGAATCATAAGTAAGTTCCGGATCCTATCTGGTCTGGTGGGACCTCTTGGATGACTTTTTCTAGCAGTTTTTGAATTTCTAGTGCTGCTGCTTTCCTCTGACTGGATGGAACATCGGGAATTTTCCTGAGTAATGGACGAGGTAAGGAAAAGTGAATTATATAACCTCTGGAAATAATGTTCTGCACCCAACTGTCTGTTGTAATACTTAGTCAGGCTCTCTGGTACAGAGAGAGAAGATCCCAAACTGCCTCTAGAGGTAGGCAATCAGGCTTACATTCAGGAGTGCTGAAAAGGCCTGTCGTAAAAGTAATCTCTAGACCCCCAGTTCTGCAGGCCTCCTTTGTCACAGGGGCATTAACTTCGATTATCGCTTCCCCTGTGCCTCAGGGGAACTAACTCTCTACGTGTTAGTCCTAGAGAGGACCTTGAGACGTTCTGAACCAGATTTTCTGCCCCTCCCCCCTTTTGATTCCTGGAAAAGGACTGTTGAGGAGTCAGAAAATGCATGCCCACTATAGAGAGGGTCCTTTCATCTTTCTCACACTTGGAGTGTGAGTCCTTTACTATGAGGCCAAACAAAGAAGTGCTTTCAAAGGGAGCACTGACAAATGATGACTTGGAGGGCTCCGCAAAATCACACAGGTATATCCAGTCATGCCTCCTGATGGAAATGCCTCAACCCAAAGCCCTTGAGGGGGCCTTCTGCAGCGTGCAAAAGAAGCATCATGGACGAATTGGATATAGCCTGTAGGGAAGCCAACTGAGAGTCTAATGAAGATTGAGCCTCAGCAGTTCCAGAGATCCAGATAACTCTTTAATCAAATCTCTTTGTAGCCTAGTGAAATGTACTAAATAGTTCAGTGATCTAAGTGCAAATGTCGCTAAAGCATCAACCTGCTTCCCAATCTATCACCCTTGACCCTCTACTAGGAGGATGGACAAAGGAACTTTGTTCAGCGAGTTCCTTTTTTGTAGCCACTGCCACAACCATGCAATCTACTGAGACCCCTTTACTCCAATATTCTTGGCCTACTGGTGGAGCCAGAATCCTGTCCAGTCTCTTGGGGATTAGCTTAATCGTATCAGCATCCTTCCATGTCCGCTTGCAGATCAAATCAATAAGCTCATTGGCTTGTAAAGTAACCCAGAAAGTGGACAGACCAGTAAAAAATGCTTCCAGATATACAGATTCCTCAAGAGAAAGGCTTTAGGGATGACCATTCACCCTTTTCTGTTAGGATCTCAAGAATGTCTCCAAATGAGACGTTATCAGTTGGTGATTCCGGGGACTCCCCACCAATCGAAATCAGTATCCTCAGTGACGGACTCCTGAGGAGAGTTCAGGTGCTTAATTTTGCACTTTCTCTTCCTGGGACTTCCTCGGTGGGATGGTCTGGAGAAGTATTAGAAGAAATCAAAATACCCAGCTGGGTAGACTGGAAACTTTAGGCTGGCTGATCCTGGTCTAGTAAACTGTTGAGGATCACAGTGCAAAGTCACCTGGGAAGTAAGAGGATGGATCTAAGGGGGAAGGACCTATTTGACCTGCTGAAGCAAGGAACACTCTCTTCAATACCTCAAAAACAGACTGTTCTGGGGAGAAGGAAGCCAACAAAGACACAAAAGCAAGTTTCTGGCCCGTCACCTCCCTCTGTCCCAAAAGCAATTCACCCAAGGGAGAGGTCGGAGCAGAGTTGCCCAGTGAGGATGCTCCAAGAGGAAGAGATGGCACAGAAAACCTTGAAGTTGAACCCATCCTCTCCGATCCAGAAGCTTTGGCTCCGACAGTTAACTGGCTCTGAGAATATCAGAGCCGGTACACTCAGAGCAATAGTCAGATCCGAAGATGGTGTTCTCTTTGGATCCGAACCAGACAAACCCAGAAGGCTAGGATCAGAGAACTCTAAAACCACAGGTTTAATTATTAGAGAAGGAGCTGCTATCGGTGGAGTGGTAGATGGACAGACTTCCAGACCCTAAGGGGGTCTTGTTGGAAGCTCATCACCTTGCATTGTGGAAGTAAGCATCCTATTAATTAAGTTAGCTAGGGAACAGTTATTCTTTAGAAAGTCTGGAAATACAGTGAGATTACTTTAGTAGTGTTTTCTGCATCTGTTTGAATCAGTCCAACTGTTATTTCTATTTTCCTGTGATTGGTAATTAGTATTCTCATATTTTCTATTTTACTATTAAATACTGTTATACCTTTTATTGTGGCTGGTCTTTTAGAGAATACTTTTAACACCTTGACAGTGTCCGTGCTTATTTTAGGGGACACCTTGGCCATTCCGAAAAGCCTGGAGCTTTGGTTACACTCTACCATTTATGTTTGTATTGATTTTACTCAGTATAATTGAATACCCCTGTAACAGCCTGACAGTGGTTGACTGCTGGCAGCGAGGTTGCCTTATAGTATGGGCAGAAGGGATAAAGCTACTTGGAGCAGTGCTCCAAAGTGAGTCTTGTTTGGGATTTGGACAGACAAGAGTTCAGTCCAGTGGAGATTGCTCCTTGTATGCTCTTTGGGGAAACTGTTTGATGCCAAGCGCTGCATTTGAAAATACTGCGTACATTCATTCCTGTTTTTAGTGACAGTTTCTCACCAGTGTTAGTGGTGAGGATTGAGGCGCCTTGATTACTGGGCTGGGGTAAAGGGCCAAGTCCTTTAACATAGTCACCCTTAACAGCCCATCTGTTAAGAGCAATAATGAGTTTAATGCTTTTATTGCTCTTAACAGATATGGTGTTAAGGGGGATTTGGCTAAAGGAATGACCTTAATGCTTTGACTGCTCTTAACAGAACCACCCTCTATAACCATTTCCTTGCTCCAAATAACTTGATTATATATAAATAATGAACGTTTTTGAGGCTTTTCATTATACTCAACCTAGGATTGCTTGTGTTTTTCAATGAAGAATATTCCATTTTTAACTCAACTATGGACTACCTACTATTTCGATTTTCGATATTCAATTTTCATTAGTGAACTAGATGCATAACATAATTCAAGGAGTGAACTTCACACTCTCCACACTGCCAAGTTCTTCATGGTGTGATGTAGCCAGCTAGGAAACTAATTTTTTTAAAGCAGCAGTACACAGACACAAAAGGATATAGCCAACTCAAGAAATGATATGCAAGTTTTTTTTTAAAGTAGTATATGGATGCAAGGCAGAGACCAGAAAAAAACTTTTTTTTTTTAAAGCAACAATACACGAACACTGAAAACATTTTATAATTAAGCAATAACCGATGACGTGGTGTGGTATATTGAAGATTTATCCATGGTTGGTGTGGTTTAATCATGAGGGTGAAGCCCGAATGATTAAATAAAGTCAACCGTGGGTAAATTTCAATATACCACAACTACGGAGCCGGTTATTGCTATTATACAATGACATTATTTAAGAAGAAAAAAAATACTAACTTTTCTTAAATAATGTCTTTGTATAACGACGCATTTCTGTTGATCTGGGTTGTATTTAAAGGGGGTCAGGGAGGGGCTATGTTTCATGTGAACTGGAATCTTATTCCAGAGAAGTGTCAGTCTCTGGGAGATGGAACTCTCTCTCCAGCATGACCTGTTCATGTCAAGAGGCTAGGTTTAAGATCCCTTGAACGAGTGACCTTCCTGCAGTTTGATTTACAAATGGGTACCATTTCCATCAGGGCCAGGTCAGAGACTGCCCTGTAAGCCAGGCACAGGGCACCCCTTTGCAACCTGTAGTAGACAGAATAAGTGACAGGGATTTCAGTCTTTCCACTTAAGACTTGTTTTGTGTACCCTGTTATTTCTTGGTGAGAAACCTCTGTGGTCTCTCCAATTGTTGCAGGTGTCTGGTGAGGTACACGCAAAAGGAAGCACTGCACAATTATTGGCAGAGTATAATGAAACTAACATTCTTAGATCTAGATGAGAAGCCTTTACTTACAAGATGTGCCACACAAAATGATTTCCTTACTATGAATACTTTGTGATCAAGTTCAGATTGCTATCAACCCAAGTACCCAGATAATGCACCACTGTGTCTACACTTGGGGGGGGGGGGGGGTTGTCTATAATGTAATTGGCAGGTATGTCAGCTTTCCCAAAAGTAATAATAATGCACTGTTTTGTATTTAGCTTTAATCCGTGGCTTTGGCACCAATCATTTGTCTATATTAACCCTGTCCGCAATATATTAACATCACTGGGGGACTCAATGATTGCTCCCAATTTGCAATCAGTGAACCACAGGTCGTCCAAGTTTGCCTGGACTTCTGAGAAATAAATTCTGAACAGTAAGGGGCCCAGCACAGAACCCTGTGGTATGCCACTGGTGACTAGTCTTTGGCTAGACGTGAAGTCACCCACTTTGATAGTATGTGTCCTCTCAATCAGCCAGTTGGTTACTCATCTGGTAATGTAGGGGTTAATTCCCAATTGGAAGACACTCTCTATAACATCTAAGTGGGGAATTGCATCAAATGTCTTGACTAGGTAAAGGCAGGTGTGGTATGCACTGTCTTTCCCTTGTCCACGGACTTTATATAAGACGTCAAACATGTTTAAAAGGCATAATCTACCTTTAACAAATCCAAACTGGGTTGTGTCCAGCGTTTGGAGATTACCTATGTCCTTAAGAAAGTCAACAATGACTCTTTCCATGGCCTTGCAAACGCTAGTCAAGCTTATGGGCCTATAATTCTCAGGGTCAGTTGATGATCCCCCCTTTGTGCAGAGAGATTACTGTTGCTGGAACATGGCTCGCAGATTGTGGTTAAAACAGGGATCCAAGTGGGTCTGCTAGGTCACATTTTATATTGTTTAAAAAAGCAACCTGGAATGTTGTTGGGTCCCACTGATGCAGTGTTTTTAGCCTTGGAGAGCATGGAGATAACCTGCTCTCTTCAGATACAGGCTTAGGAATTATGGCAGGTATAGTTTGGGGGATGACTGGAGTGGACAGGGTGAAGTTTGCTCCAAATCTGTCAGCTAGCAGGTTGGCTATTACCTCCAGTTGAGTATGGGTGCTGCCACCACAACTAGTTAAGCGCAGAGCTTTTAAATTTCGGACGTAGTTAAAGAATGCCTTGCGATTACCCTTAGCTAGGGAGGCTATTTGGAGGACTTGACAACAGGTCTAATTTGTTTGTTTAAGCTAGAGAGAGATGTCTTCCTCTGCTGAGCCAGTTCCCTCTTGTTCTTGGACATTAGTTTTTTTTCTCTTGTTGTACAGCCTGTTTGTACTAGGGTTCCACCAGGGTGGCTTATTTTTTTGGAAAAGACCTGGTTTTAGTTTTAATCTAGTCAGGTACAGACAATTCTACACAACTGGTTAAGTGTTTTTGAGCTTGATGGGGTATCTGGTCTTATAATTACATAGAACAAGACTGATTTATAGTACAGTCTTACCAGAGAAGACATCACACAGTGGGGGGGGGGGGTCAATACCCTCCCATGTTAGTCAGTACTATGTCCAGGACCTCTTCTGGGTGTGCTGACTAGCTGTTCCACAGCATCTGACCTGAAAAAGTCCAAGAACCTCTGAGCCAGCATATCTGTGGTCATGTACATTTACCAGTTGATGATAGGATAAGTAAAATCACCCATGAGTAAAGTGTTGGGCTGTATGGCAAGTGACTCCATTAAGTGCAGGCATGCTTCTCCCGTTTCACAGAGAGGAGCCTAGCTATAGGTAGGGGACTTTGCCTATAGTTAAATGGACATGGAGTAGCTCAAGAGAGTCATAATGTTTGAACAGTGTTGATGTGTGCTTACCCTTAAAGAAGATGGATACAATTCATCCTTTGGTTCTTTCAGTTTGTGATATAGAATGCATTGTAACCCTGCATGACTGGGGTGCTTTCCACATCTTTGAACCATGTCTTGGTGACTGCACAGAAGTCAGCATCTTCCAAGTGAGGAGTGCTTTTATAGAATGTGGTTTCTTGTTTAGACTCCCAGCACTAAGCAGCAGTACCTTGAGTTTATCTAGAGAAAAGATTTTGTTATGTTGGGTGGTTGGTTATTTTGACACTGCCTAAAAAAAGGCACAATAGGGGGGTGGCTAATACCTTTGCTAGTATCTGAAAGCCTATCAGACAGCAGCAGACCAACCATCTCTGGCAAAGCAATACGGCCTGTCTACAGTGTTTTCCCAAGCTCACAGATACTAGATCCCCTTGGACTGACACCAGAAGCTAAACCAACTGTTAAAGTCAGTCATTTTTGTTTGTATTGTGGCATCATCCTTGGAGTAGGTAGAATGCTGCTTAAGGCTAGGCTTGTACTTGCCTGTGACACACAATCTGAGAGCTCAGTCAGGTCTCTGTTCATATAGTCTAGTGAGATATGTCTCAAGTCATTCACTCCCACATGGACTATGAAGTAGTCATACCGGTACTTTGTGGATGAGTGACTTAATTGTTTGAGTGACTTGTTGGATCCTGGCACATAACAGCTAACCATAACCTGATCCTTATCCAGCCTGGTGAGGGAAAGTCTCACAATGGAGACACCTAGGACCAATACATTAGGTTTTGTGGTGTTATGTCTTATGGGCTTATTTGTTGAGACACTGGCGTGTGTGTTATTGTGTGTTGTGGTTGTTTTTTGTATTCTTATGTGTGCAAGTGGTTTCCAGTTGGGAGGGCTCTGATCTTTTGTTAAGTTACTAGTGAGTACCTCCACGCATGTGGGTTTATGTATCATGTCCTTATTTATTGTGTGTGTGTGTGTGTGTGTGTGTGTGTGTGTGTGTGTGTGTGTGTGTGTGTGTCAGAGACATTTGATTTGTCCTGGTGTGAAAGTCTTGCCTCCGATTTCATAGTGTAACTACATCTCTCACACAAAGTATTTGTTTCAGGAGTAAGTGGTTGTTAGTACATGTGAGGACAATTGCTGCATTACCTCAGGATGCCCATGTCTATCTGGCTGGCCAGAGAGATGATGGGAAACTTCCCATACATTATACCAGGCTCTTACTGTATGTTTTACTAAGGAAGGGAATGGGTTAATTTCACAGAATGAACTGGAAGCGTCGAGACTACAAGAGACCCATACTTTAGATAAGCTAAGATTGATCAGTAAGGCAACCCTGCTCATTGCAGAACTGAGCTGCTCCAAGACCAACAGAAAAGCTCAGAAGGGTTCATTGACAACTGGTTAGGGAAAAACTGAACTTCTAGACTTTTGCATCTTTACAAGGCACTGCTAACCACCAATACATGAAGAGCAGCACCAAACAAATGCAAGGCTTAAATACAAGCAAACAGAAAAGTGTTGAACTACGTACTGATGAAGAAACCACAAAATAAGCTTTCTATCAGCAATTCACAACTCTGACAGGTTAGATCAGTACACATCTGCCACAAGGGTACAGAAAAACATGTCTTAATATAGAAAAGCTGGTTTAAAGCCCAAGGGTAACAAGACTACACAAACTACCTACAACTAACAGATGCAATGCAATACAGTGCAATTAACTACTTAAAGCAGCAGTGGACAGTACAGTTTTTTTGAAACTGCTAAAGTACAGTCACAGTATATAAGAGAAGTGCAAAAAATACTTAGAGCCCTTTTGTGCTTCCCAGCTCAGATATACCAGGAAAACCCCTACTGCCACTAGATGAATAATCCCAGTCCTCCTAATGAAAAAGCACAGTACAGGAGTGCCCAGACTGAAATGCTACCACAAAGTAGCTTAAAGGATATGAAATGCCACTACAAACAAACTTAACGATACAGCAGTGTACTTTAAACAGCTTATAAAAGTGTAATTATTCAATGAAAGTATATTGCTTTGTATAAATGATCCAAGAGCCACTCAATTATACAAAATTTATAGAGGCACTAAAAACAAGATTAACTGGCTAATAAGCCCTCCAGCCAATAAAATTACATGCAAAAATCTCATGCATTCCCCCAACCTAAACAGACCAGGCTACCTCACAGTGCACTAAATGGAAAATCCACTGAATTCTTGATGTAAAAAGTACTTACTGAAGTGTAAAGATAAACTACTTTACTTACAGCTAGCTAGATAATGAATTCAAAGCAAGTAAATCAGTAGAGCAAACAATGACAGGCAAAATGCACTTTTTCAATATAAGCACAAGGAAAGGCAAATAAATAATTCAAAGATATCAACAGCAATGCAGAAAGGGAGGAGCTTATTAAGCTCAATTTGCAGTAGAGGTGGGCAGCTTAAAATTTAACAGGTTTAAAAAGCAGATCAACTTAAGGGGGTGGATGAGGGAAAAAAACAGCTGGGAATCACCAGCAGTGCTTTAAGTTTATGCAAAGGCTTGAAATCTTTACCAGAAAAGACAAAGACCCAGAAAGTCACCGTGTTGTTAGGTATCACTCAAGAAACAATTTAACCAATGAAAAAACACATGAAATGTGCAGTCTAGATAATTTAAGTGTCTCTTTCTCTCACGGATAAAACAAAAACACCAGGCCAATTAGATTTGTCAAAACAGAAAAAATGGAGCAGGTAAAAAAGAAAGCAGCTATATGACTCCAAGACAAAAAAATATAGGTTCACTTTCCTTGCTCAGCAAGGAATCACCTGCAGTGGTTTAGTTTATGCAGGCTTGAAATCCTTTTGGTTGCAAAGACATTTACAGACATATACAATTTCTGGCAATATAAATAATTATATGAACGACAGTTAATATCTCTTTGCCTGCATCAGACATCACATATTCGCACAGTTGCACTGTCCATCATGTAAACTTGAAGATGAAAATTTTCAAAAGTTTGTATACAGCAAAGTTTTGAAATTATTAATGTATATATTAACAGACAATATTGGATACCTGTAGGCATCAGTAAGATGCAAGTAGAGAAACATCTAGAGGAGTGACTAGGCTTTATTGAGTTAATGTATGATTCTCCACTACCACAAAGGAATGGTGGTGCATCTATTAATACACACATCATCTCATGCTTATGTCACCAAGGGATAAACTTGTCTGATGTCAGCATAGGGAAAATACAATTTTGAAGAATTATGTACTGCCTTCCTGTTGGTTTCTTTCTGTTACTTGCATTTGCATGCAAGCATACCACAGTTCATTTAACTATTTATTGTAATTAACTAGTCTTATTACTGTATTGTACTGAGTACAATAAATACACAGACACAAAATGTTTCAGTTGATAGGCTATACTATTATATTCTCCTTTTGGTTCTACAAGCAAGCAATACAAATATGTCAGCTCTCTGTAGCAATTTCCCAAAGCTTGTTTATGCACAGTTACATTTATTCCAGAAGGACTGGTATTTTTCTCAAAGTCTGATGTAATGCAGTTTTTTCTTTGTATAACAGTTTTTCTTTGTTCTTTTAATTTATGATTTGTCCTTGATTCTTTGGTCCAGGAAATTCAGTATTGCATTATCTGAAACTTAGTGTTCCAGCACTATCTTGCTTGTGTCCCGGCTTTATCTTCCTTGAAGTTACTTCGATGTACTTTCAGCTGCCATCTACGTAGCTATTTTACAAACTTTGTTTCTCAATAACATTTTTTTTCATGGATACCAAAATCTAGCTAAGCTATATATGCCTGCCTGCACACTTACTGTTTTTTTTAATTTCTCAGCATTTTACACTATTGTACTTTAACCCTTTATATGTCATATTATTTTTGCAGCTTTTTATTCAAGATAATAATGTAAACAGTTTGAAAAGACAGTGAAACTCTTTCAGTTCCCCATTTTTTATTTGTATGAGGAACGGACTACACTTTAGTTAAAGAAAAGACTGCATTTGTTTCTTTAGCATTGCTATTTACAGCATTTATGACTTTGCTGATATTTACAATCATAACTTGTTGAGTTAATGCAACTCTCCGTAACCTGCAGCATTATAAAACAATTTTAAGCTGTCATTATTATTATTATGACCCCTAAAACTATCAACACAGGATGTATTAACCCATTTAGCAATTTGGTTTCAGATGACCATCCTGTAAATTTGTCCCACCAATTATGGGCAGTGTCAGCTTCTGTTTTTGTCTTTTACTATTAACACTGGGTTATTTGAAACCACACATACAAACTGCGGTGCCACTTTAACAAGCATTTTGAAATTTGAAGGCAATATTTTCCATTTACACAACATTTTGTTTAATTTACAAATGTAGTATACATTAGTACTAAATTGTAATCTGTCTATTAAAGATACTTGTGATGACTTACTAAATTGTAAGATTTCATGGTGCTTGTAAATGTACAATTTGTGAGATATTTTGTCCTACTAGTTTTCATACCAAGCTCTTTTAAAACTGCATTTGGCTTTACAACTTGGGGATGCAATATTGATGTGCAATATTGTTTTTTGGTATTGTTGTCCTATCATGGTACAAGTGGGTGGTATTTTTACCACTTGATCTGGATGGAGTACTGGCTTATTACCCAGAATGGTAAGTATTCCAACCCATGGTCCTTTTCCATGTATTTTTGTGCTATTTGTACAAATAATCAAAGTATTGGTAGAAATAATACCTGTTTTCCCGTCAAATTTATTTTTATTTTTGTGTTATACTGCGGTGGTGGTGCTGCAGTAGCGTTGTCGCCTTACAGTAAGACGTCCCGTTCGATTCTCAGCTAGAGCGTCTTTTGTGTGGAGACATGCGTGAATGGGCGTACCTTCGTTGAAGGTTGCACATCAGGGCTAGCAACCTGGTACGTAAAAATCTACTGCCAATAATTAGCAGACCGGAGTTCCGCTGTGGTGACCCCTGACCGGGAAAAGCCGAAAGACACAACAACAACATTACCACACTGACATTTTTTGCATGGCATCTTCCCTTGTCAGAATTGTTGCATCTTCAGGGGGTAATGTACAGCATTTAATAGGGACTGAGTTGTTTACTGAAATGTTTATGTCAGTCTTTGATTTTTTTTCCTACCTTTATGTATGCCTGACCTTGTTTAGCTAACCGTGCAGTTACATTTGTGTTAAATGTTATTCTCCCAAAGGTACATGCTGTATGCTTTTTACAACTGAAATTGTCTTGTGATCTATTTTGTGTAGCATTTTTCCAACTTAGTGTCATTCGTGAAATGTTGGAATAAACAACCCTGGTTCCCTCTGTTTGGCATTTTATCAAAAGGAGTCCACTGAGTACAATACTTACAACAATAATCACATTTTTCATGTTTATCAAAACTTGTTTGTCCTAACAACATTTTTGGGAATACTTTTAACAAACTTTGCACAATTTGGCTTTCAGTCTTGTAGATTTTTTTTTTTTAAACAAACAGAAACATACACTTTATTGAGCATATGCTCCCCCTTCTTTTAAAAACGATGCATTTTGCTGATGATCACTATAAACGATGACTTTCATTTGATCCCTGTGAACTAGCAAGGTCTTGTTCTTTTTACTTTGACCTTATAGACCAAATGCCCCATTTGTTCTGTTACTTAATCACACTGTTCTATGATGTCTTTTAACCATTTCTGATGATGTGTTACCTTTAACAAAGGTCTGTTATGTCCAATCTCTGGATCAAAAGGTAGTTGTGCGAGTATTTTTTTGCCTGTCATGATTTCAAATGGTGAAATCCCTGTCTTGCTGTTTGGGGTAGCTTTTACCCCTAACAGAATTCCTGGCAAATGTTGCACCCATGTAGCATTTTTTAACTAAGTTTTATTTATGAAATATTGTAATTCCCTCTGTTTTGATGTTCAGAATGATGCAAATGAAATGCAGATGTCTGTGTTGAATGCTGCGTGCCTTGTCTCACAGCTGCATTTTTATTTATAGTCTTTGAAGCATGTTTCAGACACTGAACATTCAGCTCGTCTCAAGCTGTACCTGACTGCTGCATTGCATTAATTAATGCTGCTTTATTTAGATTCCTTGCTTTTAACTAAGACCATTTTAACCCTTTAATATATGTTTGCTAGTAAACAGAAATACATGTATTTAACGGACTATATTATTTTTACATATATTATAGCAACAGATGTGTATATACATTTAACTAGCAAATAGATTTGCACACGCAGTTATACATTTTTAAACCTATCACTGTATACATTCCCTCTGTTTTATTTTAAATACAAAATGGTTTATATTAGTAGAAACACATTGGGGAAACAAAACCTTTTAACACAATGATGCCAACCACTGCTATTAGAACTGGATGAATCTGAATATGACTTTATACAGTGATGTCTTATACAATAATTTTCTGACAATGCTTGAGGATTCTATTGCAAAAGCATTGTAGTCTTGTTTTTTGGAAAAAAAAAACGTCACAAATGTCAAGCTGTGACTTGTTACTGTACATATAAATGAACTGAGAAGCAATTTTTGTGAACAGTTTAACAAGCCATTTACTATATACTGTACAGAATACACTTGCTTGTACAGATTGTTTTTGCATTTGTATATACATGGTTGTAATGTACACTCAGTCTAGGTTTTCAAACCTAGCATTAAACTGAAGCCTGCTGATTACATTACTTGAAACAGTAAAATGTATTTTTGGTGTTAACCCTTTGTTTGCAGTACTGTTTACACAGTTAGTGTAAAATTGAAAGCATGCCCTAGCCCCTGTAGTATACATTACTTTATTTCAGTATTATTTACTTTATGCTGTGAGAATTGAATGTTTGCTTGCCTTTGGCTGTTACCTAGACGTGATACATTGGTCTTACACATTTGCTTTTTGATTTGATTATTTTTATAAAGCTTTTGCTGTTGCCTATACTGTTAAAGTTGTAGTACTAGTAGCTATTTGTACCCTCCCTTTTTGTAAAGGGACCTGCATAATTTATTTTAACTGCATACCATAGCCCATGTACTGACTGTACTCGGTGTAGTATTTACTTGCAAAAATTGTGGTCTTATTACAATTACCAAACAGGATTTTTGTAGACTTTTATTTAATGCTGTATGTGAATATTTAACAATAATATTTTAGAAAAATGTAAGTCATTTGGCCTGACAACCAGTCTTTGCTCCTTGCCCTTATAGATTTCAGTATCAGTAACATTTTATGTCATGCAACATTTTTCGTAACTACCAATTCCAGCCTGGAAAGATTTGAGCTCACATTAACTTACTTTTTTGTTTTTGCGCATTCCAGACACTTAACCCATAACTCCTTTAGCACTTACTCGTACCTTCAGTCATTCGTTAAAATATTTTTGCAACTTGATATTCGCAATTTGCCTAAGTATGCATAATAATGCTTTTGAATACTGTTTTAACTGGAGTCTATGTTATTTTTTATGCTATCATACAATTACAAAATATTGTAAGAAACAAAAGAGATATACATGATTTACATTTGCTGTGGTCTGCCTTTTGCTGCACTTTAGATGAAAAAAAAATGCATGCATGTCAGTCTTGTGACATCATGACTTTTCTGCATTTAACTACTCTCATTTGATTTCTATGCCCTAGAACTGTTTTATTTGAAATGGTTTTAAAATCACTATTTAAGTGCCTTGCTTTAACTGAATTAAAGTTTGTGCTGTGCATGCTTAACCATTTTCGAAAGGTAGAATATTTCATATCAGCGCAATTAACTGCTGTTGCTTTAACTCTTTACTTACCAGATTATATTTGTCAGTATTGTGTTCTGCTGACTTTAAAGCTCTTATGCACTTCTGAAAAAGTGTTTGCATATGTTGTCTGAACTTTTTGAACTTGTCTTTTAGAAATTTATTAAATCTTTTTGTCAGTTCACCATGAAACGCGTCGCTTCTATCTGTTGGTAATCTGCAGTGGTTTTATGCCACTTTTGTCTAGCAAGATGTACAGAAGAGTCTGTAAATAACGGACTTGACTGATATTGTAACTCTGAAGTTAACATTTTACATGTGGTGACAGGACATAACGCATCTAGTTGTTTACTATTACTTTTAAGACAAACGTTTACTGTCATACCAATCATGTTGGTGTTTAAGATACCAGTCAAACATAATGCATTTACATAAAGCACTGACATCAACTTTACCTAGTAAAGTACTACATGTGGTACAGTTATGTTCATACCAATTTTTAAATGCAGACCATACATGTGCTGGTCTGTCATTACTGTCTACTTGGAAGGTAATGTTCAAGTCTTTCGCACATTTAATACTTTTCTGTGCAAATTCTAACTATACATGTGCTGGACTGTCATTACTGTCTTACCTGAAAGGTAGTCTTACATTTCTGTCTTATGGCATCCATGCTTGTAGAATAAGAAACAAAAAAAGAATTACCAGTTTCTGTGTGGAAGGTGGCCAAATCTTCCATTGAGAAAGTGTGGAAAGTTCCTAGTTGATTCTCCCAAAAGGTGGTCAGACTCAGCTGTGTGAATGTACAGCAACTGTGGAATCTGCAGAGATGCACTGTTTTGCTACTGGGTACTGTACAGAAGGAGGCGGCAAACGTTTGCACTGAAACTGAACGTACCAACTGAATAAAAAGAATCTGTAGTAGTTACAATAAGAAACCATTCGGTCCGTCAACTGTGGCTCGCCATTGAAGAATTCTGTACTGCCTTCCTGTTGGTTTCTCTCTCTGTTACTTGCATTTGCATGCAAGCATACCACAGTTCATTTAACAATTTATTGTAATTAACTAGTCTTATTACTGTATTGTACTGAGTACAATAAATACACAGAGACAAAACGTTCCAGTTGATTAGCTATACTATTATATTCTCCTTTTGGTTCTACCAGCAAGCAATACAAATATGTCAGCTCTCTGTAGCAAATTCCCAAAGCTTGTTTATGCACAGTTACATTTATTCCAGAAGGACTGGCATTTTTCTCAAAGTCTAATGTAATACAGTTTTTTTCTTTGTTCTTCTAATTTATGATCAGTCCTTGATTCTTTGGTCCAGGAAATTCAGTCTTGCATTATCTGAAACTTAGTGTTCCAGCTCTATCTTGCTTGTGTTCCGGCTTTATCTTCCTTGAAGTTACTTTGATGTACTTTCAGCTGCCATCTGCGTAGCTATTTTACAAACTTTGTTTCTCAATAACATATTTTTTAAAGGGATGCCAAAATCTAGCTAAGCTATATATGCTTGCCAGCACACTTACTGTTTTTTTTAATTTCTCAGCATTTTACACTATTGTACAGAAGTGGGATTGTCTGAGAGATGAAGAAAGTAGACAGGAGTATAAAGAGATGAGGTGCATGGCAAAGAGAGGTGGCGAAGGCTAAGGATAAGGCATATGAAGAGTTGTATGAAAGGTTGGACACTAAGGAGGGAGAAAAGGACCTGTACCGATTGGCTAGACAGAGGGACCGAGCTAGGAAATATGTGCAGCAGGTAAAGGTGATAAAGGATAATGAGGGAAACATACTCACAAGCGAAGAGAGTGTGTTGAGGTGATGGAAAGAGTACTTTGAGGGGTTGATGAATGAAGAGAATGAGAGGGAGAGAAGGTTGGATGATGTAGGGATAGTAAATCATGAAGTACAATGGATTAGCAAGGAGGAAGTAAGAATAGCTATGAAGAGAATGAAGAATGGAAAGGCCGTTGGCCCAGATGACATACCTGTGGAAGCATGGAGGTGTTTAGGTGAAATGGCAGTGGAGTTTTTAACCAGATTGTTTAATGAAATCTTGGAAAGTGAGAGGATGCCTGAGGAATGGAGAAAAAGTGTTTTGGTACCGATTTTTAAGAATAAGGGTGATGAGCAGAGCTGTAGTAAATACAGAGGGATAAAATTGATGAGTCACAGCATGAAGTTATGGGAAAGAGTAGTGGAAGCAAGGTTAAGAAGGGACGTGATGATTAGTGATCAGCAGTATAGTTTCATGCCAGGAAAGAGCACTACAGATGGGATCTTTGCTCTGAGAGTGTTGATGGAGAAGTACAGAGAATGTCGGAAGGAGTTGCATTGTGTTTTTGTAGACTTAGAGAAAGCATATGACAGGGTGCCCAGAGAGGAGTTGTGGTATTGTATGAGGAAGTCAGGAGTGTCAGAAAAGTATGTAAGAGTGGTACAGGATATGTACGAGGGTAGTGCGACAGTGGTGAGGTCTAGGGTGGGAGTGATGGAAGCGTTTAAGGTGGAGGTGGGGTTATCAAGGATCAGCTCTGAGCCCTTTCTTATTTGCAATGGTGATGGACAGGTTGACAGACGAGCTCAGACAGGAGTCCCCGTGGACTATGATGTTTGCAGATGACATTGTGATCTGTAGTGAGAGTAGGGAACAGGTGGAGGACACCCTGGAAAGATGGAGATATGCTCTAGAGAGAAGAGGAATGAAGGTCAGCAGGACTAAGACAGAATATGTGTGTGTGAATGAGAGGGAGGATAGAGGAATGGTGAGGATGCAAGGAGTAGAGGTGGTGAAGGTGGATGAGTTTAAATACTTGGGGTCAATAGTTCAGAGTAACGGTGAGTGTGGAAGAGAGGTGAAGAAGAGAGTACAGGCAAGATGGAGTGGGTGGAGAAGAGTGTCAGGAGTGATTTGTGACAGACTAGTACCTGTAAGAGTGAAAGGGAAGGTCTACAAGAGGGTAGTGAGACCAGCTATGTTATATGGGTTGGAGACAGTGACATTGACAAAAAGGCAGGAGTTTGAGCTGGATGTGGCAGAATTAAAGAGGTTAAGATTTGCACTGGGTGTGACGAGGTTGGACAGGATTAGGAATAAGTATATTAGAAGGTCAGCCCAGGTTGGAAGGTTTGGAGACAAAGCCAGAGAGGCACGATTACGTTGGTTTGGACATGTGCCGAGGAGGGATGCTGAGTATATTGGGAAAAAGATGTTAAGGATGAAGCTACCAGGTAACAGGAAAAGAGGAAGGCCTAAGATAAGGTTTACGGATGTGGTGAGAGAGGACATGCAGGTGGTTGGTGCGACAGAGCAAGATGCAGAGGACAGGAAGAAATGGAAACAGGTGATCTGCTGTGGCGACCCCTAACAGGAACAGCCGAAAGAAGGTGATGTACATTAACCCTTTATATGTCATATTTTTGCAGCTTTTTATTCAAGCTAATAATGTAATTAACAGTTTGAAAAGACAGTGTACACCAAACTCTTTCAAATTTTACAAAACTTTTTTATGACTATACAAATTGCTTATTCTGAGAATGCTGCTGGAGGTAAAAACCAGTGTGGCTCTGTAGGTATCGCAAGTGTGCAAACAGTAAACACTGTATTGTACAGGGACTTTAACATCTAACCACAAATTATACCTTCCATGCCGTTTTGCAAAAAATAAAAACAAACAAAAAAAAAAAAAAAAAAAACAAGCGAGCCATTTGGTGTGTTAGTTTTTCTTTTTAAAAAAAAAAAAAGGAATATGTACATTTTTTTTTTTCAAAAATCTTAATTTTGCCTCCTTCATATAGTGGTTTATGTAAATTTATACAAACAATGGTCCTATTCTTCAACACAACACCAATAGGTGTAAAAGCAATACAGTCCAAAATCTTTAGAAAGCATCTTAAAAAAACCAGACATCCATGAGGACACCTCTACCCTTAAGATTACAAGGCAACCTCCCAGCACGCAAAAATCACATACCCTATTTTGTATGGCCTGTTCACAGATTCCAGTAATCCTGCAGAAAATCCAGAACAAAAAATTATTTTGGCTGCTTTGCACTTTTCATACTGTAACAGAACAGTAACCCATCAGAGAATCTTGTGCAATGGAAGCTTAACATCAGATTTAGGCTGTTATGAAATGGACTCATATTCCTTCCTGTTTAATAACATTCCCTTAAAGTATAATGTACGTCTCATCCTTCTCTCCACCTCTTATTTTTCATGAACATTATCAGTCACCTCATGTAAACTAGTACTATAAACCTACTGACTAACTCAAGTGTTATTTTTCATTTTATTTCAACTAGTAAGTAAACTGGATCACAAATGTCCCTTTTCAGCCACAATCTTGCTACATAACAAAATGATACAGAACAAAAAAAAAATACTGTAAAAGTAAAAAGAGATTCTTATGTTGCCTCTACGATTCTCAACTACTATGTCTGATTTAGTACCAACCTGTATTTCTTCCTCCACAGGTTCCACAGCCATATTAACCTCCCTCATCAAATTCTTTGCATTTATAAAAAGAAAATCATTAAGTGTGTTTTTGCATGTTACTGAATGCACATCACTATTACAGGGAAGTAAAGCTTTGCAGTAGCCATGGTCGTTCGCCCGGTCAGGATGTAACAGACGAACTTTCGTGGATTCTTTTCAAGCAGCTTTACTATGTACAAACACATCAGTAATGAGGCAATAACTTCAACTTCGATAAACTTATAAACAAACTGACACACACTCTCATACATGCTCTCTCTCTGGCTGCACTCTCAGAATGGCAAAAGCTAGCACGTGTTTGCTATTTATATGCATATGCTGTCCTTGGAAATGCTTCTTAAAGGTACAACACCTTTACACATTCTACAGCCATGTATCCAGCGCTTAAAAGCTTCACTGCCACACCATTTGCTAAAATGAAAATGTTGTTCTTTCGGCTTTTCCCAGTTAGGGGTCGCCACAGCAGAACTCCGGTCCGTTAATGATTGGCAGTAGATTTTTACAGTGCCGAGGTGCCAGCTCGACGCCCAACCTTCAACGAAGGCACACCCATTCACGCATGTCTTACGAACGCCACTCGACTGCGGGGAGGACATGCAGACTCCACACAGAAGGTGCTCCAGCTGTGAATCGAACGGGAGAACATTTGCTAAAATGAAAATATGATCCACAAATGTAAGAATGACATACTGCCCACAATAATCAATTTTACTTTTGACTTTACTTAAATGAAAAAAAAAATGTATATACTGAACATCATAATTAGCCATTTCAAGTGGGGCTTTTAAAATTGTTTTTGCAAAGACATAAATGCCCATAGCTCCCCTCTCAGTTTTCTTGTGTACCGTGGTCCCACATCTTTCCCACCATGCAAGGCAACCTCTCTGCATGCTTTTAAACTCTAGCAGTCCACACCAAGACTGTGGTTTATGGATCACTTTTTTTATACCAAAAGTCATGCATCAGTGAAATCCATATGATGTGTTCCTTATTAATGGCTCTGTGCAAGAAGCATCATGGTGATGTATACATCTGTGTACACACCCAGCTAATACTCCCTACCATCAAACCCATGCACAGCCATGAGCCATACAAGTCTCTCGGGCATTTCCTGGGATACTTGTATTTTTTTTTTTTTTTTTTTTTTTTTTTTTTTTAAGTCAAGGACTACATCTCCACAGGGATTTGAAAATAAAATCTCAACCAACCACCTCCCTGAAGGCCCTCCAACATCCCAAGTCCAGAACACAGGCTACCAGCAACATGGTCAGATGCATCTTCAAGCTGAACTTAGTTACATCCAGGGTTGCCAGATTTCAAAAGGGACAGGCAGGGACAAAAAATAAATAGTGGGGAAAAAAAAAAAAAAAAAAACAGCAAGCAGCATTAAACAGAAGTGGCTCTGCAATGCGATTTATGATTGGCCCACATCCCGTATGCTGGTATACTAGCCAATCAAAAATCAGATAGCGGAGGCTGTTTTGCCAAGATTTTAAAAGTCAGTGCGGGACTCTGGGATTGGGCTGCTGATCTCGGGACAGTCCCGCTCAAACAGGGACGTCTGGCAACCCTGGTTACATCTCAAAGTAGTACCATCCTGGATGCACAGTAACAAACCCCGCCTTCGCCTGTCCCTTCTAATGAATACATACACTGACTGACAGACAAGTGCGCTACTTTGATATTTCTTTGAAACAGTCAAATTACAAATCACTACTTACTGCCCTCAGAAATAAGCATTATAAAGGGGGAGAGGCACTACCCACTTAACCCCCCAAGCTATTACAATTAAATCCAAAGCATAAAATCTAACTATGAACATGCACAGAAATGTGTTTTTAAACCATACTCAATCCCTGCCATATTATAAACTGAAAATTTTTTTCATATTTAACCTGCTTTGCCTTTATTTTCTTGGCTATCCTACTACAATAAAAAGGTTGGGGTACTCTGTTACAGCACCTGACCTATTGAACTACATCTGAAGTACAAAATCTAACTGTGAAAGTTGCACAGAAATGTGTTTTACTGCTGCCACTCATAACAGACCATCATATTATAATTATTTTTTCATATTTAACTTGCTTTGCTTTACTTTTCAGACTGCTCTTTTAGTGCACTAAGACAGTGTTCCTTGGTAATAGAAGCTGCTGCTTGTTTACTTTTCTCTGTCATACTGCTGAAACTCAAGCACAGCTTTTATATTTTACACGGTGGCTGTTTTGACAGGTCATACTACTTGCCCAAAAAGAGATTATGTCCTTCACCTCTGTCGGTCAGTGAAACCAAGCCCCACCCCACGTTGAATTGGCAGGGTGACACTTCTTTGAGACTGTACAGCTGCAGTAGCCTAAGGTATATGGGTTATATCCTGCACAGGATATAACAGCTAGGCAGCTTCCAAAACTTCAGAGCACCTTCCTTCTACATATCCAAACTGTTAGCTCAAGCCGAAATGGTTAAAAGACAAGACTGATTGCCAGCCCTTCACAGTTTTCATGCTGACTGAGAGAAGGAGCCTGACCCCTGAAACAGGAACAATAAAAACAAATACCCACACTCTGGCATAAAAAATACACCAAAATAGCAAGGAGGGAGCATCTACTGCAGTAGTGATCATTCAAACATCTGCTGTTATGGTAAATTCAACTTACACAACTATATAGTTTTCATCACATTGATTATTGTTGCAATAACCTAAGCTATTAAGGTATATTACCATAGCTTAGAAAAACTAGGAGATCAAATGGGAAGGGTCCAGAAGCCCCTGGAGAATGGTCCTAGCAAAGCCTGAAGTAGATATGAAAAATGAATCTAGCTTTATAAAAATATATACAAAGGACAAAGATGCTGCTTCTAGAACACTTCACAGGAAGTTACTAGGCTAATGGTCCCAGGGACCTTACATGCCTATCCAAGTTCAACCCGTATTCCCAAGGGTGTCTGGTTAAAGCAGACACTAAAATCAGCACCTACTGCCCCTGTCCAAGAGCGACACAGGTGGAACCCCCAGGGTGAATTTCCAGTCACCCATCCAATCGTCCAAATTACACTCAAACAGGCCAAAGAGGGGCTTTGCTTAACATGAATAGGAAGCTTGTAACAAAAGTGGGGCAACCTCTGCGAGACAAACCTGACTCTCCAGCAAGTTCTGTTGACATCACATAAGAGGTTAAGGTTTTTTCAGTGAGTGACTCTTGTGCTATTTGACTTGTGAATGTGCAGCATTTCCATTAAAGCTGGATCAGAGATTGCTCTGTATGCAAGGCACAGGTAATCTCGGAGCAGTCTGTACGACACAGAGTAAAGTAACAATTACTTCAATTTGTCCGCACAAGACAAATCTTGAAGACCTTGAATTTATTTTTTTTTGTGAAGAACCTTTGTGGTCTCTCAAGTTGCTACAGGTGTTTAGAAAGGAACACATCAAAGGCAGCATTGTACTCTATTATTGGCCTAATGAAGGAAGAGTACAGGGGGGTTATAACCTCTTTTTCTGAAGGCAATGTCCTTACTTAGGAGATGAGCAATATAAAATGTCCTCCTCGCCACTGTGGAGACATGGTGTATTAAGTTTAAGACCATGACTTTGGCCCCTGTCATGAGCCTGCAGAAGACTTTCTTGCAGGAAGTTGATATTGCTAGTGGTCTCAATGATCGCTCTCAGTTTCCAGTCATCAGAAAACCTCGTCTGCTACAATCCTTTAGTTTTAGCCTGTACTTCGGAGAAGTAGATTCCGAACAGTAGGGGCTCCAGAACCGATCCCTGTGGAACACCACTGTTTATGGGTCTACTGGAAGAGATGGAGTCCCCTATTTTGACCTTAAGAGTTCTACCAGTGACCCAGTTTGCAACCCACCTGACAGTATATGGGTTGATACCCAGCTGGGTGAGCTTATCAATGATGCCTGAGTGGGGGATTGTGTCAAAGGCCTTGTCTAAGTCTAGGTAGGCCATATGCCCAGATTTGTTCTCCTCTAGGGCTTTGGTGACTGTCTCAAAAAAGTCCAAGTTTTAAGAGGCATGATCTTGCTTTGACAAAGCCAAAATGGGTGGGGGTCAAGCTTTTGGGGATTTCCCATAACTTTGTTAATAAGGTCCTTGATGATTCGGTTCGGATTTCCATTTCGCTGGGACAAAGCCAGTGCTCAGACTGTGATTGAAAAGCACGCTCAATGGTGATGTTAATTTAGAAGTTATGTACCTACCATAACGTTCCATGTTAGTTGTCTTCTCTCGCCTTCTTTCTTGCTGGATGGGTTCGGAGCCGATCCTCGGCTCCGACTCGGCACTTGCTTTAGCTCGAGAACTCCTTTTACCAGCTCGAGGCAACCCTATATCCCATGATGCAAGGCGGAACTACCTCAGATCTCGTTTGGCAGCTAACTAACCTTGCTAAAGACTATCCTAACAGAAATAGGAACAATGGTTCCTAAAAGAAATCCTCCTAACAACGTACCGGAGGAAACAATCTAATAGGAACTCTCCAAGATCTGTCCAGGCCAGGGGAAGGAGGGAGGGCGCAAGAAAGAAGGCGAGAAGACAACTAACATGGAGCGTTATGGTAGGTACATAACTTCTAAATGTTAAGTTGTCAATCTCGCCTTCATTCTTGCTGGATGGGACAGCGTCCTAGCACCTGTATCCCGGGTGGCTCAATGGAACAGACTCTTGAGAACTGTGGAACCAAAACTGGCCCTATCTCTAGAGGCCAAGTCCAACTTGTAATGAGAGACAAAGGTATGAGGTGTGGCCCAAGTAGCTGCTGCACAAATGGTATCAATGGGTAGTCTATCCTGAAAAGCTGCAGAAGTGAATAGACTCCTGGTTGAGTGTGCTTTTGGCTTAGAAGATAGCTGTTTGCCCCTGAGAGAGTACACATAGGAAATATTGGAAGTCAACCATCTGGATAAGGTCACCTTAGATACTGGAAGACCTATCCTGTTTTCTGCATAGGAGACAAATAGTTGGTCCGATTTTCTGAATTGTTTAGTTCTATGCAAATAGTACCTGAGCTGACGATGGACATCCAAAAAATGCAGTTTCTGTTCAGCTCTGTCGGAATAGTTTGAGAAAAAGACTGGTAGATCTATAGATTGGTTAATGTTGGTTTGAGATACGACTTTGGGAAGAAAGGAAGGGTTAGTTCTTAATGATACCCTGTCCTTATGAAAAACCAAATAAGGGGAACGGATGCAGAGAGCTTGAATCTCGGAAACCCTTCTTGCAGAAGTGACAGCCAGTAAAAATATAGTTTTCCAGGTCAATAACTTCAAAGAACATGAAGCAGACTGTTCGAAGGGAGGTAGTATCAAGGATGCCAACATTAAGTTTAGATCCCATTGCGGAGGAGGATGCTTTATAGGTGGTTTTAGGAGGAAAACTCCTCTGAGAAAGGCCTTGCATAACCTATGAGACATAATGTTATTGTCATGAAGGCCAACATGATACTTAGAAATAGCAGCCAGTTGTACTTTGACTGTAGATGATGAGGATCCTGAATGAAAAACCTCCGCCAGGAAATCTAAAACCGAATGTACAGGAGCAGTAAAGGGGTCAATATTTCTGGAATTCGCCCAAATAGAAAAACGTCGCCACTTGCTAGCATAAACAGTCCTAGTGGACGACTTCAAGGAAGAGACTAAAATGTCTCTGACTGAGTCCGAAATCATCGGTAGCCTGGCTAGGGTAGGAAGTGGAGCAACCAAGCAGTGAGGTTGAGAGAATGAATGGCCCGGTGCTGCTGACCCGATTGGTGGATCAAGAGATCCGGAACTGGGTCCAGATGCCAGGGCTGCACCAGAAGGTGACGATGCAGAGGCGGAAACCAAATTTGTCGAGGCCAATATGGGGCAATGAGGATCAACTTGGCTCTCAAAGCGGTGGCTTTCTGAATGACTTGTGGAATCAAGGGAAAAGGAGGAAAAGCGTGCAGAAGTCCCCGGGCCAATCCTGGGTTAGAGAGTCTCTCAGAGGTTGGCCTGGAAGGGAAAGAGAGTGAAGAAATCGGGCACTTGTTTTGAGGAGTAGCAAAAGATCGCAACAAGGAGTGCCCCACTTCAGAAAAATCTGATCCACTACAGATTGATTGAGAGACCACTCGTGAGGCATCAGAATGGATCTGCTCAGCCTGTCCGCTAATAGGTTGGACCTGCCGGGGATGTGCGTTGCTATCAGAAACCGCTGAGAAGAGATCGCCCACTGCCAAAGTCTGAGAGCTTCTCGACATAACGGATAGGACCTGGTCCCGCCCTGCTTGTTGATGTACCAGACTACGGACATGTTGTCCGTCTGTACTGCAATAGTCCCCGTGGGAAGAAAGTCGTTGAGGGCTTGCAACGTTAAAAGCACTGCTCTCATCTCCAGGACATTTATGTGCAGATGGTATTCTATGGGTTGCCACGTCCCGTGGACCATCCTGCCCTGATAATGCCCCCCCCGATCAGAGAGGCATCCGTAGTGACTGTGGCAACTGGAGGAGGGGGAATAAAGGTTCGGCCCTGATGAAGAAGAGGGGAAGATATCCACCAGTTCAGATGAGCTCGGCACGACTGTGTTACCAAGATTTCGTGCCTCATCGGGAGACTGTGGTACGACCACTGCGTGAATAGCATCCACTGTAGAAGACGCATGTGGAAGCGAGCCAGTGGTAGAAGAACAATGGCCGCAGCCATAAGACCTAGAACCTTCAGTATAAATCTGGCTTTGATCTTGTTGCTTTGCAAAAGAAGCCGAACAAATTTTTGGATGTCCAGAATTCTTTGATCTGTTAGTCTGGCTAACATTTTGACGGTGTTTAATTCTGCGCCTATAAAGGTGATAGATTGGCAAGGCAGCAGAGAAGATTTTTCGAAGTTTACTGAAATTCCCAAACTCCTGCAAAGCTGTAGAGTGTAGTCTCTGGACTGAAGAAGCTGACACTTGGTGGTGGCGGAGAGGAGCCAGTCGTCCAAATAGGGAAACACCTGGAATCCTCGACGTCTCAGATGAGCTGTGACCACTGCCATGCATTTGGTAAACACTCTGGGGGCTGAAGTGAGGCCAAAGGGCAGGGCTCTGAATTGGTAATGACTGGTCTCTAGCCGAAAGCGGAGAAACCTTCTGGAGCGTCTGTGAATCTTTATGTGATAGTACACATCCTGAAGGTCTATAGAGCACATCCAGTTGTCCTTGCCCAGAAAGGGCAGAATGGACTGAAGCGTGACCATCCGGAATCTTGCCTTCTTGACAAATCTGTTCAGATTGCTCAGGTCTAATATTGGTCTCCAATCTCCCGTCCTTTTGGGGACCAAAAAGAATCTGGAGTAGACGCCGGATCCTACCTGGTCTGCTGGCACAGTCTGGACGGCTCTTTTTTCTAGGAGCTTTGAAACCTCCTGTTCTGCCAAATCCCTTTGACCGGGTGAGATGTCTGGAAGGGATTGAAGAGGTACGGGAAACCTTTCGAAGGGGATTTTGTAACCCTCGGATATGATCGACTGTACCCACATCTCTTGCGATAGGGATTGCCAGGCTACTGGGTACAGCGAAATCCTTCCCCCGACTGCCTCCAAGGGTGGACAGTCGGGCAACACCTCAGGGATGCTGAAAGGGCTTCTCAGGAAGAGACTCCCTGTTGCCCTGGTTCTGAGGACCCCCCCTGCCTCTAGGGCGGCGTCTATTATTGTTACCCCCTCTGCCTCTGGGGGTAAACTGACCACGTGTGTCCGGTGTAGCTCCTTGGGCTTTACGGAACCACATCTTCCCCCCCTTCTGACCCTTGGGGTATGGCCTAGAAGGAGTGGAAAACTGGACTTCAACGGCAGAAAGAGTTTTACCGTCCTGCTCACACCTGGTCAAGGTATCCTTCACCTGAGGTCCGAACAAAGCCGAACCATCAAAGGGGGTATTAGTGAAGGACGCCTTAAAGGGGTCCGCAAAATTACAAAGCCGCATCCAGGCTTGGCGTCTAAGAGCAACTCCTGTGCCTGCGGCCCTGCTCGCTCCATCGGCCGCATAGGATATGAGCCGCATGGAGGAGTTAGATATGGAATTCAGGATAGCAAGCTGCGAGGCAATCTTTTCCTGAGCCCCAGCAGCAGAAGGATCCTGGACTACTTCTCCCAGTTCCTTGAGAACATCTCGTTGAAGCCTGGTGAAGTGACAAAGATAATTCAGCGAACGCATAGCAAAGGTCGCTGAAGAAAACATCCGCTTTCCATACCTGTCCATGGTCCTAGAGTCTTTATTAGGAGGATGGACAGGTACTGAAGGATCCGCCAATTCCTTCTTAGTGGCAGCTGCCACCACCATAGCATCCACCGGAACACCCTTGGAAAGGAACTGTTTGTCCGAAGGGGCCGTAATGAATTTGGATGGTCTTCTTGGGACAGGTTCCACAGAATCTGGAGCCGCCCACGCCTAACGAGCCACTACCTGCATGAGTGGGTCGAAAGGCGGAGACACCCAGGAGGTGGAGGGTCGGGATCCAAAAGCCTCCAGGTATACCGACTCATCCTCGGAGGGGTCAATGGAGGGCCAATTCCCCTCTGTTTGAGGAGCTCAAGGATGTCTGAAAGAGACATCCTCAGAGGGGGACCGTGGGGAACCCTCCGACTCATCTAAGTCGGTATCAGATGTAGTAGACTCAGGGGAGTCTGTGTGTTTCCTCTTACACGTCCTCTTCCGAGGGGGTTCCCCTGCAGGATCAGGAGAAACCTCGGAAGAGGAGGAAATTCCCAGTGGGGAAACCTGGGGCGATGGATCCCTGGGCCTGTGAGCAAGAGGTTGGCAAGAGGCATCTGCAGGCACTGAAGAGGGAGGAGCTAGAGGGATGGACCGTTGACCAGGCTCAGAGGCCAGGACACTCCTCATCACCTCAAAGGCTCCTCTCCCCGGGAGGCCGGAACACACCCGCTCCGAAGAAACAGGAATGGCCGGCTCCAAAGAGAGAGAAGGCTCCGAGGCCGATGTCGGCGCCGAGCTTACCAAAGCCGAAGCTCCGAGAGGGAGAGCGGGGTCGGACAAGGGTCCGATGCCACTAGCCCCCTCGGAGCCGACAGTGGAAACCCGGCGACCGGATCCCTCCAAGGAAGGTCTCAAGGAGGAGATCGGAGCCGAGGACAACGGAGCCGAAGGATGTATCGGCTCCGGCATCGAAACAGTCGCTGTCCCGAGAAGCTCCGGCTCCGAACTGCGGTGTGGAGTCGGAGGAGGAAGTTCAAGGATTGGGGCTATAGCCGAAGTCTGTTGAGACGGGCTATGGAGCATTTGGGCCAGTGCCTGAGACTTCAACAGCCTGCTTAGCACCCTCTCTAAATCGTGGTCAGACAGCCTGGAAGATCTCGAAGATCGGCTCCGATGGCTCCGCTCCGACAAAAGAGGAGACCCCGGAGCCGAGTGGATACTCAGTATAGAAGGGGACCGGGATCTCTTACGGGTCGAAGCCATCGGAGCCGAAGTCCCCTGAACCCCAGATGGAGCCGAGGATATCTCGGCTCCGATGCTGGATAAAGTGTCGGCTCCAGCCGGAGCCGACAAGGCCACAGTAGTCAGGGTATCGGAGCCGGTCGGCCCCGAACCCACTACTTGAACAGCAGATGTATCGGCTCCAGCCGGAGCCGATGTCGGCTCCGACGGAGCCGGAGCCACCGGAGGAGGCTTGGACACTGTAGCCTGAGCCTTCGGTGGTTTGGAAGGTTTTCCTGACTCTAATTTAGGAGGAGAACCTTCTGGCTTAAGTAAGCCTCGGAGGATGAGTTTATTCCTCCTTTCCTGCAGGACTCTCTGGCTAAAAGCATGACATAAAGCACAGGAGTCCTGCAGGTGCAAAGGCCCCAGGCAATAAACACAAGAAGTGTGACCGTCTGTCAGAGACATTTTCTGACAGCACTGGTCACACTTCTTGAAGCCTGAGACCTTGCCTTCCTTTGACATCCTAGGAGGATGGAAACGCAAACAATCCCAACAAACACACAAATTAATCCCTTACACAAGCACACAGGAAGGGAATAACCAAAGGGAAAGTAGGCCTGACTAAACTTTAGACTAAAATATTATAAAAAAGTTTGAAAACAAGGGAATAGGGTGGGCTGTAACTAACTACAGACTAAACTGACACTAAAAGGGAAAAATAAACCCCTAACTACTCTTTTTCTTATTTTACAAAGAAAAACTTACCTCAGCTGGCAAAGGAGACCTCTTTCGCTAAGCGGCAAACGAGATCTAAGGTAGTTCCGCCTTGCATCATGGGATATAGGGTTGCCTCGAGCTGGTAAAAGGAGTTCTCGAGCTAAAGCAAGTGCCGAGTCGGAGCCGAGGATCGGCTCCGAACCCATCCAGCAAGAATGAAGGCGAGATTGACAACTTAACATTCCTATTTTAACCTATGTAGAACAGAGCCCGGGAGTGGTCTTGTCCCATACAGGTTGTGTTTTTAGTCTTGCAGAGTGCATTTAAGGCCTGCTCCTCAGATATACTAGGTGGGGTCAGGTGTTAGGGATGCTTTGGGGTATATGTGGTGGGGAAAGGGTAGTAAGCAGCTTTGCTATATCCACAGGTTCTATATATGTAGTACCATTAACTAAGAGTTCAACACAAATCTGGGCCTTACATTTGAGGTTATGGATGTAAATGAAGAACACCTTGTGGTTATCCTTAGTTAGGGAAGCAAATTTCGATTTGTCGTTATTCTTATTTGCTTGTTTAAGTTGAGGAGAGCGTTTCCAGTTCTGAGACTGTTCCTTCCTACTCCCAGACAGAATTTCTTTCTCCTACTGTATAGGCTATTAATGACAGCTGTCCACCAGACAGGTTTCCTTTTCCTTGAAGCTCTTGCTTTGGTTCCATCAGTTTCTACAGGCAATTCCTTTCCAAAAAGTCAGAGATGAAGCCAAGGCTCTAGTAAAATGTGCCTTGATCCTGGCTGGAATAGTTTTTTTTTTTTGTGTGTGTGGTAGGAATATCAACAAGTAATAGCCTGACACAACCACTTTGAAATAGTCTATTTTGACACAGGTTGTCCTTTCATCGTACCTTCACAATAAATGAACTAATTAGAAGTACTGAAAGATTTTTTTCTGTCAAGATAGTACCAGAGTTGCCAGTGGATATCCAAGGTAGAAAATATCTAAGCTCAGTCATCTACAGTTAAAGGAAAAGCACATGGAGATGGACAGTTTGGCTTAAAGTAAACTTTGATACAATTTTAGGCATAAAACAACATTAGTTCTTAAAGAAAACCTGTCTCTTTGGAAAATTAGATAAGGCTGATTCACCATAAAAGCTTGCAACACATATACTCTTTTGGCAGAGGTCAGAGCAACCAGCAAAACCATTTTCCATGTTAAGAACCTAGAGTCAGCCAGATCAGCTGAACAAATGGAGCAAATGTTAGCATCTCTAACACAAAATTAAGATCCCAAGGAAGAGCCACCAGTTTTCTTCGTGGCCTCCTATGCAATACCCCTTTCAAAAATATTTTGACATGAGAATGCCTTGATAGAAAGTGATCCATGGGCAGACGCATGAACCTTGACAGAGGAGTAAAGCAGTTAAAGGAAAGTAAAACTAATATTGTAAAACCACAGAAACACTAGCAGTGAATGGGTGCTGGTTATGTTGATGGCACCAACCAGAAAACTCCATTTGCTTATATATCATTTTCCAGTATCAGGCTTTCTTGCCTCCATTAGTACCTGGTGTACGTCCTCACAGGATCCTAAAAGGTGTTAAGACTCTGATACATAACGACCCCAAACAACTTCAACTGACTACCTGAATGAGCTTTTTAGTGACTAAGCTTGTTTGAGTTAGTTTCTTCAGTACCTTCAGAGAAAAGGAATTAACATCTTAAGTTTTGGACAGTTTATTACTATTGCTCAGTACTGTAATGTTTAAATCGTTTTATTTTTTTATTTTTCACAAATAACAGGGAAGTGAATTCAGTCCTCTACATTAAAGCTGGGGACAGCTATCTCCTCTCATCTCTGTTGCAGTTTTTATACTTGTTCATCCTGTGACTTTCCTTTTGTGATACAAAAGGTTCCTGGATGAGAGTCGGATTTACCAGCACCATTGGTGATCTTTGTCATTAGAGTTTAGGAGGAGTACAGTTTGAATATTCATATGTACACACATACTTTTGCTTAGGAAGGGAAAAAGTGGTATATAAATGTTTACTTCGCATTTATAATAAGTTAAGCATCCAGGCAAATTTAAATGCAGACTGGCATAGTATGGAGGTGGGTATTTCAAGTAATAGAAAGGATAGAAAAGGACAAGACCAGTAAAAAGATAATAAAAATAAAGAGCAATACTAGAAAAATTACATCTCTGCATAAAGTAAGATATTCTTCTATAGAATGTAAATGGGTTAACCGATTGAATGAAAGCACAGAATGTGCTTACATGTATTGCTGCAAGAAAAACACACCTCAACCAGAAAGAGCGTGAAAATAAATTAAAAAGGTAGGACACAAGGATACGTTTTTGCAGGGATACAACAAAAAACTGAGAGATGTACACAGTTACAGTGAAAAGGTATTACACAGTAAAGGCTGAAGAAAGACAACAAATAAAAAATGGCAACAAAGATTCCACTGGTTGCAATACATATGCCTCCAAATTCTAAAATACAAGCCGTAAAACAAGTTATGGGTATACTGATACCCTTCCAACATGGAAATTTTGATAGTGGTGGCCTATGCCTGAAATGTTCTTTTATATTTGAGGGTGAGAGGTTTACATTAAATAACATTAACCGGAACACTATTTGGTTTGTTAATGGGAATTGTCAATCAAGACATTTGATTTATTTAGCTATGTGTAGTACTTGTCCCTGTTTTTATGTCGGAAAGACTGACAGACAGTTCAAGAACAGAATATACGACCACTTGTATTGTATTAAGAAAATGGACGAGAATAATGCTTTATCTCGTCATGTGGTCAGTAACAGTACCTGTCACAATTTCCAGTTTGCCATTTTAGAAAAGGTGAAGCCTGATCCAAGAGGTGGCGACATCAAAAAAATTGTGGGAGAAAGAGAAATCAAATGGCAATTAAAATTAAACGCAGCATGCTTTCCTGGTCTTAATGAAATGATTCCTACAAAGCCTCTTATTAAAAGTTGATTGTTTATAAATGTAATCAATTTTCAGTATATATAATAATATACATATTTTTGTATATATGGTAGGAATAATTAATGTATTTTATCAAATGAATGCATCTGTCTTTTTATAACTAATGGCTACATATGGAATATTGTTTTGACTATTTATGTGATGAAAATTTCATTTATTTGATCTGGGTTGAAGTGTATTTACGGAATGGGTGAAATGTGTGGCTACACTAGTTAGACATCAGTAGCTGTCACTTTAAGTATTGCTGTATAATTATTCTATTAAGGATGAAATTTGGCGGTTTTTCAAGTATTTAATGTGTGCCATTTTAATTCTTCTTTGTTCTGATGAAGCGTATGGGAATACGTGAAAGCGCTTAACCATCGGGTTGGCACTGTTATCTTGTTTTATTGCTACAATAAAGCTGTTTTTTTACAAAAGAAGCTGTTGGATCGTGGTCTGTCCTGGGGACTTGTGTTCTGAGTTTTGGTATGCCTGAAATTAGTCAATAGTGATCAGCACATTATCCTGATAAACCATTATAAATAATATTCAATAAAAATGCATGGGAGGCAAGACGGATCAGAATTCCTATATAATGTAGAGACCTGGAAAAATATAAGCAATAATCAATTTTAAACACATGAGATGAGAAGTAGATGTCAAAAATTAGGAGTTCACTCATTTTTCATTGAAATATGACACCAAGGCTAGACTGGATAGCTGTTCTATATCAAGACCATGCAAGCTTGATGCAAGATAAAAGACCTTGAATTATAAACACTATTAGACCAAGTGCCTATACAAATTATGCCACAGGGGAGAGAAAATTCTTATACATGTGGATAGTGGCACTTCCTAACATATCTCATAGGAAATAAAAACATACAAGATGACTGGGTTGAAATCTTAAAAAAATCTATTGTGAAAAATATAGTTTTCAATAAGACTTCCTGGACTGTGACAACTGTAAAACAAAAATTGATAATTTAGTTACAAAGAAAGCTAGGGAAATCTGACTAGTAGTCAAAGTAAATAACTAGAAGCTGAAATGAGTTAGAGAAACAAGAAATAAATTGATGGACCAAGGACATGGGATGAACAGTTTAAAGCAGCAAGCAAATCAGTGCTAGACCACTTAGAAAACTTGAATGGAATGAAGATCTAAGGATGTGTGAAGATTTTGTTTGTTTTATCGTTGTTCTCCAGAAAAACAAATGTTAGCAAAATGACTAAGACAGTAAAAGTAGAAAGAAGGAGTACAAAGACAAGGAACCAAGACAATGGAAAACATAAAACAGACGAAGAGAAAAATAATGAAAGTAACGGTCAAGTACTATAGTAACTTATAAACACACAACAATATAGAAGAGGAAGAGAAAACAGAGCACATGATAGTCTACTTAGAAAAGTTAAATCCACCTAAACTAGGGGATGAAGATAAAACAGCCTTGGTGGTTAAGATACAGGAAGATGAAATACAAGTTGCAATAGTAGGCCAAACCAGAGGGAAAATACTGGGAATGGATTGAATTTCAACAAAAACCTGGAAAAAAGGAGATGTGGTGGTCTAGATTTGGAAAGAGTTATTTAATTGTATTTTCTTGGGGGGGTTGTGGTCCAGATTTACAAAGAGATATTTAATTATATTCACTCAGGGGGAGCAGTATCTTCCTCTTGGCAAAGAGCAGCTCTGGTAGTTAAACCCAAAGAGTAGAGTGTGTTGACTGATCCAGGGTCATACAGACCCATGTCAGTTTAAAATCCTTACAGGGTTTTTATGACAGTATTAGCTAAAAGACTACCAAGAATCCTACCTAGAGTAATAAAGATAGGATCAATGTAGATTCATAGAATGATGCCATGAAAAAAACATTAACATCAATAGGTTTAGATATGGAAAAAGCATCCAACAGGGCCAGATGGGTATCTATGAATATTCCCTTGGAAACAACTGGCTTTTCCACTCAAATGGATAACATTAGTATTTGAGACCTAGAACACATCCCAAACAAGCATAAATAGGGAGGGGAGATGTCCGAGTCACTAAAGATATCATCAGGGACTAAACAAGTTTGCCCACACTCATCATTATTATTTGTTCTCTGTTCAAATCCACTGGCAAGGGATATTAGACTATCAGAAATATCATGCTATCAACAGGGAGATATAAAAAAAAGATTGCATTGTTTACTAGTGATATAATACCACACATTATAAATCCAGAACATGGCACAGAGAGATTATTTGAAAACTTGCAAACTTTTAGTGAGACTGCAAGATATGAAGTGAGTGAATCTAAGACAAAAGTGACAGTTATGACCTGTATGCCAACATATGAATTTGAGCAAAACCTTTTCTTTAGGGACATGACAAAACTAAGTACTTAGGAGTCTGGATAAATCAGCAAGTGCATCAAGCTGCCAAAGAAATGTGGCAAGACAGAGCATTAATTCAATTAATAAAATAAGAAAATGGAAGGCATTATTTGTGGATGAGGAAAATAAAATGCAGGCCATAAAAATATTCCTGTTTCTACATGGAGAAAAAGAAGTTATGTCTTACCGTAACGTTCCATCTGTATTGTTGACCTTCATTCATTCATTACTGATGGGTTATCGGTTCCGTCCTCTGAACTGAGCTGGCCAAATATCAAGCTCGCATCAGCCAAAAACTCTCGAGCCAAGGTCCTACCCAGAATGCTCTGCTCCCGGTTACCTCAGATCGAATTTGCAAGTTGATAGATAAAAGTAGAGGTTACCTCTAGTCTATATGAGATTAGCAAGGAACCTCTGGATGGGGGATGGAGGGTGGGAAGTAATGAACGAAGATCAACAACACAGATGGAATGTTATGGTAAGTCATAACTTCTTTATCTGATGTTGTTAATCTTGGTCCCATCAGTAAGGAATGAACAGAGTCCCCAGCTACCTGTATCTCTGGGTGACCCTCATGGAAGGACATTCCTGAGCACCACAGAGCCAAAAGAAGCTCTACCTCTGGAGGCCAAGTCCAATTTGTAATGAAGAATAAAGGTATGAGGTTTGGCCCAAGTCGCAGCTGAGCAAATATCATTGAGGGAAGCCTTAGCATGGAAAGCTGCTGAAGTTGCCATAGACCTGGTAGAATGTGCTTTCACTCTGTGAGGCAAGGTGACCTTGTTTTTGTTGTAGATAAAGGTAATACAATTTCTCAACCATGAAGCCAATGTAACTTTTGAGACAGGATGACCTCGTCTTGGTCCAGAAAAAGCCAGGAATAGTTGGTCTGATTTACGGGTAGATTTTGTTTTGTCCAGATAACATTGTATTTGCCTATGAACATCCAAGGAGTGCAGGCAGTACTCCCCCTTGTTAGAGTGGTTAGGAAAGAATACTGGAAGGTCAATAGATTGGTTGATAGACCGCTCTGACACCACTTTTGGTAAAAAGGTAGAATTAGTTCTCAATGATACCCTATCCTTATGGAAGATAAGATAGGGAGGTTTGATGCATAAGGCTTGAAATTCTGACAAGCGTCTGGCCGATGTGATTGCAATCCGAAACAAAGTTTTCCAAGAGAGATATTTTACATCACATGAAGACGCAGGTTCAAAGGGGGAAGCTGTTAGAGTTTGCAGAACCAAGGACAAATCCCAAGGTTGTACTGGTTCTCTAAACGGAGGTTTTAAGTGGAGAGCCCCCTTTAAGAAAGTTTTATGGAGTCTATGTGACATAAGCGAAGCAAGCTGAAAACCAATGTGGAAATCTGAGATTGCCTCTACTGTTTATGTGCATTTAGCTGCTGACACCCCAAAGTAGATAGGATGTGATAAGTAATCCAAAATCACTGAAGCTGGGGCTGGCAAGGGGTCTAATTGTTTATTCACTGCCCATAAAGAGAACCTTTTCCATTTAAGATCGATTAGTCTCGTGGACAATTTATGAGATGCAATAAGAATATTGTGCACAGGGGACTATAGGTTTTCATGCCTGGCAATCATTGGGAAGTGGAGAAACCAAGCTGTCAGTTTCAGGGTTGTTAGATTGGGGTGAGTCAGACTCTGCGGATGGGAGATCAACATTGGGGATGGATTGAAGAACCATGGTTGATCTAGCATGTGAGGCCAGATGAAGGGAAACCAGACTTGTCGAGGCCAATATGGAACAATGAGAATCACTTTGCTCTTCAACTGTCATGCTTTCGTCAGAAATTGGAAGATGAGGGGAGGAGAAGGATATGCATAAAGTAGACATGAGGGCCAAGCATGGACTACTACAGCGTCTCTCGGTGACTGTCCCAGAGGGGGGGATTAGGGCAAAATAGTTGCTGCACTTGTAGTTGGTTGGGGAGGCAAAAGGGTTGCAGCAAGGCTGGCTCCAGCAGCTGAAGATTCTTGCCACTATTATAGGATTGAGGGACCACTCATGAGGGTGCAGAATACACCTGCTCAATTTGTCCATTATCACACTGGAGCTCCTGGGAATGTGTGTTGCAATTAGAAAGCGGTTGGAAGCTATCGCCCATTGCCATATTCTCAAGGCCTCTCGGTATAACGTGCAAGATCTGGTGCCTCCTTGTTTGTTGATGTACCAGACCACTGACATGTTGTCTGACTGGATCGCATTAGTTCCTGATGGAAGGATGGAATGAAATGCTTGCAACTCTAGTAGCACCGCCCTCAGTTCCAGGACACTAATATGCAAAAGGGCCTCTGTCTCTGACCAGGTGCCTTGGACCGAGTTTCCCTGACATAGCCCCCCCCACCCCATCAGGGAGGCATCCGTGGTCACCGTGACTATCGGTTGATGGGGGCTGAAGGGGAGAGACCACTGTTGGGGACTTCGAGACATCCACCAGAGTAAATCTTGCTTACATCTCCGAGTTAGACTTATTTGAAAAGAAAAAGGATGTTGTAGAGGATACCACTAAGTGAGAAGTAGCCACTGAAGGAGCCTCATGTGGACTCTGGCTAGAGGAACAATGGTGATCGAGGCTGCCATTGACCTCAAGAGTTGGGAGTATAGACTGAGCGGGAGATTTATGGTGAAAGAGCAGCAGCTGAACCTTTTACCTTATTCTTTGAAGCCTGTGGTCCAGAAGGGATGCTGTGCAATTTCTCGTGTTCAACAGTACCCCTATAAATTCCAAAGACTGAGCTAGGGTCATGTTGAGTTCTCCCAGTTTATAGCGATTCCCAGGCTTTATGCTGTGAGGAGAGTGTAGTGCAGGGCTTCTTCCAGTAGACGCTTGGTGGGGGCAGGAAGGAGCCAGTCGTCTGGAAATGGAAATGGCTGGAATCCTTGAAGTCGCAAGTGAGAGATAACCACTGTCATGCATTTAGTGAACACTCTGGGGGCTGTAGAGAGACCGAAGGGCAGAGCTCGAATTTGGTTGTGACTGGCTCCTAAGCGGAAGTATCTTCTTGAGCATCTGTCCATTTTTATATGGCAATATGCATCTTGAAGATCTACAGAGCACATCCAATCGTTTTCTTCCAGAAGAGGAAGGATAAACTGAACCATGACCATCCAGAATTTCTCTGTTTTTACAAATTTGTTCAGTATGCTGAGCTCCAGGATTGGTCTCCAGTCCCCTGTCTTTTTTTGGCACTAAAAAGAACCTTGAGTAAAAACCGGATCCTATCTGGTCTGGGGGGACCGTCTGGATGACGGTTTTTGTAGCAGCTTTTGGATTTCGTGTGCTGCTGCTTCCCTTTGACTGGGTGGAACGTGAGGTAATACTCTGGATGAGATTGGACAAAGATGGAAGGGGATGCGATAGCCACTGGATATTATCCGTTGTACCCAAGAGTCAGTGGTTATATTTTGCCAGGCAGCGGGGTACAAGGAAAAATGACCCCCCCCCAACTGCTTCCAGAGGTGAGCAGTTGGGCAACGCTTCAGGAGAGCTGATAGGGTTGGCCAGAGAAGGAATCTCTGGAACCCTGGTTTCGCAGACCTCCTCTGCCCCAAAAGGAGCATCTTCCATTGGAGTTTCCCCCTCTGCCTCCAGGGGAGAACTCAGCACTTGCATCCTGGAAAGAGCCCTATGGTTTCCTGTGCCACATCTTCCGACTCCTCTGATTTCTGGAGTAGAAATGTTGAGGAGTGGAGCGTCTGACAACAGCAGACAGGGTCTTGCCATCTTGTTCCCACCTTGCCAGCGTATCTTTCACTTTAGGCCCAAACAAAGAAGCGGCCTCGATGGGGGCATTCATGAAGGAAACCTTAAAGGAGTCTGCGAAGTTGCAAAGGCCCATCCCAGGCATGTTGTCAGGTGACTATACCCTCGCCTGCCACTCTATCCGCTCCTTCTGTTGCATGGGAAATAAGATGCATGAAGAGTTGGAAATGGACTCTAGGATGGCTATCTGAGAAGCCACGTGGTCACGGACCTCATCAGAAACAGCTCCTGCAAAGGTTTCAGAGAGCTGGTTGATAAGATCCCTCTGAAGCCTGGTAAAATGTGCCAAACAGTTCAAAGACCTTACGGCGAAGGTCGATGAAGCAAACACGTTTCCCTAGTCTATCGCCCAGGACTCCTTGTTGGGCGGATGGACAGTTTGGCTTTCTTCTGCCAAATCCTTCTTAGTTGCAGCCGACACCACCATAGCATCTACTGGAAGACCTCGCGACTACTGTGGGTGCTCAGCTGGGGCTGATATTATTTTAGCCGGTCTCTTTGGTATCGCTTCCAGGGTGTCAGGAGCCTTCCATGTGCGCTGGACGATGAGCTGGATAAGCTCATCAGCCGATGGGGTGACCCAGGAGGTAGGGGGCCGGGTGAAAGGCCTGCAGGAGTACGGATTCCTCAGATGAAGGATTAGAGGACTTCCAGTCACCCCTCTGTCTAAGGATCTCACCAAAGGACACCTCATCAGAGGGTGACCGTGGGGACCCCTTCTCCATCATCAAAATCCGTATCTTCGGTCAATGACTCCTCAGTGGAGTCCATATGCTTCCTCTTGCACGACGCTTTGCGGGGTACTTCCTCAATGGGAGGTTCTGGGGAAGACTGCAAAGAGGAGGGTCTCCAGAGGAGGAGAAACCTGCAGCCCTTGTGCCCAGTGTCTGGTGGTTGTGGCTTGTGACAGCTGCGGCACAGAAGGAGGAGAGGACTCTGACATGTGGGGTTTGCCAGTGGAGTTAAGTGCCCTCTCCATGGTCTGGAAGGCTGGACTGCCCAAGGAGGGATGGGAGCCCGGAAGGCCACATCCCGCCCCGACGAGCCCACCCCCAGACCAGGAGTCTCAAGAGGACTGTGAACCGTGAGAGAGAGGATCCCTGGAGGTTGCACAGACAAAAATCAGCGTGGAACCAGGAATGCCCTCCCCCACAGCACAGTCACTGGCCTGAGAAGAGCCCGATGCCCAGTGCACCGAGGGACACAAGGACGACTCTGGTTCCAAAGTGAGATCCACTATTGGAGTCGGAGGAAGGGAAGCTGCTGTCAAGAGTAATAGGCTTTGAAACTTGGGTAGAAGTCGAAGGAGGAGTGTACGTTGGAGTTTGAAGAGATATACGTTCACCTGAAGGAGGGAATGTGGACTTCGACTGGTGAGAGAGACCTCTGGCCACGAGCAAATGGTCAACAAGCCACAACACATCTTGCTCAGACAGGCTCTTGGTTGACCTCAGAGAAAGTTGATGGTGATTCTGGCCTTTCTAGAAAAGGACTATACTGACTACCAGCGAATGGATCCAAGGAAGGAGAATACTTGGTCCTTGCTAATTCAAGAGGTGCAAAGCCCTGAACTGAGGAGGTCTTCACAGAAGAAAATGGTGTGGAAGTAGTCAGCACCATAAAACTTGAAGGTTTCTGCACCGTAAAGGCAAAAGTCTGCCCTGATGGGTACGGTGCCGTCGAGGAAAGTGGTTATACTGGTAATAACAACGGTGTCAAGAAGGACTGCACCAAAGAACATGTCGGTGCTGAAAATGTCTGTGCCGTGGAGTCAGAGGAGACTGACATCAGAGCATGGTCAGCAGAAGGACATGACAATCCCCAGGAAACTTACAGAACCGGTCAGGTTTCTTTGGAGCCAGAAGCAGCTATAAAGGTATCTAGCAAAGCAGCCAACACAGGAGGTTCCTCAAAATATTTAGTAGCTATAGTGTATCCCAAAGACAATTCCTCAAAAGCAGACTCAGGACTCTCAGACTTTTCATCAGAACCATAAACCAGTGGCGAAGGCATCTGGGAAGAGTAGGACAGTAACTCATCATCAGATTCTGAATCTTCATCCAAGTAATCGGGTACTTTAGCCTGTTTGGAATGAGGAGCAGTCAAAGGGTTGGTAGGTGCAGAAACCTCTTGCACAGACTTCAGGGCCATTAAAGCATTAAACAGGCCCTATCTGGTCTGGGGGGACCGTCTGGATGACGGTTTTTGTAGCAGCTTTTGGATTTCTTGTGCTGCTGCTTCCCTTTGACTGGGTGGAACGTGAGGTAATACTCTGGATGAGATTGGACAAAGATGGAAGGGGATGCGATAGCCACTGGATATTATCCGTTGTACCCAAGAGTCAGTGGGTCCCTGAGTAAACTCCTACCATTCCCTTTGAGGATCTTTAGGGCATACAGAAGTATGCTCAGTCTTCTGCTTTTTCTTAGTAGGGATGTCAACCCTAACAGACACTGAAGGTTCCGACCCTTAACAAGATTCAATAAAGAGTACCCAGAACCTCCTCCCTGACCAGAATCAGTGGAATTCTTCTAGGACCCTCTGAGATAATCAGTTGCAGCTCCCCCTCAATGTCCACAGCAGAGGCCTGGAAAGGCTCAGAGGATGTGTGAAAAGAAGGATCCATGCCAGCCTCCAATGGGGTCACAGCAGAGGAATCAGACATTGCCACTGGATAGTCACCAGAGCTTTCAACTATTTCGTGGGAGATGTCCAGTGGAGGCTGAACAGCCAAAGAATCTGTATGAGCTTTCTTGGCTGCCTTCTTTCTTAATAGGACCTTGAGGTTAAAGGATTCCACCATGCTACCTTGCATAACAGTTTAAGTCTCTGGTTATCAAGACAGATGGCCAGGGAAGACAACAGACTTCCAAAAGCCTTAGGCACAAATGCTTTGCAAATGGCACAGGATGTATAGTTCTGGGAAGTACCCAAAAAAGACACATTGTTCATGACCATCCTTATTAGGAATCTGCCTCCCACATTGAAATGTCCCCTTCTTCAATGACATGAACTCTAGGTAACCAAAAAAGAACAAGACCAAAAAAAAAAAAAAAGACCGCAATGGGGCACTTTAACTGATGGCTAAGTATTCAGCACAGCAAAATATCTTTAAGATCGACGAGCGATGATGGCATTCAGACTGGTGGCAAAGTTCTGGCTACTGCATCTGTACTTCACCTTTATGCCCTACATCCTGTATGGGGAGCATACATGTGATGCATAGCTCATGCAAGATCTAAAGGCTTTGGTATACAGACCAGATGTTGGGCTATCCTTGGCAGGAGATCCTTATTGTGAAGAATACTGCAACAGGGATATAGGAGGAGACTGACAAGCATCTCCTCCTTGATATTTATGTGCTTGTGTCCTTGTTTGGAGCCCAACACCCCCTGCACTTTTATCCCTGCTGAAACTGCTACCCAAGCAAAGTCTGAAGCATCTGTAGTGGCTGACTGCTTTGGAGCAGGAAGGGAAAAGGGAAGACCTATATTTAAGGATCATCTGTTGTCTCAACCAAAAGACTTCTCTTCTGACAAACCTCAGCACTGGGATTTGAAGAGATAAAGGGTGTTGTAACAGCAAAAACATTTCATGCAACACTGCATCTTTCTCATGTGGAGTCTTGCAGGAGTATCATGAGAATCACAGATGCCATGAGACTGAAATTCCTAAGGTATTCCCTTGCAGTGACCCAAGTCTAAGTGGAAAAACCTTAAAAACAGATCTAGCTAAAGCCCTATTTTTTTCCAGTGGAAGAAAAGCTCTTTGACTGAGGTATCTAGTTGACATCCCAGGAACACAATCCTGTGTAAAGCAGTCAAGAAAGACTTTTGAATGTTCTCTTGGAATACCAGCTTCTGCAAGAGCTCTCTCAAGCAACCAAAAGACTCCTGATACTTTGAAAGAGACTCTGCAAAGATAAGTAAATCATCTAAATATGGAAAATGTGGACACCCTGTAGCCTGCAATGAGCTATAACTGGAGCTAAACACTTTGTGAAAACTCTTGGTGCAGTGGATAGTGTAAAGTGCAATACGGAGAACTGTTAATGAGATCCAGACACACACGACCTTAAGAAATGTCTTAAGCTGGGATGAACAGGGCTGTGATAAGCATTAAGTCTAGTGTTGCCAGGAAATCTTAAAGAGGAAGAAGAGGTAAAAGGTTGTGAAGGGACATCATTTTGAATTTGGGCACCATCACAAACAGGTTTAGGAAAGAAAGATCAAGAACTAGACTTCATGAATTTTCTTTCTTTTTCTTTCTTTGGCACTAGGAACATCCTTGAATAAAAACTTTTCCCCACCTGGGAAAAAAGAACTGGTTCTATCACTCCTTGGGACAGCACATGATAAAGAGCCAGTGGAAACAAGAGAGTCTGACCTGAAGTCTTATCTTGCTGGTACAATTTTTTCAGTCTGCACTTGTTAAATAAACTCCATCTGCTTGTTACTGTACTGCTCTCTTAGGTTGTTTTAACAGTATTCTGCAAAAGCTGTTCTGAGTTTGCCAAAATATTTTTAAGTTTTGAAAACTTTTTGTGTGTTGTGATCATGCATCAGCGTTAGTAAATGTATTTCCAAGGATTCTTGATAGTGCAGGAATCCTTACTTCTGTTCTGATCTCAGTCTACATTTTATTTTTCAAGCGCAACTGTTGTTTCTTAAAACTTGGTGGCTTTTGAGTTGCTCACCTCTGCTACAATTTTAATATTGGACACTCCTCCCAGTCCTACTGCATCAGCTTATTCTACTGAGTACAGCGAGATCATTTGGAAAGGCCCACCCCAGTAATTTCTTAACCTTCAATTATCTTCGGTTTCCTCCCTTACTACTTAAAAAAAATTACACTGTTCAGCTGCTTTTACTGTATTTGTGTTTCTTCCTACTTTATTTTGCTTTTGCTGCTTGTTCTTAAAAGTGTTCAATTGTTTTTATTCTGCTGCATTTATTACTGCTTGTTAGTAGCCTGATTAAGTAATTGTAGTTATTCTAAGCCTCTTATTTTTGATTTAATACTTGGGCTTCATGAGAGTTATTTTACATTAAGAATGCTTCCAGTCTACACTATTGTGGGGCAAAAGCTAGCCTCTACCCTTCTGAGCTAGGAAATGCTGGGTGAAGGCTTATTGTGCCTGCTGTTCTAAGTGTCTTTATTCTGATTTAAACACTTGGGTTCCAAACCAGTTACTTTACATTAGGAAGATTTGTGGTCTAAACTCTTGTGGCAGGAGAGGAGTGCCTACACCATTCTAAGCTGGAAATTGCTGGTTGAAGCCCTATTGTGTCTGTAAGTGTCTTAGTACTGACTTAAGCAGCTGGGCTCCAAAACCAGTTGTTTTACATTACAAAGGTTTGTGGTCTAGACTTGTGATGGGAGAGTGCGGCCCACACCCTTTTAAGCTGGGAAATGCTGGTTAATTGCTGCTTTATTTAAACTGTTTTTTTGTTTTGTATTTTTGCTGTTGTGATTGTGATTTTATGCACTTTGAACTTCTAGTACTTCTGCATTTTATAGCATAGGCCAGATTCAGACTTGCTGTATCTAGACTGTTTGGTATCACTGGAGCACTACAACAAGCTCTTCACTGAGAAACTGAAAGATTTGAGGCATCCATTGCTTGCAATTAACTGCCTGTTTTTGCTCATATTGCATTTTTAATTTGTTTTCTACTGTGTCTGAACATTTTTTTTGCCACATTTTATTGTATACTGCACTACTTCAGCTGTAACATAGCCCATTTCCCGGTTTACTGTTTCTGGGTCTGTTTTGTAACTTCTGATCATCAAATTCAAACCATCTTTGTTGGTGAAGGCCCTTCTGCACCCTTGTGGGAGGAGAGCGCTGTCTGGTCCCCATCTAATCATGGGTGACTGGACTAGAGCTCAGAGAGACAGCATACTTATTGGCTAGTTTGAGTTAAAAGGGTTATTTCTTGTTTTATTTAAATGCCATGTTTGCACTTGTTTGCATGTAGCACACCATTGTGCACTGCCATCTAGCAGTGGTTACCATTGGTGTTTATAGAAGCAAACATTTTGCTTGTTGAATTTTCCCTTAGTACGTTGCTTGTGGTCCTCCAAAGGTTTATCCCAGCCTTGCTCCACTGTCAGATAGAACACTAAGCCTAGCCTCAGTGGTACAAACACTCCTCTCACCCACTAGCCATTCCTAAGTGTGACCTCTTGTCCTGACCATATTAATTTACTTAACACTATGGACATAATTTCCCACAGTTTCGCCAGCCAGGTTGGTCAACATGCACATCCCGAGGCAGTGTAGCAACTGCTCATGTTCACAGACAACGCTCTACCGCTAGTCCACACAAACTCAACATGTGAGAGATGCAACTATATTAAGAATCTTCAATCTATGCTCTCTCACACACCAGTCAGTACATATGACAATGAGTGGGTTTGTCAGCATGCACACCTCACCTTCCACTCAATCCAAACCCACATCACACACACTTACATACGTGGAGGTCCTCACCAGCAACATGGATAAACATCAGAGACCTCCCACAACAAACACAAGCATGCTACACATACTTCTTCTGCAGAACACAGTACATGTAATAGCTCATGCACCAGTGTCTCACCTGTCAAGCCCTTAAGGTGAAACACAAAACCAAACATATTAGCCATAGGTGATTCAATTGTGCGAGACACGGATGTCCCTCTCACCAGGCTGGATAAGGAAAGGTCTGTCAGGTGCTAGGATCCACCATATCACACTTGCACTCAAGTCTCTCAATAACAGGTACTGTTATGACTCCTGCATAGTCCATGTTGGTGTGAACGACTTGAGATGAACCTCTCTGGACTATATGCAGAGAGACACAACTGAACTCTCGGACTATATGTCTCAGGCAGGTATGCCCCTAACCTTAAACAGCACTTTACCTTCACCTAGGATGATGCCTCAATACAAACAGAAAATGACCAACTTCAATAGTTGCCTTAGCTTCTGGCGTCATTCTAATGTGATCCCATATATGTCAGCCTGGGATGACATGATCTACAGACCTTGATGCTTTGCCAGAGATGATCTTCATCTGTCACCCTTGGAATTTCAGCTACTGGCTAAGTCTCCTGCCAGCCCTATAGTGCCTTTTTCAGGCAGTGTCTCAAAGACAAAATTCCCAACATAAAAACTCCATCTAAAAACAACTTCAAGGCTATACTGCTAAATGCTAAGAGTCTTAACATGAAACTGCACTCACTGGAAGCAGTCCTCACCTTGGAAGAGGCAGACATTTGTGTAGTCACCTGATTCAATGCTGTGGAGAGCACCCCAAGCCATACTGGGTTACACCTCCTTCCACACAAGACATGAAAACTAAAGGAGGCGGTGTATCAATATTCATTAAAAATAAATAACCTCCAGACTGGTTAAACAGTATGATGCCCTGGAGATACTTCAGGTGCAATTAACTGTTGGTAGACACGTATTCAATTCATTGCCAGCTACAGACTCACTCTGCTTAGTGGGATCTAGTTAAGTCTATCAAGCTACATCCGAACACCATGATTTTGGGCAACTTTAACTATCCATCTACTGACTGGGTAAATTACTCATGCTCAAATTCACTTGCCCAAAGGTTCCTCGACTTTGGTAACTCCAGTGTGCTGGACCAGCTGGTTGACACCCCCACAAGGGGTGCCAACATCCTGGATCTGGTGCTTACCAGTATGGGAAACCACTGTAGCACCCCCATTGTGAGGTCTTCCCTGATGAGATTTGACCACAAAACAGTCTTGTTCGAAGTCACTCCTGACACCCCCCAGCAGCAACTAAACTAAAATACCTCTCCAAAGCAGATTATAATTTCTTACCAAATGGTAAGAATAGCTTCACTGCCCTTACCCCCTCAGATGGAACTGGCAATTATGCAGAGTTCTACACCAGTGCTTTATATGAACACCTGTACAATTGTACCGACTCAGAGAGATCTGATAGGACCAAAACAAGCTTCTCAAAGAAGAGCAAACCTGCCTGGTGGACAACTGCCATTAACAGGGTTTACAATAAGAGGAAGAAATTCCTGTCCTAGCCTAACCGGAAGTGAGCACTAAACTGGAAACACTCCCTCCTCAGCTTAAGCAAATAAGACTTCTTGTGAAGTCCTCCAGTGCAAACTACAAATCCAAATTAGCTTCCTCAACTAATAACAACCGTAAGGCGTTCTTTAATTATGTCCATAACCTAAAAGGAAAGGCTTAGATTTGTGCCAAACTGGTAGTTAATGATAACACATATACTGAGCCTGTGGACATAGCTAACCTGTTGGCTGACAGGTTCTGTGAAAACTTAACTCCCCTTTCCCCACCACATGTACCCCATGACATGGAACCACAAAAATCAGCAACCAAAACTAGTAAAACCAAAGAAGCACAGCAGTGTGTAGAATCCCAGGACACAAACTACCAAACTTTTTAGATAAAGAAAAAAAGTTATCTGCCCTTCTTATACTACATTTGAATTACATTATGTTCCAACAGCCAATGAATCTAAAACGATTAAAAATGCAACCTGCAACCCTGATAGTAACCCTTTCTTTACCAAAATCTTTAAACATGTAAAAAAAAATACATTTTTTTAAACGTATATGAAAAACTATCTATATGCTTACAGGTGTAAAAACAACACATACATATTAATGCTTGCTGACAAATATGAATTTGAAAACTATACTAACTATATTTCAAACTGTTTTAATTTTAAAGTGCTAGAGATGGAAATACTGTCATTCAGCCCAGGGGGAAAACATGCAATCAAATAAAAATTGCCACCAAGTTTCCCTTCATTCCAAGTAAAGTTTCCAAGGACCATTATAGGGAATTTTTTGAACTTAATGCACTACCACAAATTTGAACTGATGTTCAGGGTGCTTAATCAGATACCGATATAAGGCATTAGTCTCCTTTTTATGGGCTATATGGTGTTCATATATTCTCTGAGTAAGTTTACGTTCGTTTTGCCCACATAAAAGGCAGGAGGACATTGCAAGCACAAAGCAATATATACCACTGACTGGGAATAACAGGAATATTTTCCTTTTATATCAATATTTCTTCACCTTATCCTGACACTTGTTCCAATAAAAATGTGTTTGCACTGACTACACATTCCACATGGAACCATCCTTTCACTGTTGGTACTATTCTCAAAAACTTGCTTCTCCATAATGCTTTTTTAAATTAGGTGTACGCCTATACATATTAAGATGTAACCCCAGTCTATCCTGGATATCCTGGTCACCCATAACAATATTCCAGTTCTTATTCAAAATATCAGTAATAAGGAAACTGTTACTGTAATATGTAGTAACAAAAGGGCAAAAAACGTTTCTTTTGCCCTGATTAGTATTCTGGGTACCAGAACACGTCCAAGGCATAATATCCTGATTAATATTCATCAAAGATGCCATACTTCCATCTTCCTGTTGAACAGAAAAATCATGCAAGAGGAGCTTATATTTTCACACTTCTTGCACTTGTCAACCACCTCATTACGAATTTTGGTCAATAACCATGGTGGGTAGCCTCGATCTGAAAACATTTTGAGTATATATGTACATTCATGAAGGAAATCATCATAGTCTGTGACCATACGAGCCGCCCTAACTAGTTGCCCTTTTACCACCCCTTTTAATGTGAAAAGGGTGACTACTGGTATAGTGGAGATAACTACTGGAGTGAGAAGGTCTTCTATAAATGGAAGATCTACGGGCATAGTTATCTGGGAACATAGTAATTAAAACATCCAAGTAAGCTATTTTATCCAGACCAATGGCGTGTGTAAACCTCAGAAAGGAAGTAGTCTGATAATATACTCAATAAAATGTGGAATTTCATCTATCGGTCCTGCCCATGCAATAAACAAATCGTCCAAGTATCTCATATACATCTTAATATAGTTGTAAAATTCAGAAGGAAACAAACCCTCTCCCACCAAGCTATAAGCAAACAACTGGCCACATGCAGAGCCCATTGTTACCCCCAACATCTGTTTAAAATAATGTCCTTCGAAATAGATGTAATTATGTTTTAATACCAGTTCCAATAGTTGACTAAGGGTATAAACTTTATCTTGACCTAGACTTACCAATTGAAACAGAAAATCCGAAAACCATTCCATGCCCACATCATGTGGAATGCAACTATACAAATCTTTATCAACAGTAATAAAAATCCCTTCTTGAAATGGACTAACCTGATTACATAAGGTCAAAAAATGCCAGAAGTCAAGGCATAAGTGAGGGATTTTAGATACGTCATGGTTCAGTTGCTTGTTGAGAAAATGTGCAATGTAACTAGTCTTAGACCAACCCGAGTTAACTATGGGACATGGGGGGGGAGTCCCTTAAAGTTTTGTGCATCTTTGGTATTCCAAAGATACCAGGAATTTTAGGCCAAGAAGTTGTCATGTAATTAAATTCTGTTATAGAAATTTGTCCCTGGGTTAACATGTCAGATAATGCATAATCTATATACTTATAACCAACATTAACTTCATTCAAGGACACTTCAGTATATACATCATCATATAGCATGGTATATATACGCTGAACATAATCGTTATTTTCCATGACAACTATTCCCCTCCCCCCTTTATCTGGTTGAATAAACCTCAAGTTATTCTGTGATTTTAATTCCTCAAGTAACACCCACTCTGCAGATAAAATGAACCACCGTGTTGGGCAACTTTAACTACCCATCCACTGACTGGATAAATTACTCATGCTCAAACTCACTTGCTCAAACGTTCCTCGACTTTGTTAACTCCAGTGTGCTGGACCAGTTGGTTGACACCCCCACAAGGAGTGCCAACATATTGGATCTGGTGCTTACCACTGTAGCACCTCCACTGTGTGGTCTTCCCTGATGACATCTGACCACAAATCAGTCTCGTTCGAAGTAACTATCACACATGACACCTCCCCCCCAGCAGCAACCAAACTAAAATATCTCTCCAAAGCAGATTACAACTTCTTACTGTATGGTATTAATAACTTCACTGCACCTACCCCTCAGATGGAACTGGCAACTATGCAGAGTTCTACACCAGTGCTTTATACGAATGCCTGTATAACTACACTGACTTGGCCATATTTGATAGGACCAAAACAAGCTCCTCAAGGAAGAGCAAACCTGCCTGGTGGACAACTGGCATTAACAGGGTTTACAATAAGAGGAAGAAATTGCTGTCCTAAAGTAAGAGGGAGTGAGCACTAAACTGGAAACACTCTCTCATCAGCTTAAGCAAACAAGACTTATTGTGAAGTCCACCAGAGCAAACTACAAATCCAAATTAGCTTTCTCAACTAAGAACAACCGTAAGGCGTTCTTTAATTACGTCCACAACCTAAAAGGAAAGGCTTAGATTTGTGCCAAACTGGTAGTTAGTTAAGGATACCACATATACTGAGCCTGTGGACATAGCTAACCTGTTGGTTGACAGGTTCTGTGAAACCGTCACTCCCCTTTCCCAGCCACATGTGCCCAATGACATCCCTACTACCTGTCCCCTACCTTGCATCTCTAAAGAGCAGGTCTTAAACATCCTAAGGCCAAAAACACAGTATCTATGGGACTGGATAACATCCCAGGCTGCGTCCTACATGGGCTCCAACAAGAATTAGCAACACCACTGTGTACTCTCTTCAATCAGTCTAAGCAATGGCTTTGTCCCAGCTGAATGGAAAATGGCCACTATTACATTGCACAAAGGTGGTGCTTCCACTAACTCTGGGAACTATACACCCATTAGCCTGACTAGCCTTATCTGCAAAGCCATGGAACGAATCATCATGGACCTTATCAACAAATATATAGGTAATCTCCAAACACCTGACCCTACTCAGTTTGGATTTGTGTCTGTTAAACCTGGTGGACTTCTTTAAGACCTTCACAAAGGCCCTGGATGAAGGGAAATCTGTGCATACAGCCTACCTAGACTTAGCCAAAACTTTTGACAACATCCTCCACTCAGGCATCATTGACAAACTCACCCAACTAGGTATCAACCCTTATGTCGTTAGATGGGTAACTAACTGGCTCACTGATAGCACACACAGTCAAAATAGGGGAATCCACATACAACAGCAGACTTGTAACCACTGGCGTTCCACAAGGATCAAGTCCTGGGACCTCTACTGTTCGTAATCTATTTCTCAAAAGTACAAACAAAAAATAGAAGTTATGTACTCACTATAACATTCCATCTGAGTAGATACTTCATTTGTCTGCAACCTGTGGGATTTGGATCCGACCGGCAGCTTTCCAAGCTTCAAGATCCGAGCTCCTAGCTCCTCCCCCCTACCCATAATCCCATGCTACCAACCACATTACCTCAGATCAGTTAATTTGCCCTATAAGCTAAAGACGGAGATAATTCTCCATAGGACAATATTTTACCGAGGTTCGGGGGATGGCAGGTGGGGTCGGTTGCAGACAAATTAAGTATCTACTCAGATGGAACGTTATGGTGAGTACATAACTTCTATATCTGAAGTAGTTACTTCATTTAATCTGCAACCTGTGGGACAGAGTCCCCAGCTTACCTAAAAGCCCTGGGTGGTCCCTACGGAAGAATATTCCGAAGCACCGCGGAGCCAAAGGAAGCCCTACTTCTGGAGATCATGTCCAGCTTGTAATGGGAAATGAATGTATGGGAAGAGGACCAGGTAGCCGCTGAACAAATATCGTCAACTGGAACTCTAGACCAAAACGCTGTTGAGGTAGCCACAGACCTGGTAGAATGTGCCCGGATGACAACCGGAGCTGGTCTCCCAATTGAAATGTATGCCTGTCTGATACATTGAGAAATCCAATTTGCTACTGTCACCTTAGAAATTGGTTTGCCCATGGCTGATTTAGCATAAGAAACAAACAACTGGTCTGACTTGCGGAAATCTTTAGTCCTGTGCAAGTAAAAACGCAGGTGCCTGTGTACATCCAATTTGTGCAATGTGTATTCACCTTTGTTTTGGAAGCTAGGAAAGAAAACAGGGAGGTTAATAGATTGATTAATGTTAGATTCTGTGGCTACCTTAGGAAGAAAAGAAGGATTAGTCCTGTGGGCAACCCTATCTTTGTGGAAAAATAAGGTATGGATACTTAATGCACAAGGCTTGTAGCTCTGATACCCGCTTGGCAGAGGTAATCGCTACCAAGAAGGCGGTCTTCCAAGATAAGAACTTTAAGGGCACAGAGGCCGCAGGTTCGAAAGGTGGTCCTGTTAATGCTTGTAATACCAGGGTAAGATCCCATGGAGGCATAGCCAGTTTAATGGGAGGCTTTAAGAGGAACACGCCTTTTAGGAAGGCTTTGCATATTTTAGCTGAAGCCAAAGAACTTATGCCATCTCCCACATGATAATGGGAGATGGCTGCAAGTTGAACTTTAATGGTGGACGCGCTAGCTCCCTGCTTAAAAAGGAGGGATAGAAAGTCCAGAATGGTGGGAATAGGAACCGTAAAAGGATCTAATCCTTTACCCTTTGCCCAGATGGAAAAACGTTTCCATTTACTGTTGTAGAGTTTCCTGGTGGATGGCTTATGAGCTGCCACGAGAATAGCCTTGACTGGGGAAGAGATACCGGGAGTCCTTGCCATTAACGGAACTGGATCAGCCAGGCTGTGAGCCTGAGGCTGACCAGGTTTGGAGTGTGGCATCTCGTCGGATGCGAGATTAGGTCTGGTTTGGGATCCAGAATCCAAGGGGAGGGGGCCACACTGTGAGACTGCAGAAAGGGGAACCAGACTTGTCGAGGCCAGAATGGGGCAATGAGAATCACTTTGCTCCCCAACCGACAGGCTTTCTGGATGAATTTCATCATCAGAGGAAGAGGGGGATATGCATAAAGAAGACCGGGTGGCCAAGCATGAACCAAGGCGTCCCTGGGAGATTCCCCTTTGGGGGAACTATCGCGAAGTACTCGCTGCATTTTGAGTTTAGGGGAGAGGCAAAAAGGTCGCAGCGAGGTTGACCCCATTTGTGGAATATCTGTTTCGCGACAGAGGGATTCAGAGACCACTCATAAGGGCTGAGAAACACCCGACAGGCTGTCTGCTAATATGCTGGTCCGTCCCGGAATGTGCGTTGCTATCAGAAAGCGGTTGGTGGGAATAGCCCATTCCCACACTCTCATGGCTTCTCGACACAGGGTGTAAGACCTGGTCCCTCCCCGTTTGTTTATGTACCATACCACGGACATGTTGTCCGTGTGGATTGCAATAGTCCCCAGAGGTAGAAGGTGATGGAGAGCTTGCAACGCCAATAGCACTGCCCTCATCTCTAGGACATTGATATGCAATGCAGTCTCTAGAGGAGTCCACGTTCCTTGGACTGACTTGCCTGCATAATGCCCGCCCCACCCGAGGCAGGAAGCGTCCGTGGTCAACGTGGCTTCGACTGGGGGAATCACAAAGGGTCTCCCTTCCTTGAGTTCTTCTGCCTGCAACCACCAAAGTAGGGAGTCCCTGCATGCCCTGCTCAGAGGAATCGGCATGTCCAAAGGATGGGTCAACAGAGACCATTGGACCTGGAGAGTCCACTGTAATACACGCATCCGCAGACGGGCACGGAGAGAAAGGCCGATTGCTGCCGACATAGATCCTAACGCCCTCAGGACTAATTCTGCTGGGGGGGTTGGGTTCTGAAGAATATCCAAGACTTGGCGGTACAAACTGTTTATTCTGGTTGGTGTGAGAACCACTCTGGAGATTCGAGTATCCAACCTGGCCCCTATGAAATCTAGGGCTTGAGTTGGGCACAGGTAGGACTTCTTCAAATTGACCGAGATGCCCAATTGAGCAAACAGAGATAGGGCATAGTCTCTCGCTGTAACCAGAAGATGCTTGTTGGGGGCGGTGAGGAGCCAATCGTCCAGGTAAGGGAACACCTGAATGCCCTGGAGTCTCAGGTGGGCTGCTACCACTGCCATGACTTTGGTAAACACTCTGGGGGCTGAGGTTAGGCCAAATGGAAGAACCCTGAACTGATAATGACTGGCTCCTAGCCGGAAGCGGAGAAATCTCCTGGACCGTCTGTCCATTAGTATGTGGTAGTACGCGTCCTTGAGATCCAGGAAAGTAAATAATGTGCGGAGAAATAGCCAGGGAATTGTTATGGCTAGGCTTGTATAGGCCCTAGGGCTGATAGCCTAGTACCAACCTATGAACCAACGAGCACATCCAGTCGTTCTCCTGCAGAAGGGGGAGAATAGATTGGAGAGTGACCATCCGGAACATTTCCTTGGGTATGAACAGGTTCAGGGACGAAAGGTCTAGAATGGATCCGAGGTCCCCCATTTTCTTTGGCACCAAGAAGAACCTGGAGTAATAACCCGATCTGGACTGATCTGGGGGGACGGGCTGGATGGCTCTTTTTCTTAGCAACTCTGAAATTTCTTGAGTTGCGGACTCCCTTTGATGGGGTGGAACATCGGGGAGATGTTTGAGCTTGGGGGGGGGGGTTGCAAGAAAGTACAGTTGTGTACACCTACCATAAATGTAGATGTTTGAGTGTCTTCACTGTTGCAGTCATAACTGTAGGGTGCTCCTGCCGGCAGGCAGCCCGAGGTCGGCCAGAATCCCAAAGTCTGGGTCCGGCGTCGGCTGTACAAGCTAGTACCCTGACGTCAGTACGCTCTGGTACATAGCCCTCAGCAGACGCCATCTTCTCCAGCCTTTCTTGCCCTAGATGTCAGAAGTCCCCAATAAAACAAAAATGAATCCAACAAGGAAACACAAATACACCACAAAAGAGAAAAAGAGGGGATAGGAGGGAGGGAAACACCGACTGCAACAGTGAAGACACTCTAACATCTACATTTATGGTAGGTGTACACAACTGTACTATGTTCTTCATGTTTCACTGTTACAGTTATGACTGCAGGGTGGAATCCCAAAGCAGTGAAAAAGGGGAGGAGGCTTTAGACAGAAGAAGGGGAGGCAAGAATACCCTGCAAAACAGCAGAGGCAAAGCCTGCCCTGGTCTTAGAATACAGTGGGAGATTGTAGTGCTTGGAAAAAGTATGCACAGAACTCCAAGTGGCAGCTTCCAAGATATCCTTGGTAGGAACTCCTCTGAGGAAAGCTGTAGAAGTGGCAGCTGCTCTAGTAGAATGACTTCTAATGGTACCTGGAAACTGTTTCCCATGATGAGTGTAACAAAATCTGATTTCATAAGCAATCCATTTGGAAACAGTTTGTTTAGAAATAGGTTTTCCAAGAGAACTGGAGGCAAAAGAAACAAACAATTGATTAGACTTTCTGAACTCTTTAGTCTTGTCCAGGTAAAATCGTAACTGTCTGTGTACATCCAATGAATGCAAAATCCTTTCCCCTTTATTTTGAGGATTAGGAAAGAAAGTAGGAAGGTGAATTGTCTGATTTAAAGCCACTTTCGAAATCACCTTAGGCATGAAAGTAGGATTGGTCCTCAAGGATACTCTGTCCTGATGGAAAATAAGGTATGGTTCCACAGCCATGAGAGCTTGCAACTCTGAGACCCTTCTGGCAGAAGTCAATGCTAATAAAAGAACAGTCTTCCAAGATAAAAACTTAATATCTGAAGATGCAGCAGGCTCAAAAGGAGGCAAAGTAAGTTTTTCTAAAACATAATTAAGATCCCAGGCAGGAACAGGAGGGGTCCTGGGAGGCCACAAATTTTTAGCCCCTCTCAAGAATTGTCTCACCAAAGGATGAGAAAAAACAGGAGGATCAGAACTGAAATTAGCAGAAATAGCAGAAACATGAATCTTAATGGAAGAAAAGGAAAGTCCTTCAGATAAAAGATCCGAAAGGTAAAGCAAAATAGAAGAGAGATCAGGTTCCAGAGGATCCGAGCCTCGGTCCTGCATCCAAATACAAAACCTCTTCCATTTAGAGGCATAGGATTTCCTAGTGCTAGGCCGTCTAGCTTCCAGAAGAACATCCAAAACTTGTTTGGGAAGACTAGAGGAAATCAAATTCCTTTGAAGAGCCAAGCTGCCAGGCAAAGGGTCTTGAGATTGGAATGTAGTAACTGATCCTGATGCTGGGACAGAAGAGAAGGGTTCAGAGGGAGAATCCAAGGAGGCTCCAAGAACAGGTGCTTTAAAGTTGGATACCAAAACTGTCGAGGCCAATTTGGAGCAATCAAGATGAGGAACTTGCGCTTGTCCTGTTTTATCTTCAGTAATACCCGAGGTAGTAGAGGAAGAGGAGGGAAGGCATATCCTGAAAGGCTTCTCCAGCTGAAGGACAGGGCATCCACTTTCCAAGCTGTTTTGTGGAAGGACCTGGTGCAAAAGCGAGGCAGCTGATGATTGAGATGGGATGCAAACAGATCTATCTGGGGACATCCCCAAACTGCAGTAATCCTGTGGAATAAGTTGGTGTCTAGCATCCATTCGTGAGGATCTGAAATGTTTCTGCTCAGGCTGTCTTGCTAAGAGATTCTGTTCCCCTGGAATGAATTGAGCCTGGAGATGTAGATTCAAATTTAGAGCTGTGTCCCATAAAGCCATAGCTAGTCTGCAAAGGGGTGAATGAGAACCCCCTGCTTGTTGATGTACCACATGACCGTGGTGTTGTCTGTACGAATTAGCAGAGGCCCTGGTTGCAAAAGGTTCTTGAAGGCTAGAAGAGCATTTTGAACTGCCAACATTTCCTTCAGATTGATGTGCCAGTGAAGATGGTCTTTTGTCCAGGTTCCCTGCTGGCAATTGTCTAGAAAGTGTGCTCCCCAAGCATAATCCGAGGCGTCCGTGGTTAGGATTTGAGTAGGCTGAGGTAGACAAAAAGGCTTTCCTTCGTTTAAAGCACATACCCTGGACCACCAGAGGAACTCCTCTGGAGGCACGGGATCAGAGGAATCAGAATATCCAGATCGTGGTAATGCTGTGACCATACAATTTTCAGATACCATTGAACCTTTCTCATATCAAGCCTTGCTTGGAATCAACAGAATGCAGGAAGCCATGTAGCCCAGAGTCTGCAGGAATTTCCTTGCAGTGAGCTGAGATAGAGTTGCCAAGGTGTTGAAAATAGAAGCCAGCTGTGTTTGTTTTTCTGGAGTGAGGAAGGCCCTTTGTAAGGTTGTATTTAAGAGGGCTCCCAAGAATACCATTTGTTGAGAAGGGATCAAATGTGACTTTTTGTGTTCACTGAGAATCCCAGTAGGAGGAGAAGACGTTGAACAAAGTCCAGATGTTGAAGTAGAAGATCTTTGCTGTCTGCCTGAATAAGGCAGTCGTCCAAATAGGGGTAAATCTGGATCCCCTGAAGTCTGCAATAAGCCACTACTGGTGCCAGGCACTTGGTAAAGACTCTGGGTGCAGTAGATAAACCAAAGGGCAGTACAGAGAATTGAAAGTGCCTCGAACCTGCCTTGAACCTGAGGAATTTCCTGCGTTCCTGCCTGATGGGAATGTGTAAGTAGGCTTCCTTTAAGTCCAATGTCACCATCCAGGCGTCCTGAGAGAGCATTGGAATTAGTTGCTGCAGAGTAAGCATCTTGAATTTTGGAATTTCCAAAAAGGTGTTTAACACAGAAAGGTCCAGAATAGGTCTCCATGAGTTTTGTTTTCTTGGAACCAGAAACAGTCTTGAATAAAAACCTTTTCCCATCTCCGAGAGTGGAACAGGTTCTATGGCTCTCATGGCCAGAAGAGCATCCACTTGATTTAAGGCCTCTGACCATTGATTTTTGGCAGATCTGGCCAACCGTGAGCCCCTGGCAAAGTATGAAAGTGGAATTTGTAACCTTTAAAATCACGTCCAATACCCATCTGTCCTGGGTAATACGAGTCCAATTTCTGTAAAAAAAGAGACAGTTTTCCTCCGAGAGGGGCATCCAGGTGAAGGGGTCCTGTAGCCCAACCGAGAGAGTCATTGTTTGCTTTCTTTGAGATTGGGATCTGTCTTCTCCCCTTCTAGGTGAAGAAGCAGTCCATTGTCTAGATCTGTAAGAGGCCTGACCTTGACCACGACCTCTGGAGCGTCTATATCTTCCCCTTTGAGGCCTGTCAGACGTGGGAAAGGACCAATTTTTAGAGGGCCAATTCCTGGAAAATCTAGGAGGCTGAACTTGCAAGAAATCTTTTACAGTCTGCATAGATTTTGCCTTTTCTTCCATCTTTTTAATAACTTCCTCAGCCTTAGATCCAAAAAGAACATCATGTTGAACAGGGGCATCTAATAACTTAGCCTTAACCTGTTCAGGTAAACTTTGTTCACGAAGCCAGGCATGTCTCCTGATAACAGTACCAGAGGCTGCAGCCCTGCAAGAAGCATCCAAAGCATCAAAACCACAATGTAAACTATGTTTGTTCACTTGTTCAGTAGCATGCAAGACATCCTGAAGTTCCTCATCCTCTGCACATGCAGGAAGAGAAGCGAGCTTTTGCTTTAAAACAGACAAAAGAAATTGCTGATACTTAAACATATGAAACTGGCAATTTAAAGCCCTTACAGACAGGGTAGCAGAAGTATATACCTTTTTTCCCCACCTGTCTAAAGCATGAGAATCCTTCTCAGAGGGAATAGGATTTTTAGAAGTAGCAACCTTAGCAGCCTTAGAGCCCTGAGAAATAGTTTCAGGATCCGCTGAAGGGTTCTTAAATAAGAATAAATGAGAGTCAGGAACCCTATAAAATCTATCAGGCTTAGAAGGAGCAGGAGGCATGGAATCAGGATTCAAATTAGCATCAGAAAAAGCATCATCTACAATGTCCAAAACAGGAGGGATAGCTAAAGGCCTATGCTGAGGAAGAAGAAGAAATTCTCTAAGCCTCTTCTTGGAAGCAGAATACTCCTGACCTTCCCAATGAAAATGTTCCCTCATCTCATGCAAGGTTTCCCCAAAAGAGAACTCTTCAGGCGGAGAGGCCGAGGGTAAGGAGTCCTCAGCATCCGAATCCTCATGAGGAGGAAAAGAATAGTCCTGATCTGAGGAAGAGACAGAAGATACAGAAGCCTGGTCAGAGGAATCCAGAGGAACATCCTGTCGAGGCCTTTTCTCAGGAGGGGGGTGAGAACCCCTAATCATTGTAAGCAAATCTTCAGCCATCTTTAATAATTGCTTCTGTGTCCTGGGAGTAGATTCAGAAGCAGCTTGAGCAGGAACTGCCTTTGCCTTTGAAATAGTGATGTGAGTAGGCCTGAAAACCCCCTCAGAAGCCGGTACCTGCACAGCGGTTCCGGACCCATCTGAGGGAGCGACGTCCGAAGGTCCTGCAGCAGTTAAAATAGTAGGCCTTGATGGCTCACCATGGGAGTCCGTATCGGCCATCGGTTCAGAAGTGGCGGACGACAGGGGCTGCAAAAGCGCCTCACTGACGACAGCCGAACCGGACGCTGGCTCCAGCTGCAACGAGTCCTGTTTGGACCTCGGAGGCCTGTCTTTGTGCTTCTTTTGAATTCCGGTAGTGTCCGACGACATTCTATAATTGAAGCGTCTGCCAAAATAATTTAGAGCCCAATCGTACCTGCGCTTGATAGTACGAGAGTTGAACCTGGCACAGAACCGACAACAAGAAACGTCGTGGTAAGGGCCTAAGCAAGGTAGACAGTAAGAGTGGAAATGTTTATGAAGTATTTGTTTCCCACACGTTATACACTTATTAACTTTTTCTGACATCGGAGGAACAAGAAAAAGATTCTAACGGGTACTTAGCTTTGAGAAGAGAAGTAAGAACTTCGGACCGACAACAACAAAATACGCTGTTCGAAAATCGCCAACCAACGACTTGCGAGCTGCTTTCCACTGCACGGCAAGAAAGACTGGAGAAGATGGCGTCAGCTGAGGGCTATGTACCAGAGCGTACTGACGTCAGGGTACTAGCTTGTACAGCTGACGCCGGACCCAGACTTTGGGATTCTGGCCGACCTCGGGCTGCCTGCCGGCAGGAGCACCCTACAGTTATGACTGCAACAGTGAAACACGAAGAACATCGGTATTGTGTAACCTCTGGATATTATCTGGAGCACCCATCGATCATTTGTAATTGACTCCCAGTTTGATAGGTGCTCCGATAGTCGCCCCCCAACTGCCTCCAGAGAGGGACAGTCGGGCAAGCCCTCAGGGCTGTTGCGTGGGTCCCACCGAGAAGGGTTCTCTAGACCCGAAGTTACGCGGGCCCCCTCTGCCTCTGGGCCGGCGTCCACCTTGTCCTCCTCTGCCTCTAGAGGACGAGTTGTCCGCAGCAGGACGGGATTGCTGAGATTTACGGAACCACAGCTTCTTTTGCCCTCTCTGATTCCTGGAGAAGGATCTTTGGGGGTTCGAGAAGCGGACCCAGACAGCGTTTTCCCATCCTTCTCACTTTGGACTAGTGTGTCGCGAACCGATGAGCCAAATAAGGCTGAACCATCGTAAGGGGCGTTCGCGAAGGACGCCTTAAAGGGATCCGTGAAGTCGCAAAGGCGGAGCCAGGAGTGCCATCACAAAACTACTCCCGCTCCGCTAGCTCTAGCGGCTCCTTCCGTGGCATGGGAAAGAAGCCGCATAGATGTATTTGATATGGACTTTAGAGTGGTCATTCGGGTCTCAAAAACCTTTTTGTCTGGAACAGAGATGGACTCCGGAGGGGCTGCAGCATATTCTTTAATTAAGTCACGCTGTAGCCTGACAGTGTGTGCCATGTAGTTCAGCGACCTTATAGCAAAGGTTGCTGAAGCAAACATCCGCTTCCCAATACGGTCCAAAGCCCGGGACTCCTTGTCCGGCGGATGGACCGAAGAACTTTCCTGGGCAAGTTCTTTCTTAGTGGCAGCCGCCACCAACATAGCATCCACTGGTGCGCCTTTGGACCAAGAAGGTCTATCAGAGGGAGGGCTTAGGACCTTATCCGGGCATCTAGGGATAGGCTCCACGGTGTCGGGCTCCTTCCAAGCCCTGGTGGTAATTAGATCCACTAAGGGGTCGGCTGGGGGGGACACCCAGGAGGTAGATGGGCCTGCCTCAAAGGCCTCCAGAAATACGGACTCGTCCAAGGAGGGCTTTTGGGCCGACCACCCCCCCCTCATACGCAACATCTCCATGATGTCTCCAAATGAGACATCTTCAGGGGGTGACCTTGGGGAACCCTCCGTATCCTCCAAATCCGTATCCGTGGTAATGGAATCAGGGGAGTCCAGGTGCCTCCTTTTGCACTGGTGCTTCCGAGGCACCTCTTCGGCGGGGCTGTCCGAAGAGGGCTCGTCCACCGGTTGGTGTTCCTCCCTGGGAACTAACTGGAGGCTTTGGGCAGGCTGTCCCAATGGACAGATAAGTGAAGACAGACCCTGATACAGTGGGGGCACGGGTGGATCCGAAGGCCCGGTCGGGGACCTGGATGACCTCGACAGTACCCTCTCCACTACCTCAAAAGCCGAGGGAGATTCACCATCACCAGCCTGAGAAAGTAACCTCCTTGGCTCCGAGGAAAGGATCGGGGTCGGAGCCGAAGCAATCGGATCCGAGGTAGCGGTGCGCTCCGGCCCCATCGGCGCCGAAGACACAACCACTCCCTCGGATCCCATGCTCAACCCTCGGCCCCGAGAGCTTGGATCCGACAAGCTCGAAGGTATAGTCGGCGAAGACACTATCTCTGTCGGTGCCAACGTATCCCCGGATCCGAAAGGGCCTGGATCCGAAAACTCCCGAGACCCGATAATGGGTCGGAGAAGGAGCTATCGGGGCAAATATGGGGGCTGCACTCCCTCCCAAAGGGGGGGGGGGAGGCAAGAGCATCCCCATCTGCATCTGGGTCTGCAAAAATCTTCGCATCATCTGATCCATGTCTGCTTCGGAGATGCTTCTAGTGGACCGTGAAGAGGTAGTCGAAGCAGGCCGGGAAGGCCACCTCGAAGACCTCGAGGGAGACCTATCCTCCTCCTCCGGCTCCGGAGAAAAGGAAGGTGAACGGAGCCGAGAGGACAAGGATCCGGAGACCCTCTCAGGAGATTTCAAAATCTTTTCAGGCGGAGCAGAGGGATGAGACTCGGCCCGCCTCTTAGAAGTATGACCCTCTCTCTCTCTGTGCTTCTTCTTCTCCCTGTGGGAAGAAGAACCAGACTCCACAGAGCTAGTACCCGATAAGGGAGGTTGAGTCCCGGGTACAGCTGAGGGAGTAGCCAGCGCCAAAGCTACCGGAGTAGCCTGGATCTGGCTAGGAGAGGAAGAAGAAGCTGACTCCTGAGGGAGTTTTCCCGCCAGGATCAGCTTGTTCTTCCAGTCTCTAAGTGCCCGAGGATTTAAGGCCGCACAAATCTGGCAGGCCTCTGACAAATGTGCTGCCCCCAGACACAAAACACACCGAGTGTGGCCATCAGCTGGGGAAAGCTTATGGCCACACTCAGTACACTTAGAAAATATAGCCTTAGACTCAGCCATAATTCTCTCACACACACACCCAGACACTAAGGGGGGGAGGGGACAGACAAAAATTAAACTAAGGAGAAAAAGTTTTTTTTTTTTTTTTTTTTTTTTTATAACGTGGGTAAGATAGATTAACGCTAAAAACAACACACACACAAATTTAAAACTAGAAACTAGCTTTTAGAAAAGGAACAATCTCACCAGGCCAGGAGCTCTTCACTGAGAAGCAACTGTCTTTAGCCGCGGCAAAAAACGATCTGAGGTAATGTGGTTGGTAGCATGGGATTATGGGTAGGGGGGAGGAGCTAGGAGCTCGGATCTTGAAGCTTGGAAAGCTGCCGGTCGGATCCAAATCCCACAGGTTGCAGATCAAATGAAGTAACTACTTCAGATCTAATGGTTTGTAGCTGACAAAAGTTTGCTGATGACTGCAAACTGGGAGCAGTCATAGAATCTCCAAATGATGTCAACATCCTACAAGAGGGACTTGCACAAACAAATTATTGGTGCCAAAATCAAGGCAAAAATGTATTATCTCTTTCGGTAAGAGCAATGTTCCTGCTAACTACCACATCGACAGCAACATCCTAGGTATGCACTCAGTGGTGAGAGATCTGGGCACACAGGTTGACAGCAATCTTACCTTTGATCACCATGTCTCCACAGTGGGAAAAAGGGCATTCTACATTGCTCATCTCATAAGGGCAATGCCTCCAGAAAAAAAAGTTATAACCTCCCTGTACTCTTCCCTCATCAGGCCAATAAGAGAGTACATCACCCCCTTTGGTATGTACCTTTCCAAGCACCTGCAGCAATTGGGGATCACCCCAGTTGCCCTACTGGGGTCACTCTGAACTAACATCAGGTGGCACGGTGCCTAGACAATTTTTTGGGGCTAGGCTTGTAAAGGCTCCAGGGCCATTAGCCTAGTACACACCTATGAACCTATGAAGAGACCACAAAGATTCCTCACAAGGAAAATTCAAGTTCTTAGCATCTGTCCTAAGTAGATCATCTAAATTCACTGTCACTTTATTGTGCTTCATACAGACTACTCCGAGGTGGTCTCTGCCTTGCATATAAGGCTCTGATCCTGCTTAACTGGAAATGCTGCATATCCGCAAGTAAATGGTATATGGATTACTCACTCTAAAGACCTTAACCTGGTATGTGACATTAATAGATCCTGCTGGAGGGACAGATTTGTCTCGGAGGTTACCACACCTCTGGAACAGACCCTCACTTCATGTCAAATGGAGCACTCATTGGCCCTATTCAAACACAATCTGGATGATTGGATGGGTAATCGTAAATTCACCCTGGGGGCTCCACTTGTGTCCCTCTTGTACAGGGGCAATAGGTGCTGATCGTGGAAATAAGGGGTAGAACTTGGCTAGGCTTTTAAGGGCCCTAGGGCCATTAGCCTAGTAACCTCCTATGATCCCATGATCTTATGAGGAAAGATCCCCGGAAAGAAGTTTCCTCCCAGTGTCATCTACAGCCTTGATGAATGATTTTTAGAATCCATTTGTCTGAAACAATCTGTTGCCAAAGGGAAAAAGCAGATTCAGACTTTATGACAGGAAAAAAAAGCCAAATTGGAAGGGGGTCACAAGGTTTCTTTAAACAGTCATTTAGACTTGTCGGACTGTCCTTTGTTTTGGAGGTTCAAGATTTATTTTTGGAACCCCCTTGCCATATTTCTTAAATGTCTGCTTACCTGTATTTTGTTGGGACTGTTTATTCTGTTTTTTTTTTTTTTTTCACCAAAAACTGAACGAGGAGACAGAAAACCCCTTGGAAAATTTGGAAAAGGGGTTCTGAAAATCTTGACTCCCTGGATCAGGTTGCCCCTTTTGTCGCATGTTTAGATCACTTCTGCAGCAGAGGGGCCAAACATTAAATTTCTATCCAAGAATGAATTTAAAACCTCACTTTTAACATAATCCGAGATGTTCGGAGAATGCAGCCATGCAAACCTCCTCAAAACAGTACCAGTGGCTATAGCCCTGAATGAAGTATCAGAGTCTTATACACACTGTAATCTGTGTAATAGAAAAAACCAAAATTTAAAACTGACTTTTCCTCACAAGAAACTTTCACAATTTGAGAGAACAAACTTCAACGCACAAGTCTGACAACTCAAAATTCTGAAAATCAAAGTTGCATAAGTATATACTTTTTTCCTATACCTATCAATAATTTCCCATCCTTATTAGAAAGAATAGGATTGAAAGCATGCAAGTGTTCAGCAGCAGTGGTCTCAACTAAAGCTATAGCTGCTGAGTCAGGTTTGGGAGTAGTGCATAAAATTTAAAAAAGACTGAGGAACTTTAAACATCCTATCTGCCTTTTCACAGGCAGTTGGCTATCAGGAAAATTGCAGACAGTAACACACATCCTATAAAGCAAATAGGACAGGAGGAATGGGTATAGGTTATGGAACTCCTTCTGCAACAATTCAAAGAATTTTCTCTCCGACTGAGAAAACTCACTGTTCTCCCACTGAAAACACGGGCACGTTCTAGCAATAATCTCAGAAAGACAGAACCCCCTACAGGGAGAATTCAGAAACTGAGTTCTCCAATGAATCTATATCAGAAATTTTTGGAGAAAAAAAAATTATCCATCCTTACATCTTACTGTTCATATTCAGAATTTTGAATCTCTTCAGGAACAGAGGACTCCCTCTTCCTTTTACCAGAAATTACTTTACAAAAGGGATCAACAGTCTGAACTAAAACCTGAGCGAGACCCAGTAAACCACTCCTATCGAAAGAAAATGGAGAAGGAGTAGATGCAGGTTTGGTTTTCTACTTCTTTAGGGCAGGAAAAATGGGAGCCTAATACATTACTGAAGGCAACAGAAACCTTCACTGTTCTCTCTCCCAGGACCAGCAATAATACCTCTCTACTGCCTACTGAGGGGACCTTAACAGCCACAGAGGATACGATTAACCCTCAGGCCATAGTGGCTGTAAGTGCTACAGCAGAGAAATTAGGAGTAAAGGATGAGTAGTCTGAGGTACAAGTGGCCACAACAGAGTCACCCACCTGTGGCTAAGGCAAACTGCTAGCCTGCTGTGGTGGCAAATGCTGTTTGATTGTTTTTTTTTTTTTATGGCTTGAAGGACAGACAATGGGACTCAGAAGTTTGTTTTTTGGCCGAGCCAAAAATTGTCCCTCTTTCCTAATGAAGACACGCTGCAGTTGCTGGTAAACACTACCAATCCACAAAAAGTACTTTTTTGATAGAAAAACACAGTAAAAACACACATTAGTTATATGTGGCTGGCACTGTGTCTTAAAGAAAAAAAAAACTTTCTCCACATGAAAAAATGTTTCAGTTACTTTACACCAGTTTTAAAACAAAAGCAAAAAAGAGCGTTCCATTTAAAAATACATTAGAATCTCAAGACAGTCCATTAAAACAACACTCCTAGCTTCTTAAACAGGAAAGTAATAAAACAATAAAGGAAAATGGAAAGTTTTTTTCCCCCAAAAGATAATTTATTTGCCCAGCAAAGAAAAGTAAAAGGCGATTGTCGATCCGCAAAAGCCTCAAAGAGGTTGTAGTCTTCAGTGGCAGTACAGCTATTAATGGATTTGTACCCAAAAATTGTGTTATGGTCAAATCAGCTCAAGCTGACAGTTTTGGCTGCGTGGAAAGTGTCCTGAAGATTTGGGAGCTGAAAGGCTGTTATATCCTTGGCATGATATAATTAATACAGCTAAGGCTATTGCAGCAGTGATTAATATGATGAACATTAATGGATGCGTATTTTCATGAAGAGAAATAATGAAAATAGTGGAAACATTAGTAGATACATGTATGAAAAGGAAGAAGTTGAGAAACAGGAATAGTGTGCAAGGTTTTAAGGCAGAACTGGAAAAGCAGATTACTATGAAAGAAACATGGGAAGTAATAAAAGGGAGAAAGTCAGCACCAGGATTACACGGACTACGTTATGAGTGAACAGAGATGGAAGGAAACATGGTTTTCTGTAAAGTATTAAATAAATGGTTAGTTAAAGTAATAGTGCAGTAAGATGTATGTAGTGGGTTGATAAAATTAAGACTGAAAACAAAGACACATAAGAACCTGGAGACCCACAACTTTGGGGAATATAGATAATGAGAATATTACTAAAAAAAAAAAAAAAAAGATGCAAAAAGTATTGAATGAAGTAATAGGAGATTGTATGTTTGGTGTTAAAGGGAGAGAAGAAACGGAAATGTTAATAACAGTAAAAAAAAATAAGTATGATCTTGACAGAAAAATTGAGGTTAAGACTGGTTACATGTTATGTAGAAAAGGCATTTGATATATTAAGTCATGAGGCAATGTGGGAAATTTTGGAAGAATTTTAAATAAGTAAAAAAGTGGAACCTATAAAAGCTTGTTATGAAAAATCATAGGTGAAAACGATAGCAAACAGATGTATGTGAAGAGATCATGTTAAGAAGGGTACTTTAGCACTTGTGTCCCTTAAGTACGTGCATTTTTGTGATAGTAAATAAGAAGTTATGTACCTACCATAACGTTCCATGTTAGTTGTCTTCTCTCGCCTTCTTTCTTGCTTGATGGGTTCGGAGCCGATCCCTCGGCTCCGACTCGGCACTTGCTAAGCTCGAGAGTTTCTTCTACCAGCTCGAGGCAGCCCCATATCCCATGATGCAAGGCGGTAAGTACCCAGATCTCGTTTGTAAACAAAGGGCAATAGCACCAAGCATACAATACTTCCCAAAGGAAGAAGAAACTTACAGATGTAAAAAGGACCAGGTCTGAATGGTCTTTAGCATAATAGTTTCTTATACAAGGTCTGTCCAGGCCAGGGGGAAGGAGGGAGGGTCGCAAGAAAGAAGGCGAGAGAAGACAACTAACATGGAACGTTATGGTAGGTACATAACTTCTTAATGTTAAGTTGTCAATCTCGCCTTCATTCTTGCTTGATGGGACCGCGTCCCTAGCACCTCTATCCTGGGTGGCTCAATGGAACAAACTCTTGAGGACTGTAGAGCCAAAACTGGCTCTGTCCCTGGAGGCCAAGTCCAATTTGTAATGGGAAACAAAAGTGTGAGGAGTGGCCCAAGTGGTCGCTGCACAAATAGTGTCCAAAGGCAGTCTAGCTTGAAAAGCTGTAGAAGTAGCTAAACTCCTAGTTGAATGTGCTTTAGGTTTTGAGCACAGCTGTTTTCCCCTGATCGTATAAATTTCAGTGATGACCGAAGAAAGCCATCTGGACAAAGTCACTTTAGAAACAGGAAGGCCTTTTTATTATCCGCATAGGAAACAAAAAGTTGATCAGATTTTCTAAATTTTTTGTTCTGTCCAAATAATATCTAAGCTGACGGTGGACGCCAAGATAATGTAGCTTTTGTTCAGCTCTATCTGAATAGTTAGGAAAAATACAGGAGATCAATGGATTGATTCAGATTGTTTTTGAAGCGACCTTAGGTAAAAAGGATGGATTAGTTCTCAAAGATACTCTGTCTTTGTGAAAATCAAATAGGGGTCGAACCGAAAGAGCATGAAGTTCAGACACCCTCCTGGCAGATGTAATAGCCACTAGGAATAAAGTTTTCCAAGAAAGATATTTCAGGGAACAAGAAACAGCTGGCTCAAGGGGAAGAATCAAGGATGTCAGCACTAAATTTAGATCCCACTGAGGAGGAGGATTCCTGATTGGAGGCTTTAGTAGGAAAATTCCTTTCAAGAAGGCCCTGCAGAGCCTATGGGACATAATATTATGATCTGCTATCCCGACATGAAAATTAGAAATAGCAGCCAACTGAACTCTGACTGTGGAAGAAGAGGAGCCTGCATGAAAAATCTCTGCTAAGAAGTCCAGAACTGCCTGAACAGGGCAGTAAAAGGATCAATATTTTGGGCCTTAGCCCAATAAGAGAAACGCTTCCATTTGCTTGTGTAAATCCTCCTGGTAGAGGATTTTAGTGAAGCTACTATGATGTCTCTAACTGGGTTAGAGATCAAAGGAAGCCTGGCTAAGGAAGGAAGTGGAGCAACCATGCTGTGAGGTTGAGAGAAGGGATTGACCGGTGCAGCTGACCGGATTGGTGAATCAGTAGATCTGGCACTGGGTCCAGATGCCACGGCTGCACCAAAAGGTGATGATGGAGGAACGGAACCAAACTTGTCGAGGCCAGTAAGGGGCAATGAGAATCAATTTGGCTCTCAAACGGTAGCTTTCTGGATCACCTGAGGGATCAGAGGAAATGGAGGGAAGGCATAAAGAAGTCCCTGGGGCCAATCCTGGGTCAGAGCGCCTCTGGGGATTGCCTGATAGAGGGAAGAGGCTGAAGAAGTCTGGACATTTGCTGTTTTGGGGAGTAGCAAAAGATCGCAACATGGACGACCCCATTCCAGAAAAATCTCTTCCGCTATGGATTGCTTGAGAGACCACTCGTGAGGCATGAGAATAGCTCTGCTCAATCTGTCCGCTATAATGTTGGTTTTCCCAGGGATATGCGTTGCTACCAGAAACCGATGAGAGGAGATCGCCCATTGCCATAGTCTGAGCGCTTCGACACAAGGGGTAGGACTTGGTTCCGCCCTGTTTGTTGATATACCAAACTACAGACATGTTGTCTGTGTGGACTGCAATTGTCCCTATGGGAAGAAAGTCGCTGAGGGCTTGCAACGTTAAAAGCACTGCTCTCATCTCCAGGACATTTATGTGCAGATGGTACTTGAACGGTTGCCACGTCCCATGAACCATCCTGCCCTGATAATGACCCCCCCACCCGATCAGGAGGCATCCGTGGTGACAGTGGCTATCGGGGACGGAGGTACAAAGCACCTGCCTTGGTGAACCTGAGACGATGTGATCCACCAAGCAAGATGTTCTTTGCATGTTTGTGTCACCAGAATCTGGTGATGCATTGGGAGTTGCTGGTATGACCACTGTGTGAACAGCATCCACTGAAGGAGGCGCATGTAGAATCGAGCCAGGGTAAGAAGAGTAATGGCCGCAGCCATGAGACCTAATACCTTTAGAACCATTCTGGCCTGTACTTTCTTGCTGGCCAGAATGATCCTGACATGAGTCTGAATGTCTGAAACTCTTTGTTCTGTAAGGGTAGCTGACATCCGAACAGTGTTTAAGTTTGCGCCTATGAAGGTAATAGACTGGCAGGGCGATAAGGATGACTTTTCAAGTTGATTGAGATGCCTAAATGAGAACAAAGGTCTATTGTGTAATCCCTGGCTTGTATAAGCTGATGCCTGGTGGTGGCTGACAGGAGCCAGTCGTCGAGATACGGAAACACCTGGAATCCTTGACGCCTCAGGTGAGCCGTGACCACTGCCATGCATTTGGTGAACACTCTGGGGGCTGTAGTGAGACCAAAGGGCAGGGCTCTGAACTGGAAGTGACTGGACCCCAGCCGAAGCGGAGAAATCTCCTGGAGCGTCTGTGAATTTTGATGTGATAGTACGCATCCTGAAGATCTATTGAGCACATCCAGTTGTCCTTCTGTAAGAAGGGCAGAATTGACTGAAGAGTGACCATTCGAATCTTGTCTTCCTGACAGACTTGTTGAGTCTGCTGAGATCCAATATTGGTCTCCAGTCTCCCGTCTTTTGGGGACCAAAAGAACCTTGAGTAGATTCCGGCTCTGAATGGTCTATTGTAACTGGCTGAATGGCTCTTTTGCAGTAGTTTTGCGATTTCTAACTCTGCAATCTCCCTTAGACCGGTGGTACATCTGGAAGGGAACTTGAGGGAAGGGACTTTCCTCGAAAGGAATTATGTAACCCTTGGATATGATCGACTGTACCCATCTGTCTTGAGTGAGGGAATGCCAGGCTTCTGGGTACAGTGATAATCTTCCCCCGACTGCCTCCAAGGAGGGACAGCCGGGCAACACCTCAGGGATGCTGAAAGGGCTTATCAGAGAGAGGCTCCCTGTTTCCCTGGTTCTTCGGACCCCCTCTGCCTCTAGAGCGGCGTCTGTTGTTGTTACCCCCTCTGCCTCTAGGGGTAAACTGACCACGTGAATCCAGCGTGACTCCTTGGGATTTACGGAACCACATCTTCCCACCCTTCTGTCCTTTGGGATAAGGCCTAGAAGGGTGGAAAACGGACTACAACAGCAGAAAGAGTCTTGCCGTCCTGCACACACCTGGTCAAGGTTTCTTGCACCTGAGGGCCAAACAAAGCTGACCCATCAAAGGGAGAATTTGTGAAGGACGCCTTAAAGGGATCCGCGAAATCACATAGCCGCATCCAGGCTTGGCGCCTAAGAGCCACACCTGTGCCTGCGGCTCTACTCGCTCCATCCGCAGCATAAGATATTAGCCGCATGGAGGAGTTAGCAATGGAATTGAGGGTTCCTAGCTGCGAAGCAATCTTTTCTTGAGCCCCTGCAGCTGTAGGATCCTGAACTACTTCTCCCAGCTCCTTCAGGATATCTCTCTGGAGTCTGGTGAAGTGACAAAGATAATTCAGCGAACGCATAGCAAAGGTCGCTGAGGAAAACATCCGCTGCCGCATCTATCCATGGTCCTAGAGTCCTTATTAGGAGGATGGACGGGCACGGAAGGATCTGCAAGTTCCTTTTGGTGGCCGCAGCCACCACCATGGCATCAGCGGGACACCCTTGGTAAGGAATTGTTTGTCACCGGGCAGTGATGGATTTTGGAGGGCTCCTAGGGACTGGGCCTACAGAGTCAGGAGCTGCCCACGCCTTCGTGCAATAACTTGCATAAGGGGTCGAAGGCGGAGACACCCAGGAGGTGGAGGGCCGAGATCCAAACGCCTCTAGGTATACTGACTCATCCTCAGAGGGATTGTTGGTGGGCCAGTTTCCTCTGTTTCAGAAGTTCTAGGATGTCTGAGAAGGAGACATCCTCAGAGGGGATCTAGGGATCCCTCTGACTCATCAAAGTCAGTATCCAAGTGACAGACTCGGGGAGTCTACATGCTTCCTCTTACAAGTCCTCTTCCTAGGAGGATCTCCAAACATCAGGAGAATCCTCGGAAGAGGGGAAATTCCCAATGGGGAAACCTGAGGCGGAGGATCTCTGGGTCCTGTAGCAAGAGAAGTGGCAGAGATGTCAACAGGTACTATAGAGGGAGGAGCTACGGGAACAGACTGCTGACTGATACCAGTGGCCAGTACACTCCATTACCTCGAATGCTCCCCTCCCAGGCAGGTCCGAGAGAACCCGCTCCGAAGAGCTAGGAACTCCCGGGACCACCGAAAGGGAAGTCTCCGAGGCAGATGTCGGAGCCGAGCTCACCAAGGCCGAGGCTCCAAGGGGAAGAGCGGGCTCTGACAAGGGTCCGATGCCACTCACCCCCTCGGAGGAGACCATGGAAGCCCGACCACCGAATCCCTCTAAGGAAGAGGAGATAAGAGTAGAGGCTGAAGGAACAGAAGGGGGTATCCGTCCTCCAGCCGTAGCAGTAACCATGCCCGAAGACTCCAACTCCAAACTCTGGGGTAGAGTTGAAGGAGGAACTGTAACGGGGTGTGGACCAACAGTCGTCTGCTGAGACGGACTGTGTAGCATTTGGGCCAGTACCTGTGACTTGAGTAATCTACTGACCACTCTCTCTAGGTCATGATCTGACAACCTGGATGACCTTGAAGATCGGCTCCGATGGCTCCGTTCCGATAGAAGAGGCGGCCGAGCCGAAGTATCGGCTCCAAGGAAGGAGACCCCGACCTCTTCCTGGAATGAGCCATCGGAGCCGATACTACAGATTCTGTCGGCGCCGACTTCTCGGAGCCGACAGAACGTCTCGATGTATCGGCTCCAGCCGGAGCCGATACAGCCACCAAAGTAACGGTGTCGGAGCCGATCGGAGCCGACACCGATGCCTGTGCCACATGGGTGTCGGAACCGATTGGCGCCGACATCGAAGTGGACAATACAGGTTCGGCACCGATAGCCATCGGTGCCGAAAGCTTTGTCAATCCAGAATCGGCTCCAGCCGGAGCCGATCTCGACTCAGTACGAGTCGGAGCCGAGGCCGCAGGCTTAGATACAGAAGCCTGGGCCTTGGCAGGTTTTGTTGATTTTGGTGGAGCCGACTTAGCCGGAGAGCCCTCCGGCTTAAGAAGGCCCCTAAGAATCAACTTGTTACTCTCCTGCAGGACTCTCTGGCTGAAGGAGTGACAAATAGCACAGGAGTCCTGCAGGTGAAGAGGGCCCAGACAATACAGAAGAAGTGTGACCGCCTGTCAGAGACATCTTCTGACAGCACGAGTCACACTTCTTAAAACCTGAAACCCTCTCCTTTGACATGGTGCCGAACACACAATACACACACACCAGTCAAATTAAATTAAATTAAATTAAACAAAATACCAAGAGGTATTCTATAAAACACCAACACACACACCCTAACAGGGGGGGGATGGGATAGGAATTGACTAACAAAAATTAAAAGAGACAGGGAATTTCTGTCAGAAAGGGATAGAAATTAAATTTAAACTATCAAAAAATTAGTTTTAGACTAAAAAAGGGGCTTGAAAAATCACAAAAGTGAACAACTTACCAGGAGCTGGTAAAAAGAAGACCTCCTAAGCGAAGCGGCAAACGAGATCTGGGTACTTACCGCCTTGCATCATTGGATATGGGGCTGCCTCGAGCTGGTAGAAGAAACTCTCGAGCTTAGCAAGTGCCGAGTCGGAGCCGAGGGATCGGCTCCGAACCCATCAAGCAAGAATGAAGGCGAGATTGACAACTTAACATTAATGCAATTATTCAAACTTTGATGTCAGAAATGGATGAAGATCCATTTAGAAAAGATTGAAAGATGAGAAAGGTAACGGATACAAGGATGTCTGTCTTATGCAGAGGATTTGGTTATTGTAGCAAAAAATAGAGGCTGGATGATTGAAAGTGCTAGAAGAACTGAAAAAGCACTTTCAGGGGTGTGCTTTAGATTAAATACAGAAAAAAGTAAAGGGTTTTGTGAAATAAAGATGATGAATAGAATTTATTACATTAGGAAGGAAATTAAGAGTGCAGTGAGATGTATGTAGTGAGGTGATAAAATTTACATAGTTTAAGGGTGTGCACACTTATGCAACCAGCTTATTGTACGTTTTTTATTTTTTATATTTTTTTCCCCTAACATACTAGTTTGTTTTTCAGTTGAATTGTACAGGTTATAGGTCACATTAAAGGTGGGAAAAGTTTTGAAATTATTTTTTGTGGTCTCATTTTTTTTATATCACAAAGGCCTGGTATTTTAAACAGGGGTGTGTACATTTTTTATATCCACTGTATAAAGAGACATTCAAGTAAAGAGGAAAAGAAGGGATGAAAACGATTACATAAAGGAAGGAATATGTAAATAAAGAAAAAATATGGAAATTAAAAATTAATAAATGTTTTAAGAAAAGGAATGAGTGACAAAAAGTTATGGAATATTTTTTTCATGCCTGTCCATGGAGTAATTTATCAGAAGATGTTAGAAATGCAATAAAACAAGGAAAAGATTTGAAGATTTCTAAAAAGCTAGTAACTTTTCGTGGAGAATTTTGTTAAACACGTCACCTGTTGAGGCGAATATGAACTGTAAAGCAACAGAAGAATGTGTTAAACTATAAAACATTTGTAGATTTTTTAGTATGTGAAATGAGTGACTTTTTGGAAAAAAATTCACAAATGTATATAATTGGAAAGGTTTCAAGGAAATGAATACAGAAATTATATTATACTTTAAATGTGAAAAAGGAACAAAAAAGGAAATTGATAAATGGGATAAAATATTTTTGTTACAATACGAGTACTGTAGAAAAGAAGGTGTGAAGGACAACTGTATAACAAAAACAGAAGGGATAAAGATGTACTGGCAAGACTAAGAAAATTATTATATAAAAAGCATTGGGAAAATAGATTAAAACTGAGGTACTGGGAATAGGTGGAACTCCTGGGGTGAATTTACAGTTACCTATCCAATCGTCCAGACTGCTTTGGAAGAGGGCCAATGAGGTGCTCTGCTTGACATGAAGCAGGAGTCTGTTCCAAAGGTGTGGCAACCTCTGGGAGACAAATATGTCCCTCCAGCAAGTTCTATTAATGTCACATACCATGTTAATGCCATTAGAGTGAGTAATCAGTGTACCATTTGACTTATGGACATGCAGCATTCCATTAAAGCAGGATCAAAGATAGCCTTATATGCAAGGCAGAGATCACCTCTATCAAAATCTGGAATGTCAAAGATTTTTATTTAAAAAATTAAATTTAAATGTTGTGTAGGTCATTTGTTCAAAATGTGGAAAACATTTATGACTATAATTCGTAATTTATCATTTTCAGTATTTTCAAAAAAACTGCTACAATTCATTAACTATTGCAACTTTTGACTGTATTGCAATTTAGTAAATGGGGTTACCCATAAAGCAGCTGTATGCAGTCATCACGTACAAGCAAGAGCATATTAGAAGGCACAATGCTGAGCAACTAACTGTACATATCCCCGTGATATTAATGGTTTTCTAAGCGATGAGACGCTCGAACATGCATTATTTATCAACTAAGCAACGTCTCTCAAGTGAGGGAGGCAAACAGCACAACAATCTACTTTTTAAGTCTTCCACATGCTTTTGCTCCAATTGTATTGCATGTAAAACATCTAACATATATAACTTTTGCTTCCCCAATAAGCTTCACAAGCATCTGTGCCACCCTTCAACAGCATTTTAGCTATGGGGATAACCTAGAGGGCAGGTATCCCACTGATTCCAAAAACTGATTTCAAAAAGTGGAGGTAGTCTTTCTGAGGTTGCACTCCATGTGCTGTAAAGTCTTTGTCTGACAAAGATGTAATTATCTTAAAAAAAAAAAAAAAAGTTCATTAAGATTTACCCAATTCAGGTGTCATATTCTGTATATGAAAATGTACAAGCAATGCTATCAGGTGAGACAAAAGCTAATGCCGGAATCGGTTTGCAAAGCATTGCAAACTGTGTACTGCTTCCAAACTCTGATGCTAAATGTAACTTTTGTATTTGTCTCCAGACAATTTGACATAAGTGAAACCAGCAATTTAGCTATACTATTCGGTAATTTATGCTTAATGGAGTTGGCCATTCCTTTTTCAAAATCACTTAAAACCACATGTCTCTAAAATTTAATCGGTAACTGTAACATAAACCCAAGACTCAATTCCAGAATTGGTCACTGGGAGTCTTGCCTTCAAAACTGGAGGATTGCTAACACAAGAAGAAGAATTCTTCTAAAAAACACTTCCTTGTAAGCAACAATGAATACTGTAAACTTGCTTGCATTCCTTTGTATTTATAGGGTATTTGCCATCTACAAGAATGCATTGTGCAGAACACAACATTCTTACATTTCCTTCTGTAATAATAACACAATCAGCAGTTCAATCGATACAACAGTATGTTCAATAACCTTACTATCAGATTGTTTAAGGGTTGTACTATTTGGTAATGTATTCACAACACAGCTTGAAGGACTTATAAACAATTTTACAAGGATCTTCTACAGAATGTTCTGCATGTCTTTTAATATTTTCATGTACTTTAAAAACCTCAACTTTTAACAGATCTGGTGCATGAAAATGACTTGAAGTTTTCTCTAACATGTCACTATCAACAACCTACGTAATACATCATCCTTTACTTTTCCTGATACAACACCAACATTTCCTACTTCAAGTACTTTTTTCTAAATACGGATAGCCATGAGCACATAATTCACATCCTTTCTGTGACATAACTGTTCCATACATATTACTAATTTTGCCAGGAATAACATCACCACACTCAGAATCCATTCTGTAGTGATATACTCCTACAAGTTAAACACTGCACATTTTCGACATGAAACTTTCTATTAAAATTATTAATACAGTAATAAATACATATGTCACTTAAAAATATTTGTGTAAAAATGAAATGTGGCCAAGCAAGCTGTGAGCAAGTCGAAAAAACTTTTATTGTGAGCGCTTTTGTCAGAGCTAGTGCTCTGCCTTCTTCAGACCTGAAGAAGTCAGAGCACTAGCTCTGACGAAAGCACTCACAATAAAAGTTTTTTTCGACTTGCTCACAGCTTGCTTGGCCACATTTCTTTTTTACACAAATATTCTGAAGAAGTCAGAGCACTAACTCTGACAAAAGTGCTCACAATAAAAGTTTTTTCGACTTGCTCACAGCTTGCTTGGCCACATTTATTTTTTTACACAGTTTGTTGTGTCTTCTTTTTTGTTTGACTTACAAATATTTACTACCGATGCAACTCCAACTTGCAATCTACCTTTCTGCAATGTATGACCATTAACTATTAACATCTATTTACAAACGCACACTGTTTGGTCAACTTCATCAACTTTTTAGATGTGTTTGTAGAGAAAGGTGATGTCCATAGAATTACTACAAGGATGTATAAAAAGGAATGTCATGCTAATAAACTACTGAGTAGAGATAGCATGCACCCCAATTATATTTTTAAAAATGTAGCCCAAAACCAATTTTTAAGAATTTCCAGATTAAGTGTGAAGAATGATGAATAGGAAAGGCAAATAACAGGAACAGCCCGTGAACTCTTAGAGAGAGGTTATGAAGAGGTAATGATCCAAAATAATATTACACAAGTTAAGAAATTAAGAGGGACAAGAGCTAAACCTTATTTTTCAGAGAGACCACAAAAAAATAGACAGGTATATGACAACAAGCTTAGAATGTGTGTTCCATACACTAGGGATGTTGAGAAGTATACAGCTATTATTAATGAACATTGGAACATTCTTGTTACTGATAATCAAATAAGAAATATAGTGGGATTGAAGCCTCAATTTTCATTTAAAAAAAGAAAAACTTGAAGAGAAGGTTATGTACAATGAAAGATCAAATAGGTAATGAACAAGTATATGGGACAAAACCATGTGGTAGATTAATTTTTGTAAATGGATAAACAAAGACTTATATTTTAAACATCCGGATACTGGGAATATATTTGATATTAGAGTGAATGCGACCTATGATACATCACATGTGGTCTATTTAGCCAGCTGTTTAATATGTAATAAGAAGTTATGTACCTACCATAACGTTTCAGGTTAGTTGTCTTCTTCTCGCCTTCTTTCTTGTTGGTTGGGTTCGGAGCCAATCCTCGGCTCCAACTCGACCATCTTGAAAAGTTCGAGAGCTTCTTACTGGCTCGAGGCTCCCTCCTATATCCCATGATGCCTGGCGCTAGATACCCAGATAATCATGATAATACGGTAACTGTAGCAAGATACAGGAAACTACTGGAGAGACTGACAGAAGTAACAGCCAGAGAAGACTCAGACAGTGATAAAGAAACCTAAGAAATTCTTCTCAGTCTACTAGGATAGGGGGGTGGAGGGTGGGACGCAAGAAAGAAGGCGAGAAGACAACTAACATGGAACATTATGGTAGGTACATAACTTCTTAATGTTAAGTTGTCTATCTCGCCTTCATTCTTGCTGGTTAGGACAACGTCCCTAGCACCTCAATCCTGGGTGGCTCATCGGAACAGACTCTTCAGAACAGTGGAACCAAAATCAGCTCTGCTTCTGGAAGCCACATCCAGCTTATAATGTGAAATTAAGGTATGTGGATTAGCCCAGGTAGCTGCCGCACAAATAGTTTCCATTGACAATCTAGCCTGAAAAGCCACAGAAGTAGCTAAAGCTCTGGTGGAGTGACCTTTGGGTTTAGCAGGAAGATCTTTATTTCTCAACTGATATATAAAGGTAATAGTAGAAGACAACCACCTAGATAAGGTGACTTTACACCGGTATGCCTTGTTTTCCTTCAGCGTAAGACAGGAACAACTGGTCTGATTTTCTGAATTGCTTGGTTCTATGCAAGTAAAAGCGTAATTGTCTATGGACATCCAACTGATGTAATTTGTATTCTGCCTTGTTGGAATAATTCGGAAAGAACACTCAATGGACTGATTCAAATTACAATCAGAAGTAACCTTTGGAAGAAAGGAAGGATTAGTCCGAAGAGAAACTCTATCATTGTGAAAGACTAGGTAAGGAGGACGAACACAAAGAGCCTGAAGTTCAGAAACTCTTCTGGCCAACGTAACTACAACCAAAAGAAGGGTTTTCCAAGAAAGAAACTTCAAGGAACAAGAAGCTGCCGGTACAAAGGGGGGGCAGTATCAGAGAAGCTAAAATCAAATTCAGATCCCACTGAGGCGGGGGATAACTTACTGGGGGCCTGAGTAGAGTGGCCCCCTTCAGAAAAGCTTTACAAAGCTTATGGGACATGATGCTTGAATCAGATAGGCCCGTATGAAAGTTTGAAATTGCAGCTAGCTGAACTCTAATCGTGGCAGAAGAGGATCCATTTCGAAAAAGTTCTGCTAGAAAATCTAAAATATGGTGCACAGGGGCTGAAAAAGGATCTATATTACTGTTCTCTGTCCATAAGGAAAAACGTTTCCACTTACTAGCATAAGTCTTTCTAGTGGTCAACTTATGCGAGGATAAGATATTTAGTGCACCGAATGGGAGATGTTGGGAAGCCTGGCTAAGGTCAGAAGTGAAGAAACCAAGCAATGAGCTGGAGAGATTGAAGAGATTGGTGCAGTCCGCCCGATTGATGGATCGGGTCATCTGGAATTGGGTCCAGGGCTGCTCCAGAAGGTGATGATGCAGGAAGGGGAACCAAATTTGTCGAGACCAGTAAGGGGCAATGAGGATCATCTTGCATCCCAATGTGGTAGCTTTCTGAATTAGTTTGGGAATCAGGGGGAATGGAGGGAATGCATAAAGAAGTCCCTGGGGCCAATCATGAACTACAGCGTCTCTGGGGAGGTGTCCGGGAAGAGGTAGGAGAGAGAAAAAAATATAGTCATACTTGCTGTTGAAGGGGGTGGCAAAAAGGTCGCAGCAAGGCTGACCCCATTTGTGGAAGATTCTGCCTGCCACAGTCTGAGACCACTCGTGAGGCATGAGAATTGCTCTTCTCAGCCTGTCTGCTACAACGTTGGACTTCCCAGGGATGTGCTCTGCTATCAGAAATCATTGGGAAGAGATCGCCCACTGCCAAAGTCTGAGTGCTTCTCGACATAAGTGGTAGGACTTGGTTCCGCCCTGCTTGTTGATGTACCATACCACTGACATATTGTCTGCTTGAATTGCAATGGTCCCGGTGGGAAGAGAGTTCTGACGAGCTTGCAACACTAATAGCACGGCTCTCATCTCCAAGACATTGATATGCAGGTGGTACTTGTGAGGCTGCCAGGTGCCTTGGACTGTTCTTCCCTGATAAAGCCCCCCCCCCCCACCCGATCAGGGAGGTGGCCGTGGTCACCATAGCTACTGGGGGAGGAAGAACGAATGGTCTGCCCTGGTGTAATGATGGGGAAACCATCCACCAAACAAGTTGGTTTTTACAGGACTGTGTGATCATTATTCTGAGAGACATCGGGAGTTGCTGGAAAGACCATTGTGTGAAGAGCATCCACTGAAGAATCCTCATATGAAAGCATGCAAGGGGGACTAGTATTATAGCCGCTGCCATGAGACCCAATGTTTTTAGGACAAATCTGGCCTGAATCTTTTTGCAACCTAATAAGACCTGCACATCATCGAATGGCTAACACTCTGTCTACTGGCAGAGTCACTGACATGTCCTTTGTGTTTAAGTTTGCACCTATAAAGGTGATACATTGACAAGGCGACACTGCAGACTTTTCGAAATTTATTGTGATGCCTAGAGTGGAGCACGTTTGGATGGTGTAGTCTCTGGCTAGCAGCAGGTGATGCCTGGTGGTTGCAGTAAGGAGCCAGTCGTCTAAATATGGAAACACCTGGAATCCTTGCCATCTCAAGTGAGTGGTGACTACTGCCAAACATTTGGTGAACACCCTGGGGGCTGTGGTGAGACCAAAGGGCAGCGCTCTGAACTGACAATGACTGGCTCCCAGCCGGAAGCAGAGGAATCTTTTAGAGCGTCTGTGCATTTTGATATGGTAGTACGCATCCTGAAGATCTATGGAGCACATCCAATTGTCCTGACCCAGAAAGGGTAAAATGGACTGTAGCGTGACCATCCGGAACTTCATTCTTTGAAAAGACCTGTTTAGTCTGCTGAGATCCAGAATGAGTCTCCAGTCCCCTGTCTTTTTTGGTACCAAAAAGAACCTTGAGTAAATTCCGGACCCTTGTTGGTCTGCTGGGACTGACTGGATGGCTCTTTTTCTTAGCAGTTATGAAATTTCTTGAACTACTTGATCGCTTAGATTGGGTGGAACATCTGGAAGGGATTTGTTGGGAATAAAGTGAGTGCGAAAGAAGGGGATTTTGTAGCCTTCAGATATGATAGACAGTACCCATTTGTCTTTTGTTATACTTTGCCAGGCTTCTGGCTACAGTGATACTCTTCCTCCGACTGTCTGCGAAGGTGGACAGCCGGGCAGCATTTCAGGGATGCTGGAAGGGCTTGTCAGAGAAGGATTCTCTTTGGCCCTGATTTTGCGGACCCCACTACCACTACGGCAGCGTCTATTGTTGTTCCCTCCTCTGCCCCTGGAGGGAAACTCTCCACGTGTGTCAGGCATGGCTCCCTGGGATTTCCGGAACCACATCTTCCCACTCTTCTGACCCTTGGGATACGGTCTTGAAGAAGTGGAAAAACGGACTCCAATGGCAGAGAGTGTCTTGCCTTCCTGCTCACACCTGGTAAGGGTATCCTTCACCTGTGGTCCAAACAGAGCAGAACTATCAAAGGGGGTGTTGGTGAAAGACGCTTTAAAGGGTTCTGCAAAGTTGCATAACCGCATCCAAGCCTGTCACCTGAAAGCCACACCTGTGCCTGTGGCCCTACTCGCTTCATCGGGTGCATAAGAGATGAGCCACATGGAGGAGTTCACTACAGAATTTAGAGTAGCCAGCTGAGAGGCAATCTTAGCCTGAGCCCCCGCAACTGATGGATCTTGAAGGGCATCTCCTAACTCTTTAAGGAGATCCCTTTGAAGGCGGGTGAAATGGCACAAATAGTTCAGAGACCTCATGGAAAAGGTCGCTGAGGAAAACATCCGCTTCCCATATCTGTCCATCATCCTAGATTCCTTATTAGGGGGATGGACAGACAAAGAAGTTTCAGCCAACTCCTTTTTAGTGGCCGCTGCTACTACCATGGCATCAATGGGAACATCCTTGGTCAGAAATTGCTTGTCCTGAGGGGCAGTGATGAATTTTGTGGGCCTACGGGGAGCTGGTTCCATTGTGTCTGGAGCTGACCACGCCTTTTGAGCCACCACCGACAGTGGATCGAAAGGCGGAGACACCCAGGAGATGGAGGGTCGGGAACCAAACGCATCCAGGAATACAGACTCATCCTCGGAAGGGTTAAGGGTAGTCCAGTTCCTCCACTGCCTAAGGATTTCAAGGATGTCTGTCTGAGAAGGAGACGTCTTCAGTAGGGGATCTCTGTGACCCTTCAGACTCCTCCAAATCGGTATTTGAAGTGACAGACTCAGGGGAGTCAACATGCTTCCTCTTGCATTTTCTCTTTCGAGGGGGCTCCTCTGAATGAACAGGAGAGGCCGCGGAAGAGAAAGATACACCCAATGGGGTTCCCTGGAGCGCTTGTTCCCCACGTTTGGGGTCTGGAGGAGGGGCAGAGGCAGGAGCAGGCACCATGGGGGGAGGAGCCGATGAGGCAGACCGTGAGGCTGACTCAGATGCCAGCACGCTCTTCATTACATCAAAGGCGCCCCTTCTCGATGCCATAGAAGGCTCAGAATCCGAAGAGACCGGAATCCTTCCCGGCACCGAGAGGGACGGCTCCGAAGCCGATGTAGGAGCCGAACTCACCTGCGCCGAAGCTCCGACAGGGAGAACGGGGTCGGACAAGGGTCCGATGCCACTCTCCCCCTCGGAGCCGACGAGGGAGTCCTGGCGCCCAGATCCCTCCAAGGATGGCACCATGGAAGAGATTGGAGCTGACGACAGCACCAAAAGGGGAGGCATCGGTGCCGACGGACCCACGGTTCCAGCCACAGCCTGCTCCGGCTCCGAACTCAAGAGATGAGTCGAAGGAGGAACTATTGGAGAAACAGGAAGAGCCGAACCCTGGTGAGGGGGACTGGATAGCATTTTTGCCAGGGCCTGCGACTTTAAAAGCCTGCTCACCACTCTCTCCAAATCATGGTCAGATAGCCTGGATGACCAAGGAGAGTGGGATCGATGACTCCGCTCAGATTGCAATAAGGGTGACCCTGGAGCCGAGTGTATCGACTCCAATGATAATGACCTGGAGCATTTCTGACTCCCTGATGGTTCCGACGGAAAAGTCAGAGCCGACTGAGAGATAGGTACTTTGGTTCCAGCCGGAGCCGAAGCTGACATAGTGATAGGTACTTCGGTTCCAGCCGGAACCGAAGTTGAAGCAGAAGCCATACCGGGCGACTGCTCCTATGGCATAGAAGGTTTCACTGACTGAGTCTTGGCCGGTGATCCTTCAGGTTTAAGCAATCCACTCAGAATAAGCTTATTCCTACACTCCTGCAGGACTCTTGGACTAAAGGCGTGACACACCGAGCAAGAGTCCTGCAGGTGTAGGGAGCCCAAGCAGTAGACAAGAAGTGTGACCATCTGTCAGACATTTTCTGACAGCATGAGTCACACTTCTTGAATCCCGACACTTCTGTGTTTTTAGACATTCCTGCAAAGAAAAATCAAATACAAATAAGTGGAGTGGAGAGTAGGTAACTGAAAAAAATGCACACAATTCACACAAGTTACCACACCCTAACAGCACACAGACACTATCACAATTTACTAAAGGAAACTTTTGTCTACCTTAAAAATAAAACAATGATAAGCCTCTAATTAAAACGTCTTACTTTGAAAGGTAAACGGGGGTGGGGGAGGGAAAGGAAAAACTCTCTAAAGAGAAAATAAATTTTGAAGGGGAGATAAACACTAACAAACTGCTATGGAATCTACTCTAAGCTAGAACAACAAAAATATACCTAACAAAGTACAATAAAGTCCTAAATATAAAAACAAAGTGAAAATTACGACCTGAGCCAGTAAACACAACCTCGTAGCAGAAGCGGCAAACGAGATCTGGGTATCTACTGCCAGGCATCATGGGATATAGGAGGGGGCCTTGAGCCAGTAAGCAGCTCTAAAGCTTTTGAAGATGGCCAGGTCGGAGCAGAGGATCTACTCCGAACCCAACCAGCAAGAATGAAGGCGAGATAGACAATTTAACATTAAATTTTATGTATGGCAAAACGGATCGTACATTAAAAGAGGGAATAAGAGAGCATCTTTACCACATAAAGAAAGGAAGTAATGTTAATGCTTTAGCAAAACATGTCACTAATGTAGGTGAACATCATACTTTTAAGTTTGAAGTGATAGGTAGAACATACTGCAACATTAGGGGAGGTGATATTAAATCCAGGACTGAAGAAATGGAAGCTAACTGGATTGTGAGGCTTGGAGCGAATTATGGGCATGGTTTGAATGACTGTGTCCCTATCAAACCCATATTAAGTAAGAGATCTCTGCATAGTTAGGAAATATATTTGATTTGATTTTATGTCATTATTTTTAGTGGAATATGTTTTTAAGGCTTGATTAATTCATACCATGTGACTGGAATGAATGATATAAAAAGGTGTGTGTTTTTACTTTGTTATATACACCTGATGAATCTGTATGTGAAAGCGCTTGTGTTTTAATAAAGTCAGTGCTGCTGGAAGGATTTATTGGCATATTTCTCTACATTTATCTGGAATCTGGAGACTTACCTTTGCTACACGTCATTGTTTCTTGGATTTATATCTCTTTTTTGCGAAGGTATTTGGTGTTTGTTGGGCGTTACGCTTTGTTTTTTCATTATATTTTATGGTTTGCCTGAAAACACCGGACTCATGGCTACAGAAATTGAAGAAATTGAGTTGGATTACTCACCTGTTATAAATATACAATGGACAGAAATGAATGTTAATTCATTCATCTCTAAAGTAAGTGATAATCCATTATTTAAGAAGAATTTTATCATTGAGAGTGATGAACAACCTGAAATTGACTTTTTGGCTTTAAGAAGTGACTTATTTGTCTTGGAGAAAGAAGTGTGTAAATTAAAGTGAACGCAATATGAGAAAAGTTTCACCTGGAAGCTTGTTTATCAGAGAAGTTAATACCACGCGGGCTTAGAATACTAAAAATGCCTGCACAGACTGATTGTGACTCACTTTTACTAAGTGAATGGCAACAACTGAATTTAACAACCAGTATGAGCTACTTAAATCTGTTGATATGAGCAGCAGAGAGACAAGAGACTGTTTTGTTGGGAACCGTTAAGAATAAGTATTTAGAAATCTGTAAGAAATATACCAGTGATGTGCTCATGAAACCGATGACTGATACTGTAGACAATGTGTCTGTGTATAAAAGAAAATTGCTACAAATCAAGCTCAGGAAGCTTCAAAGAGATCGTAATGATTTTTCCCTAGGGAATATCTTTACTTGGCCTCGTGAACCTGATATGAATCAAAAACCAGCCACTGAAAGGGACACATCCAATTCCAACGTTATAGGTGGACAACCTATTATTACATCAGTGGATGATGGAATGAATCGACAGACAGATGATCTGCACACCCAGCGGGCTGCAGATAACTATATACTGGCAGCAGAGACAACCAGCATTGATATACATGCCACTACGGATTTGGGTGCAAGAAGGAAAATAAGTTATGTACTCACCATAACGTTCCATCTGAGTAGGTGGCTTCATTTGTCTGCAACCTGTGGGTCTTGGATCCGACATTGGATACGAGCCGGCAACTTGTTTCATAGCTAATGGATCCGAGCTCCTAGCTCCTCCCCTCACTCATAATCCCCTGTCAACCCTCCATGACCTCAGATCAAGTTTGCCCCTCTATAGATACCCAAAAAGGGTATTCCAATAAAAAACCTACATAGATCCATTTAGAAGGCCAGGGAGAAGGAGGGGGGGATGGTTGCAGACAAATGAAGCCACCTACTCAGATGGAACGTTATGGTGAGTACATAACTTCTTAATCTGAAGTAGGGACTTCATTTGCCAGCAACCTGTGGGACAGAGTCCCCAGCTACCTGAATCTTGGGTGGCCATCATGGAAGGATATTGCGGAGCACCGCAGAGCCAAAGGATGCTCTCCCTCTAGAAATTACGTCCAGTTTGTAGTGGTTAATAAAGGTATGAGATGAGGCCCAAGTGGCTGCCGAACAAATATCATCCAACGGAACTCTAGATTTGAAGGCAGCAGAAGTAGAGATGGAACGAGTGGAATGTGCACAAACTCCTTCAGGTGCGGGTCTCCCAGACGCTTGATACGCTAAAAGAATACATTGGGAAATCCAGCGTGACAAGGAGATTTTTGATACTGCTTTCCTCAAATTAAATTTGGCAAAGGAAATGAACAGCTGGGTCGGATTGCCTGTGACCAGCAGTCCTATGAGTATAAAAACGTAGCTGCCTATGAACATCTAATGAGTGCAGCTTGTACTCTCCTTTATTCTGATATTTAGGAAAGAAGACCGGTAGATTTATGGATCGATTTATATTGGCTTCTGATGCTATTTTGGGAATGAAGGAGGGATTGGTCCTGAGGTACACTCTGTCCAGATGAAAAATCAAGTAAGGAGGTTTCACAGAAAGGGCTTGAAGTTCTGAAACTCTTTTCGCTGAAGTAATGGCTACAAGGAATGCTGTTTTCCAGGACAAGTATTTGAGATCCACTGAAGCGGCAGGTTCAAATGGGGGAGCAGTCAGGGCTTGAAGAACTAGTGAAAGATCCCAAGGGGGTACAACTTCTTTGATAGGGGGTCTAAGCAGAAAGGTACCCTTGAGAAAGGTTTTACACAATTTGGCCGACATCAAGGGCCCTGTGTCATGTCCCACATGGTAATGGGAGATGGCCGCCAATTGTACTTTGACTGTTGAGCAACTAGCGCCTTCCTGAAAAAGTCCGGTTAGGAAGTCTAGTATGGATGGAAGAGGGGCCATAAAGGGATCTAGATTATGATGCTCCGCCCAGACGGAGAAACGTTTCCATTTACTGTGGTACACTTTCCTGGTGGAAGGTTTATGCGCTGCCACGAGGATGGCTTTGACTGGTGAAGAGATACTGGGAGTCATAACTAGGAGTGGAACTGGAGCAACCAAGCTGTCAGCTTCAGACTGTCCAGATTTGGGGTCGACAAGCCCAACGGATGGGAGATTAGATCCGGACTGGGATCCAGAATCCAAGGGGATTCACTAGGTGAGACCACAGGTAAGGGAACCAAGATTGCAGAGGCCAGAATGGGGCAATGAGGATCATCCTGCTCTCCAACTGCTTGGCTTTCTGTAAGAGCTGTAGCATCAGGGGTAGAGGAGGATAGGCATAAAGTAGACCGGGCGGCCAAGCATGCACTAGAGCGTCTCTTGGAGTTCCCCCTGGAGGGGGAATCAGAGCGAAGAAATTGTCGCATTTGGTGTTTGAGGGAGAGGCAAAAAGATCGCAGCAAGGTTGCCCCCATATTGCGAATATCTGCTTCGCTACTAGTGGGTTGAGAGACCACTCGTAAGGGGTAAGAATGGTGTGGCTGAGTTTGTCCACTAGGATGTTGGTCCGCCCCGGAATGTGCGTTGCAAATCAGAAAGTGGTTGGTGGAAATCGCCCATTCCCACACTCTCATGGCTTCGTGGCATACAGGGTAAGACCTGGTTCCCCCCTGTTTGTTGATGTACCAGACAACAGACATGTTGTCCGACTGAATTGCAATAGTTCCTACGGGAAGGAGATTCTGAAGTGCTTGCAATGCGTACAGCACCGCTCTCATCTCCAGAACGTTGATATGCAGGGAGGTCTCTGTATCATTCCACGTGTCTTGGACAGTCCTGCCTGAATAATGCCCCCCCCACCCAAGGCGGGAGGCGTCCGTGGTCACCATGGCGAGAGGGGGAGGAGTGCAGAAGGGTCGGCCCATATGGAGATCCGGAGCATGAAGCCACCATAATAGGGCCCTCCTGCAAGCCTTGCTGATAGCGATGGGGTGATGGAGAGGAAAAGACTGAAAGGACCATTGCACTAGAAGGGTCCACTGCAGTACCCTCATGTTCAGGCGGGTGCATGGAAGGAGCGTTATCGCTGCCGCCATGAAGCCCAGTGCTCTCAGGACCAATTCCGCCGGTGGGGCTTCTGACTGGAGGATGGCCCGCACATGAAGTTGCAAATTCCGTAGTCGTTCCGACGTCAGGAAGGCTCATGGATCTCTGGTGTCTATTCTGGCTCCTATAAATTCTATGACTTGTGTCGGGGCCAGGAAAGATTTGCCGCATTGATCGTGATGCCTAATTGGGGGGCTAGGCAGAGAAAGAAATCTCTGGCTGAGCAAAGTAGATGCCTTGTTGGGGTGGTCAGGAGCCAGTTATCCAGGTACGGGAAGACCTGCAAAAAAGGGTGTCGAGCTCCCCCCCGAAGGGGGGGGGGGAGGCAAGAGCACTCCCATCTGCAGCTGGGCCTGGATGAACCTTCGCATCATCCGGTCCAAGTCTGCATCTGGCACACTAAGTCGATCTCGATGAGGCCACCAAGACAGGCCTGGAATGTCACCTCGATGGAGATCGGGCCTCCTCCTCCTCGGGTCCTGGGGAGAAACAAGGGGATCGGAGCCGAGGAGGAGGGGGAAACCTAGAAGCTGTGGAGGGAAAACATTTGTTATATTTTTCCTTAAATATCCATCATTCAAACCAATTTTTATAAAATGCTCTCATAGCAATATGATCTTTCTGTAACTATTACTAATCTCTTTCCTTCTTCATTCCATGCTTTCTCATTTATCCTTTTTACTCCTTTGCCTATTTTTATAAATTCCTTGTTTTCTTTTAGCTCTAGCCAGACTGCAAGATGATCAAAAAATCCTGTTTCAAATACCTCTCTCCTTTACCTACAACTATACCTTCTGATACTATAAAATAGGTTCAGTTCTATTCACACCCCTTTTGCAAGTCCATGAATTTTTGTCCCAAAGTTTAACCTACAACATCTTATAACTTCTAATATTTTCCTTATAACATTTCTTTTCATGCTTGCCTCTTAAATCACAATTAAAGTCTTCTGTTACTATAATATTCATATTTATCACTACACAGTCTAAAATCTTATAAAATAAGATTTCCATCTCCATACAGGTAGTATAACCATACAATAATTCTACCTATACTTGTTTCCATTTTAAATCTACAAAAAATAATCTTCCCATTTTTGCTACATCTTAGTTGCATCTAACATCTTTCATGTATTTTTACAGAACACAGCTATTCCAAACCTCCTCTCATTTCCCAAATGGCATCATCTTTCCTTCCTAAGGTATCTCTGTTTGTAATATTTCATTTATTAAAAACTGTGCGTCTTCTAATATAATTACATCCAAATCACATGTATTGCATCACTCAAATTCTTATTCTTCTTAACTATATTCTTAATACTACTCACATTTACAGAAACTACTGCAAAATGTTCATTTTTCCTTCTCCTTAGATTCATGGTTTTACAAGTTTATAGCTAATTACTATGCTAAGTTTCTTAACAGTCCATTCTAAGCCTAACCAATTTCTTTTCCAAAGGTGAGAGTCAAACACCTTAACCATTATAATAAATCCCAATCTTTAGTTGTATGTATTTTTTATCCATTTATCTTTTTTCTTTTGCACTTATCCCTTTAAATTTTGGTTTTCTGTGTTTTACCCTTTTACCTATGGTATTCTTTTTCCTCTTTTTCTACTTCCCATTTTATGTCTTCTTCATCACTTATTTCAGAAGTTCTTCTATGTCCACTTTATTATTTTTTCTCATCTAATTTTTCTATTTCTTTTACTTGTAAAATTTTTCATTTTCTTCTCTTTCTTTTTCCCTACTGTTTTGATTTGGCAATCCACCCATAACTGTCCAGTTTTACTACTTTTGTAACATTTGAATTTACATTTTTTTGCATAATGTCCCATTTCCCTACAGATATAACATTTTCTTTTGTCCTAATTACTTATCAAATGTCCTTTTGTTCACAAAAGGACCATGTTTTGGGTGGTCTCCAGTAATGTACAGTACCCCTATTCCCCTCCACATTTATCATGCTCGGTCTATGTAGAAATTTCTCTCTATTTTTTACACAACATTACAATCCCAGCCACCAGTCCATAAACATCTTTTGTCATTAACTTTTGCAATGTCAAGTACATAAAGCTTTCAAATGTCCTTCAGAGTCTTTCTTTCTACATCGGTTTGAAAATTGTACATGAATCTTTTTTGTTTAATGTGTCGCATGCTTTTATCACATGAAGGTTCCATGAGTTGGTCTTTTTTTTTCATTTTCTCCAAGAAAGTTTTCCATTGAAAAACCGTCACAAAATGTCTCCCTGTTAAGAATAAATGCTCTTACCTCATGTACTTTTACACCCAAAGGAGCTATTAAATTGTCCCACACTTCATACCTGCCCATGTCTTTGTCTTCTTTACTTTGAAGCCTTATATACTTCCATGTTTCATTTTCATCTGCCTACTTGTCTGCTACTCTGCTTTTGCCCTCTTTTACTTTCTGTGCATATGTTTTATTTTCCATATCACCACCAATCATCAGGATTGTTCCTGCACCCACCTTTTGTATCCACCATTTCTTAAAGTAAATCATCCCGCAACCCACCCAACTGGAAGACTGTAATTATACATCCATCATTTGCTGACTCACCTCCAAATACGTTTCTTTGAAAGAATTCCTCCAAATCCTGTACACATTCTCATGTCTTGAGATTTGTTATTGCCTTCATTTCTTTCACTATGCCACCATCTCATTCTCTCTCCATCAGCCTCCCTGTTTCTCCAGGCCACCTCTGTGCCTGGAACAGAAACCAGAAGTGCTTCCTCAAAACGGTTCCCATTCACAACAATGAATGGTAGGGAAAGTTCCCCGACTCCCTTGCCAAATTTCCCCTAGTACTATAAATACCACCTAGGGTCTCCCCTGAAAAGATGCTACTAGCCTAGTGGGACTAACCCGTCAACAAAAAATAAATTAATAAATAGAAAGATTAGATGTAGCAATTGTGAAACCAAGAAGGCTGATATGTGAATGGAGAAAACGGAAATTGTGCGAGGCTAACAGTAAAATATGCATATGCAAACATGTCAAAAAAAAGTTTGAAGAATTAAAAAATGTTATAGTGAACATGTCAATAGTGATGACTGGGGACTAACTATAAGGTAAGAAAAGAAAAGGGAAAAAAAAAAACAGAAAATACAAAATAAAAAGTGTTGTAATGTAGAAACTTGAGAACAGGGAAGAGTACATATTGCGCATACAGAAGGGGAAATTAACAGAGTATGTTACATATTCAGGTGGCATGAAAAAAGTGGTAGGTGGGATAAAAGTAGATTTTTCATATTACAAGGCAAAATGGGATGAGTTAAGTAATAAAGGAATAAATGAAGGGAAAGGAATAAAATGGTTAACAGGGATTATAAGCAATGAGAAAGAAATGGAGCGGAAGGTGGTAGACAATGGAAAGAGCTCATGACAGAATATTTTATAAAAGCTCAACACAATGGCAGGTAGTGTTTAAAGAGGACTAGAACATTTTTTTTTGGAAGTAGAGAGAAGGATAAAACAAGAAATAAAGTAGAACATGGACAGATGTTGAAAGATTTTGAGAAAAGAGTATAAGAAATGAAAGAAAATAAAATGTATGAGCAAGAAATTAAGTGCTGTATAGAAAAAAAGTCTTTAAAGGGTAAAAGGAAAGATGAGGTAAAAAGAGGGGAATTTACAATGGATGGAATTTTAGATTAGAAAGGGGTAGTGAAAATGTAAGAAGAAATTATGGAGATAGTAGAAAGTTTTATGGAATCAATTTCTAAGGGGAGGAAGCTGAAAGGGGAAGGCAGAAAGTAAAGACTTTCTGATATAGCAACATGTAAGAAGAAAGAATTTAAATGAAAAATTGGAAAATGTTATAAAGGGAAGGACAGGAAGAGTCAGCACCAGGTTTAGATGGATTAAGTTACAAATATTTATATGTGGAGGAGTGCAAGGGAAAATTAAGTGTTTGTGGAAATAAATGGTTAAAGGAAAGGACAGAAGATGAAAATATCTGTGCTGGGTTGATTACATTTATATGGAAAAGGAAGAAAGTTGATAAAAATATTACAAACTGAAGGTCAACAGTACTGAGAAATATGGATTATAAAATCTTTATGAAAATACAAAACAGTATAGGAATTGTTCTGGAAGAAGTGATAAGAGAAGGGGTATAAAAAGTAAAGGGAAAACAAGTGAAGAAATGTTAGTGATAATAAAATAAGTAACAGATGTTATTTTAAGGGAGAATAAAAATGCAAGGTTGGTTGCATGTTAAATAGCAAAAGCAATTGATCCAGTAAGTCATGAGGCAATATAGGATATTTTAAGGGATTATGGGGTTGGAGAAAAAGTATTAAAGTGTTATGAAATGCCTTGGGTGAAGATTATGGTAAATTGCTGCTTAGGAAAGAAAATAAAAATTAAAAAGGGGTTTAAAAAGGGGTGAAACAGGAGTGTGTTTATTTATGGTAGTAATGAATGCAATAACACAAACATGCATGACATGTGAAATTACAGAAGCAGGATGGTAAATAGAAAAAGGTATACCTTTCATATGCACATGACTTAGCTGCTATAAAAAGAAGTTATGTACTCACCATAACGTTCCATCTGAGTAGGTACTTCATTTGTCTGCAACCTGTGGGTATCGGATCCGACTTCGGATCCGAGCCGGCAGCTTTCCAAGCTACAAGAGCTGAGCTCCTAGCTCCTCCCCTACCCATAATCCCCTGCTACCTGCTGTATTACCTCAGATCGACTTTTTTGCCTCATCACCCAACTAATAACCTTGAGAGAGGAATACAACAGATCTAATCTCCTGACAAGAGACTTGCAGGTGACCAGAAAAATCCCGAAAAGGTTCGGGGGATGGCAGGGGGGATTGGTTGCAGACAAATGAAGTATCTACTCAGATGGAACGTTACGGTGAGTACATAACTTCTTTATCTGATGTAGTTACTTCATTTGCTCTGCAACCTGTAGGACAGAGTCCCCAGCTACTCAAGAAAAACCTTGGGTGGCCTTTACGGAAGAATATTCTGTAGCACCGCGGAGCCAAAAGAAGCCCTGCCTCTCGAAATCATATCCAGTTTATAATGAGAAGAGGACCAAGTGGCTGATGAACATATGTCATCCAAGGGAACCCTGGACCAAAGGGCTGCTGAGGTGGCTACAGACCTTATAGAATGAGCGTGGATTCCAATAGGGGCTGGTTTAACTGACGATATGTACCCATGAATAATGCACTGACAGATCCAATTTGCTACGGCACTTTGGAAATGGCTTTACCCATGGCTGATTTTGCAAAAGATACAAACAACTGGTCCGACTTGCAAAAATCTTTAGTTCTGTGCAAGTAGAAACGTAGTTGTCTGTGTACATCCAGTTTGTGTAACTTGTATTCTCCTTTGTTCTGAAAGTTTGGGAAGAACACTGGTAAATTTATTGATTGATTAATATTCGACTCTGAAGCCACCTTAGGTAAGAAAGACGGGTTAGTCCTGAGGGACACTCTATCCTTGTGAAAGATAAGGTAAGGAGTTTTCATACACAAAGCTTGAAGTTCCGAAACCCTCTTGGCCGAAGTTACAGCCACCAAGAAGGCAGTTTTCCACGACAAGAACTTTAACGGAACCGAGGCCGCAGGCTCAAAGGGTGGACTTGTCAGGGCTTGTAAGACTAAGGTCAGATCCCATGGGGGCACCACCGTTTTCACAGGTGTCTTCAACAGAAAGATGCCCCACAAGAAGGTTTTGTATAAGATGCCAAGGACCCTAAGCCATCACCTACATGAAAATGGGAGATGGCTGCCAACTGCACTATGACCGTAGAAGCACTTGCTCCCTGCCGAAAGATCAGCGAAAGGAAGTCCAGAATAGTCGGAATAGGGACTGTAATCGGGTTCAGGCCCTTGTCTTTAGCCCAGATGGAGAAACGTTTCCATTTACTATTGTAAAGTTTTCTGGTAGACTGCTTATGAGCCGCGACCAGTATGGCCTTAACAGGAGATGAGATACCGGGAGTCCTAGCCATCATTGGAACCGGATCAACCAAGCCGTAAGCTTGAGATGGCCTAGGTTCAGGGTTTGGCAACCCTCCGGATGCGAGATCAGGTCTGGAATGGGATCCAGAATCCATGGAGGAGCCAGACTGCGAGACCGCAGATAAGGGGAACCAGATCTGACGAGGCCAGAATGGGGCTATGAGGATAACTCTGCTCCCCAGTAGACAGGCTTTCTGTATGAACTTAGTCATAAGCGGGAGGGGGGGATAAGCATAAAGGAGACCGGGAGGCCAAGCATGAACTAAAGCATCTCTGGGATTCTCCCCTTTGGGGGGCAGTATTGCAAAGTACTCGCTGCATTTTGTGTTTAAAGGCGAAGCAAAAAGATTGCAGCAAGGCCAACCCCACTTGCGGAAGATCTGCTTCGCAACAAATGGATTTAGAGACCACTCGTATGGAGTGAGAAGTACCCGACTCAGTTTGTCCACTAATATGTTGGACCTTCCCGGAATGTGTATTGCTACCAGAAAACGGTTGGTGGATATCGCCCATTCCCAAACTCTCATGGCCTCTCGACAAAGGGGATAAGATCTGGTCCATCCCTGTTTGTTTATATACCAGACTACTGACTTATTGTCCATCTGGATTGCAATAGTCCCCAGGGGGAGAAGGTCGTGGAGAGCTTGCAACGCCAAAAGCACTGCCCTCATCTCTAGGACATTGATATGCAAAGCGGTCTCTAGGGATGTCCACGTGCCTTGGACGGATCTGCCTGAACAATGCCCCCCCACCCGAGGTGAGAGGCGTCCGTGGTCAACGTAGCTTGGGGCGGGGGGGGGTCACAAAAAGCCTCCCTTCTCTGAGATCCTGCGCATGGAGCCACCAGAGAAGGGAGTCCTTGCAAACTCTGCTCAGTGGTATCAGCGTGTTCAACAGGTGGAGTGATAGGGACCACTGAACTTGCAAGGTCCACTGCAATATCCTCATTCGCAGGCGTGCGTGAAGGGAGAGACCGATCGCTGCCGCCATGGACCCTAGTGCCCTCAAGACTAACTCTGCCGGAGGAGCAAGACTCTGAAGAAGGGCTAATACCTGATATGACAGGCTGCTCAGCCTGTCCGAAGTTAGGGTAGCTCGAGAGATACAGGTATTCAACCTGGCCCCTATGAACTCCAGGGCCTGAACGGGGCACAGAGAGGATTTCTGCAGGTTCACTGAGATGCCCAAGTTGAGGGCAAGAGTCAGAGCATAATCCCTTGCCAAGCACAGCTGATGCCTGTTGGTGGCAGTAAGGAGCCAGTCGTCTAGGTACAGGAAGACCTGAATGCCCTGAAGTCTCAGGTGGGCTGCAACCACTGCCATGACTTTGGTGAACACTCTGGGGCTGAGGTGAGGCCGAATGGAAGAACCCTGAACTGATAATGACTGGCCCCTAGCTGGAAGCGGAGGAACCTTCTGGATCATCTGTCCATCAAAATGTGGTAGTACGTATCCTTGAGGTCTATAGAGCACATCCAGTCGTTTTCCCGCAGAAGGGGGAGAATTGATTGGAGGGTGACCATCCGGAATTTTTCCTTGGGAATGAAAAGGTTCAGAGCGGAAAGGTCAAAGATGGGTCTTAGGTCCCTTGTTTTCTTTGGCAGCAAAAAGAACCTGGAGTAATAACCCAATCCGGACTGATCTGGGGGGAATGGGCTGGATGGCTCTTTTTCTTAGCAACTTCGACATCTCTGAAGCCGCTGCCTCCCTCTGATCGGGTGGTACATCGGGGAGGCGTCTGGTCTTGGGGGGGGGGGAGGTTTATGAGGGGATGGAATAACCTCTGGATATGATACGGAGCACCCATCGATCTGTTGTAAGGGACTCCCAAGTTGACAGGTGCTCCATCAACCGCCCCCCGACTGCCTCCAGAGAGGGACAGTCGGGCAAGCCCTCAGGGCTGTTGCGCGGGTCTGTCCAAGAAAGGTTCTCTAGATCCGAAGTTACGCGGCCCCCCTCTGCCTCTGGGCCGGCGCCCACCTTGACCTCCTCTGCCTCTAGAGGACGAAGAGTCCGAAGCTGGATGGGATTGCTGAGACTTGCGGAACCACAGCTCCTTTTGTCCCCTCTGATTCCTGGAGAAGGATCGTTGGGGATTAGAGAAGCGGAATCCGACGGCGTCTTCCCGTCCTTTTTGCTTTGGACTAGCGTATCGGGAACGGTCTTGCCGAAAAGTGAAGATCCGTCAAAGGGTGTGTTCGTGAAGGACACCTTGAAGGGATCCGCGAAGTCGCAAAGACAGAGCCAGGCGTGACGTCGCAAGACGACCCCGGCTCTGCTGGCCCTAGCGGCTCCCTCCGTCGCATGGGAGAGAAGCCGCATAGACATGTTAGAAATGGATTTTAGAGTGGCCATTCGAGCCGAAAAAACATTCTTGTCTCCGACCGATATGGACTCCGGGGGGGCTGCAGCGTACTCCTTGATCAAGTCTCGCTGTAGCCTGATGGTATGTGCGATATAGTTCAGCGCCCTTATCAAAAAGGTCGCTGAAGCAAACATCCGCTTCCCAATGCAGTCCAGTGCTCGAGATTCCTTATCTGGCGGGTGGACCGAAGAACTCTCCTGTGCGAGAGTTTTCTTGGTGGCAGGCGCCACCAGCATGGCATCAATGGGAGATCCCTTGGCCCAAGACTGCCTATCTGTAGGGGGGCAAGGACTTTATCAGGACGCCTAGGAATTGGCTCCACAAGTGTCGGGCTCCTTCCATGCCCTGGTAGTAATTAAGTCTACCAGGGGGTCAGCCGGAGGGGACACCCAGGAGGTAGATGGGCCTGCATCAAACGCCTCCAGGAACACGGATTCATCCGCGGAAGGTTTTTGGGCAGACCACCCCCCTCTAATACGCAACATTTCCATGATGTCTCCGAAGGAGACATCCTCGGGGGGTGACCTTGGGGAACCTTCCCTTTCATCTAAATTCGTGTCGGTGGTAACGGACTCAGGGGAGTCCAGGTGCCTCCTTTTACACCTACGTTTCCGAGGGACCTCCTTGGTGGGGCTATCCGAAGAGGGCTCGTCCACGGGTTCTTGTTCCTCCAAGGGAACTAGCTGGAGGGCTTGAGCAGGCTGTCCCGATGGTCGGATGATGGAGGATAGACCCTCATGCAGTGGGGGTACGGGAGGATCCGAAGCCCGGACCGGGGACCTGGAGGACCTCAACAGTACCCTCTCCACTACCTCAAAAGCCGAAGGAGAACTACTCTCGCCAGGCTCCGAAAGCATTCTCCTCGGCTTCGAGATCAGGGTCGGGGCCGATGTAGTCGGCGCCGAGAGAGAGGTGCACTCCGAACCCAGTGGCGCCAAAGACACACCAACTCCCCCGGATCCGCCATTCAGCCCTCGGCCCAAAGAACTCTGATCCGACAGGCTCAAGGGTATAGTCAGCGAAGAGACTAGCGCTATCGGCGCCGACAATTCCCCGGTTCCGAAAGGGCCCGGATCCGATGACTCAGAGACCCGAAAACAAGTCGTAGAAAAAGTGATCGGAGCAAAAATGGGGGCCGCGCTCCCTCCCAGAGGGGGGGGGAGGGAAGAGCATCCCCATCTGCATTTGGGTCTGTATATATCGACGCATCATCCGATCCATGTCTGCTTCGGTGAGGCTTCTGGTCATCTAGAAGAAGTTGTCGAGGTGGGCCAGGAGGGCCGCCTCGACGACCTCGAGGGAGACCGGTCCTCCTCCGGTGAAAAGCTGGGCGAAGGGAGCCGAGAGGGAGAGGATCCGGGGACCCTCGAGGGAGACTTAGCCAATTTATATGGTGGGGCTAAGGGTTGAGTCTCAGCTCGCCTTTTATGGGATTTATGTCCCTCCTTTCCCTCCTTATCCTTGTGCCTCCTCTCTGGTGGAAGAGGCACCAGCGTCACTCAAGCTCGAACCCAAAGAGGGAGGTTGAATCCCGGGTTGAGCAAGAGGCGCATAAGGCACCGGAGCTGCCAAGGCAGCCTGAGCCTGAGAGGGAGAGGAAGAAGAAGCCGATTCCTGGGGCAGCTTGCCCACCAGGATCAGCTTATTCTTCCTATCCCTAAGGGCCCGGGGGTTAAAGACCGCACAAATTTGGCAGGCCACAGATAAATGAGCCACCCCCAGGCATAAAACGCCCTGAGTGTGGCCATCAGCTGGTGAAAGCTTATGGCCACACTCAGTACACTTCGGAAAAACGGCTTTGGGCCCTTCAGCCATTTTGAGTCACTCACACACTCACATCCAAACACTAAAGGGGGGAGGGGTGTCACACAGAGAAAAAAGGCTAGCTACAAGAAAAAAACTAACTACAAACTCGTAGATAAACTCAGGGGCACTACACACGTACACTAACTATAATTTTACAAAAATGCTAGAGAAAAGGGATTTCAACAAGTTAACGATCTCACCAAGCCAGGAGCTCTTCAAAAGATAGCTACTTCAGCCGCGGCAAAAAACGATCTGAGGTAATACAGCAGGTAGCAAGGGATTATGGGTAGGGGGAGGAGCTAGGAGCTCGGATCTTGTAGCTTGTAAAGCTGCCGGCTCAGATCCGATACCCACAGGTTGCAGAGCAAATGAAGTAACTACTTCAGATCAAAAACTATAGTATGGATGAGGGAAACTATGACATGGATGGAAAGTAGGTTAAGTAAAACTGGATTACAGCTAAATGGGTTTAGTGAAATAAGAGAGATAAACAGAGTATTATTTTACTTGAAATTAAAAAGCACAAACTAAAAGAACAATGGAGAAAATTTCTGGATGAAATAAAGAAGTTAGTTGGTGGAAGGCCTATTTATCCTTTAGAAAAAGGTATACATGTTAAATGCAAATATACTGGGAAAGTTGGAATATATGGGGAGACTATTTCGTGGGGAAAAAATTGAGTTTTTTTTTTTTTTTTTTAGTTTTACTTAGGGGATCAAGACCCAATCTAGTCATATGGGGAATCCTACATAAGAAAGGATAAAGAGCTTTAAATATCTATGTATTTTTGGGAAGTACTAAAATATGAAGGAAGGTAACTTGACTGAGAAAACACTGTGTGTAAAATGAGAAATGGAAAAAATGAAAACGGAAGGGAAATAAGGAAAATGAGAAGAAAATGGAAAATATGAGAAGATGAAATTATGAAAAATTATTGATGAAGTTAAAAAAAAGAAAGGAATGGTATAACACAATAATGGAAAATATTACTTAATACAGCCATGGAAATATCATCAGTTGAGGTTAAAAAAAATCAATAAAAACAAAGGAAGCATGTGAAGATTTTAATGAGGCTGGAGATTTTTTGAGGAAATATTATTAGATATGATGCCTGTAAAAAACAGTATGAAATATAAAACAGTGCAGGAGAGAAAATCTAAACATTGCAATAAAAAGAAAAAGTATTATTTTTGGACTGTAAAAATAATAAAGATATCTAGAAAAAAAATAAACAGTATAAAATCGACAAGGCATTCAAAATATAAACATGGATAGAACATTGTATCAGAAATATGAAAAGCAAAAAAAAAAAAGTTGACAGGTGGGATAGGATTATGGGAAATGTGAAAAGAGTGTGAGGTTGTTATGTGGAAAAGAATACTGTTGGTAGCAGTATGGGTGCTTTGAAAAGTAGATGTAATTAATTGATATAGAATAAAAATAGGAATGATGAAGTCTTGTTGATTTAAATAAAACGTGGCTGTGGAAAAAATCATGGGGACAGAATGAAAAGTGGAATAAGTAAAATTAAAGATACTGTAAATACTATAAATATAAAACTGCACATAGAATAGGTGTAATGTTTTTAAGATATGTGCGTGTGTATATATATATATATATATATATATATATATATATATATATATATATATACACACACACACACACACACACACGTGTGTAAGTATATGTGTGCGTGCATGTATGTGTATTTATATATAATTTACATGCGTGTGCATGTGTATGTATGTAAAGAGAGAGAGACACACAAATATATATAAATACAGATGTATAAAGCAACCCCTACATCAACCTAAGCTACCACCAACTCAAGCAAATGGAACCTCGATTTAACATCTCATCTAAAGGATGACACAGTTGAGAGTACAGCACCCCAGCAATTCAATTCACTCACCTGAAATGAGACAAGAACCCACAGCCCTTCTGGTCTTCCAGCACCAAAAGTGAGTGCTGCCTGTTGTGCCATTGGCACTACTGTTAAATCTGGCTGACGTGTAGCAGTTTTCTAGGGTCAAAAGTCAAATCTTAGAATACCTTACTGAGGATAAGAAAACAGCCTTACAATATTACACTTTGATAACAGTCCCAGAAATTTTTAGCACAAAAACTAAGTACAGTGACATACTGAAATTATGGGTCCATGAAAAGGGCAAGATGGAGACGGATTTGGATAGTATCTTAGTATTTAAAAAGTAGCATGCTGAACTATACAAACTGAAGGAGAGAAGAAAAAGGAAGCAGAAAAGAAAATGAAATTATTTTGGGGAAGATTAAGGCTCCTGTAGATATTGGAACAAGATGGACTGAATATGATTTAAAGAAAAAAATATATATCTATATCAAAAGAAGCCAGGATCTGTGGCGTAGAAGGATGGAGCCCTTACTACAACTCATTCAACCTGAAATTGAAGAGCAGCTCAGGTGCTTTGCCAGCTCACCCACTCAGGGAGGGAGCAAGCGGTTTCCATCAAAGATGAAAATAAGAACACAATCCCAGTGATAGGATGTTCTATAATTGCATGATAGATTGCTAGTAAAATTACAGCTTCGGGGGGGGGGGGGGGGACAGAGCAAGCTGCATTGTTTGCAATGATGTGGGTGGCATCACCAGCACTGCCCAGTAAGGCATACAGAAAAATCATCCCTGGCATGTAGGCCCAGTGTAGGTGATCCTGCAGGTTGCTCTGCTCGTGTTCACCTGTCCCACCCCCAAACAGCTACTGCTGCAGTCCATTCCCTTGGGGATAAATAATGTAGCTCAGCAGCTAATGGTCAGATGGGACAAACAAAGTGGGGAAAAATACCAGAAGGGGAAATAAGGCAAGTTTTAATGTCCCAACCCCAAAAAAATCTCTAGGAACAAATGGAATCCTGGTAGAAATTTGGTAGGATAAAGATAATTAACATTCTACTGAAACAGTGTAACTGTGTCATGTAAGAAGGTGCAATTTCAAGTTTACAGGCGGAAGCACTAGTAATTATGATACCAAAAGAGAGGGAAAAAAATCCAACAGACTTAGAAATATAAATACCCACTTCTGTACCGAAGCATGATTATTAATTATTCATGTTAATCATAGCAAAAAAAGTTATTTCTATCAAGGATTATTAATCTATATCAATATGAGCTTGTTGAAAATAGACAAACTGACAACAACAAAACACTGATGTTACAAAAGGAAGCTGAAAAGAGCAAGGCACAACTGATTCTCAAGACGAATTGATGTAGAAAAAGGCTTTTTATAGGATTTCCAATATACTCCAAAAAGTACTGATGGAATTTGAAATGCCTCAGATTAATACAGTTGATATTTAAAATTTATATAGAGTTGAGAAGTAAACTAAAGGTAAGAGGGACTCTTTCACAGGTTCACAAGTAAATACTAGGCTGTCTGCGAGTATTATAATCCTAGCCAATAACCGCAAGTTAGAATCAAATCCTGTACCTTTTGTCTGTGAGGTCAAGACTTCCAACTATTATGCCAAACCCACCAAAATTTATGTAAAAGTCCAAGTGATAAGGCTTGTCAAGCTGTGCATACTATATTCAAAGGTAAGTGCTAGGCTAGCTACTCTTGTGAGCTATTTTAGGCCTAACCAAGTTCCCTCAAATGTGAGGATCACCTATGCCTTGCGTTTGTGAGATACACCATCCTTCCCAACCCACGGTCATTTACACTTGAAAGTGGCACAAAACAATACTTTCAGTTACTCTCTTTACTATTTTCAATGCATCTGTAACCATTACTGGCTGGGAAATAATCCTGCAAACTGATATTGACAGAAAAAGATCTTGGTTTGAACTGCAATACGACCTGGCTATTGCTGAGATGCACAACTGTAATCGTCAGGAAGTCAAAGACCAACTATGCTAATTCTTAAAATGTAAATTGTGAAATGTGTTTTTTTTCAGCAATGGTCTGCCTCTAGGGAACTGAACAGAAGTGCACCATGCAGGAGGATTGCACGGAATGTAAACTTTGTGAAAATGACGTGGTTAACAAATATATGTTCAAAACAAAAAAAAGAATAGAAAGAAAGAAAGAAAGAAAACAAAGTATTCTTTTCCACCCCACCTCAAGATGAATTTCAGAATATGGTTGGTAAATGGTTCATTTACTTGCTTCAGTGGCTCAAAAGATAAGAATTTAACCTTTGAATCATAAAAGAGCAAAACAAGGAAATTTGCATTTGCATCACTTTGGGTATCTACAGGGGAAAAGTCCAAGTAAAGAGCATGCCTCCATTAATCAAATACCTTTGGGATCCGAGAAGTAGGCGTCTCTACTATCTTAAGCTGTTACAAAACAATGTTACAAGATGTGGATGAACTGGAAAATGATAGGATGGGAATCCTTTCTCTGTGGCTCAGTGGTGACCGATAGGTTCAATTTCAGACAAAGCCACAGGGTTGACAAGACAAGCAGTGTTTGGATTGAAGTGGATACACCGATACTTCCATATGCTTACCAACAAGTTTCCTGAGCCAGCGGAAAATGCTTAGGTTGAAATGACAATTCTGAATGGATACAGCCTACAAATTCTGTAAATCCCAAATATTACAGATACTCAAAGAAAGTTTAAAATAGTTTCTTTAGGTTATTTACGAGAACCATCTTGCACTCTCTGCTGAACTGTTATTGTTCATGGGATTCAAGGGGTTGAGGTTAAAATGCAACCCCTCTCCAACAACCAAAGGCAGTCACCATAAAGCAGAAGTCAAAAAGACCGCCTCTGTAATTGGGGTCACACAAACATATCAGTCAAAAACATGTTTGGACAAGCTGCAACTAAGAGGCTCACTCTTACCTTTCTGCAGTTTGCATTTATTTATCTATCCTTTGTTGACTGAGTTAGTTCCACTAGGCTAGTGGCCTCTTCAGGTGAGACCAGGGGTGGTATTTCACTACTAGAGGAAATGTGACCAGGGGAAGCACTCTCCTTTAAAAGTTTTTCTGAGTAACACGACTCAGAAGGTAATTGTGGGACTGAATTTAAATTCTACTTCAGAAAACTCTCTTTAGAGCTTATACTTTTTATTTTTTTAAATCACATCATGGATTTGTGTAACTACTGGTTTTACCATGGTATTTGACAAATGATAAATAAAACTACTTATTTAAAATGTCTCTTTATAGTCAAGTCATACCAAAATAATAGTGAGAGACTTTAGACATGTATTCTCTGGCAAAGTGGGAGAATGCCTCGAGAAAGCACTGGGGAACAGTCTAGGGAAAAAATACTTAAGAAACAAACTGTAGTATGAAGCAAATTACTAAAACCAAATGGCAGAAAAACACATAGTTCTGAAACGATTTGACAATGGCTGTTATTTTCAAAACAGCCCAGCAACAAGCTTAGTCCACCAGTCCTCACTTAAAAGGCATCTCAGTGGGTTGCTGCATAAAGCAGCGAAGATGCCATCTTATTACCTTAGGCTGTCACAGTTATGCCTGCTACTGCCAGCACATAGGAAAGCAAGTATTTATTTATGTTTGTGTATACAACTTTGTGTATGTTGGCATGCCTGTATGCAGGGGGTGGGGTTGGGATAGATGCTTCCACCTATCCCTGATTTTGCAGAATGTCTCTGACTTTTTGCTTCATATTTTATTTAGTCTGCTTCTTGTAAAGTTTGTGGGTTTTTTGTCAAGCAAGTGGGGACTGCAGTCACTAAAGAATGAAAAAGTGCATGCTAATGAAAAGCCTGCTATACCAGAAAGTTCTAAGTACACAGAGGCTATAGCAATCTCTGACTTTGCTTTATTGTCCAGCATTACTTCAGCTTTTTCTTTGATTCATGGGCCAAGAGGTTGACAGGTATGGGGGTGCAATTTATGTATTCATTCAAACTGAAGGTGTACAGTCATACACATAGCTTTAATAAATGGTCACAACTGTGTGTGTAAGCATGTGGATGCTCGCCGGTGTTCCTGATTCCACAAAATTTCTTAGATTTTTTTTTTTTTTTGTTATATTTTGGTCTGTTCCTTGTTACGTTTATGGCCTTTCTGGCAAATAAGTGAGGACTGCAGTCACTAAATGATAGACAACCAAATTTCTTTTTTTAATAACATTCAATAAAGCACGATAATGTAAAACCTGTTATGTTAGTAAGTTTCTAAATATACAAAGGCTTTAGCTATCTCTGATTTTGGTCCACTGTCCACCATTTTATTTTCCCTTTGACTCAAGAGATAAAAGATTGAGAGGTATTGGGGATGCAATGAGTTGCACGCTGCATTGTGACAGCAGTGGGCTAACAAGATAAATCCTGTATACTAGTTATTTATGCATGTATTCATTAATTTGACTGCAGTCAAATATCCGAGATTTACAGTCATACAACTGGCTTTAATCAGTGGCCAATGGTCACATCCATCTGTCTGCGAGTGTGTGTGTGTGTGTGTGTGTGTGTGTGTGTGTGTGTGTGTGTGTGCGCGCGCATGTGTGGGGGGGGGGGGTTGTAAATGGTATCAGATGCCATGGATTTCACAGAACTTCACTGATTTTGTCCGATATTTTGCTCTGTTCCTTGTAAAGTTTGTTGTATTTTCTAGCAGCTTTCAAAAAATATGCAAATGTAAAATCCATTACTCTTGAAAACTTCCAAGAATATAAAGGCAGTAGTAGCGGTTGCTAATTTTGGTCCTTAGTCTGCTATTAATTTTTTAGCTTTCTCCTTGAGTGACACAAAGTTGACATATATGTGGTGGGGGACTATGGAGTGGGTTGCACTCTATGATGGCAGAAGTGAGCCGAGATGGTACTGAATTCTGTGCAACAGTTATTTATGTATTTATTCATTTGATTGGAAACAAATATCTGCCTAGAATCGCAGTCATGCAAGTGGCTGTATTGATAGTCACATTTCTGTATGGGGGGGGGGGGCTTAAAACAAACCGCTGCGTCAACTGTCATTTTTATTTTATTACATTCTGATATCGGAGGTAAATGCAATCAAAGTTGGCTTTAATTGCTGGGTATAGTGGTTGTGAATGAAAATGACTGACACTACTGCATTTGTTCAAGATAAGAAATTATTCTGTAGGCTAAAGACTGCTTTCCTTACCAGGGATTGACAGAGTATAGGCAAAGAAAACGGAATATGGTAATCTTAAATAAAAGGCCTGCTCTGGTATTTTTATTTTAATCTACAACATAAGCTGCTGTTAAAATGATATATTAGTAGGGGATATAAAATACTGCAGAATAAGTGTAAAAAATCAAACTGATGACTATAGAAAACACTGGGAAGACAGGCTGGAAAAGCAATTTCCAAGAAAAAAAATGAGAGGATACATCAATTGCTCCCGATATACACAAAGTCTAAAAGGTTTAGAAGTTTGCTTAGAAGTGCCTGCATAGATATTTTATACACAAAGCAGAGTTCAAAGACTTTTTCCTCAGGTAGGATGTGGAAGAAAGAGGTAACTGAACATATGCCTTGGGAATGTACTGAGCTGGCAGATTTTAAATACATCCCTACAGAGTACTCTATCAGAAATATTGGGAGAACGAATGGCTATAACTAAGAAAATTATTCTTTTGAGCTGGGACACGATGTGAATTGCCTAGACATATTAAGACCTTATTAAGTCTAATTCTGTTGGCTACCAAAAAAAAAAAAAGCAATTACTAGAACTCCAAAATCAAAGTCTAAACCAACAGTATTTGAAGTACTGACCATTATAAAATGAATAAAAGATCTGGAAGAGGATGTTTAGAAAAGGAAAGGAACAAATTACATAGAAATAAATGGAAACTGTAAAACAATACATGCAGAGTAATGTTCAGGAGGAGGAGTTCGGTTTAAGGGAAGGCAGGAATTCAGCAATTTATTTAATGTTGGCCTGATGATAGTTACAAGCAAAGATATTTGATTTATAATGTATGAAAAGAGAAAGAAATGCTAATATGGGTTTGTTTTCTTGTCTTAAGTGATAATTTAATAAAGATGTTTAACATAAAAAAAGAAGCAGCAGTTATTCTGGCTTTGCAGAAGTAGTAGTGTGCATATTTTTTTTCAACATTTCATCACAGTTGAAAATCAGCACTCTCCTCAATAAGTGGCTGCCTGAGGTGGTCTGGGAAGGAAGTGTGTTACAGCAACTAATTATTGGCAGAGTGATGGCAGAATGACGCATCAACAGTGTTGCCATCTATAACAGTGCGTGGTTGTCATGTTGACTTTTTGTCCGTTTGACTCCTCCTGTGTGGATTCTACATGTACTCCTTGACTCTGTGTGGATTTTATCCATGGGTTTTGTTTTGTTTTCTCTCGGACCTTCAGTTATGAACTACATTCCTCTGGTTATTTGTGTCTTAACTTTCACTCCAATCTAAAACCACAGATGATAACTATGTTTTTCTGGAAGGGCAGGAAGGGAAGCACTATTCCTACAGAGAATTTATACATCTTAGCATGTATCTTCTCATTTTATTAAGACTGAAAGGGAAGGTCTACAAGAGGGTAGTGAGACCAGCTATGTTATATGGGACGGAGACAGTGACAAGGCAGGAGTCGGAGCTTGACGTGGCAGAGTTGAAGATGTTAAGATTTGCACTGGATGTGACGAAGATGGACATGATTAGGAATAAGTATATTAGAGGGTCAGCCCAGGTTGGAAGGTTTGGAGACAAAGCCAGAGAGGCAAGATTACATTGGTTTCGACATGTGCTGAGGAGGGATGCAGAGTATATTGGGAAAAAGATGCTAATGATGAAGCTGCCAGGTAACAGGAAAAGAGGAAGGCCTAAGATAAGGTTTATGGATGTGGTGAGAGAGGACATGCAGGTGGTTGGTGTGACAGAGCAAGATGCAGAGGACAAGAAGAAATGGAAACAGTTGATCTGCTGTGGCGACCCCTAATGTGAGCAGCCGAAAGAAGATCTTCTCAGTTTATTGGGGAACCACTATTTGCATAGCTTTGAACACTAAGCTTCTGACACAACATATTTTTCCTTGAAAGAAAAAAATATAACTGAATATATTTCTTCACTCATTTTTTTCAGGCCATAGCGTCAAATGGCTGTTTAACACAAAAATACTCTTCAGAGGATTTAGAACTCTAGGACTTCTGGCAAGCAGACCACCCCCAGGCTTCCAGTAATTCAATTACTCTTTCCAGACTTAAATTACAATACAGTCTTGGCCAGTCAGGTGCGTTAAAAGCATGAGGGACTTAAAAAGCAAGATGAAGTGTGGAAAAGCAAGCAAGAAGTAATCTATCTGGATGGTGTGAGGCTATGATGATGGAACAGGGAAGGGCATTAGGGAAGTGAAGCGGGATAAATAGGCACCAGAGGGGCCTATGGAGTCCTTTGTCTATGGCTTCATTTTACATAAGGCTGGCCTTTTTGATTTCAGTCAGACCTCTAAGATGTGCATACTTCAATAATGTGTTTATAATGTGTGGGTACATGCTGAGGCAGTCTGTGGATGAAAGTGAATAACTCCATATGTTGTTTGACCACAGATAATGGTCATGGACCAGCTATAAGAGTCCCACACCACTGCATTTAGCCCCGCCCACTTTAAAGTCACCCCCTACTGTTGGAGATAAAAAACAATATTCTTTACAAAGCCTAACAGGAGCAGGTAAGGTGAAGGAATTGCAAACTTTACTATGAAATTTGACTTTAATCGGTACAGCATAAATCAAAAGGTAGGGAAAGCAGCAAATAATTAAATGGGGTTATGTAAATGCTACCATGCCTGTAATTTATCTTCAGTATTCATAAGGGAGGAGACGAAGATTGAGACTGAAGGCGATTGGGTGGGACAAGGCAACCTACATAAAAGGTGGTTCGAACTGCACTCTGAAAGTAAAGCAGTGAAGCCCAATGGGACTTGCACCAAACTTCTGAAAGAAGTGTGCTTTGAACCAGTCACACCTTTGCTGATACTCAATAGCTAGATAGATAACTAAATCAATGAACAGAACACTTACTAGACAAGTAGACAGATTTGATTCTCCTTCAAGAAAGCAGATGGCAAACTGTAGACCATACAGTTAAACCACATTAAAGTCATTTAAAAGAATGAATGACTGTGATTTGCCAGTGAGGCAGTGACTCAAAAGCAGCATGAATTCACAGTAGAAAGTTCAAGTCACGGACTCACGTCACAAAAATGTAACATTTCTTTAATGAGATCAATAAAAGTAAGTGTTTTTGTGCTTTGCCTATTTCAGCAAGGCTGTCATGCCAACAGTCCCACACAAAAAATTACTGTACATGTCAGTTTTACAGCAGGTCTTAGGGTGGTACACTTGGCAAACCATCTATTAAAAAAATAAATAAAACAGGGCAATGAGTAGCAGCAAACTGAATCCACACTAAAGATGGCAAGCGTTATAAACCAGTTATGTTGGGCTCAGTCTGAAGTTCAGCCCACTTCAGTACTTACATTACTGAAACAGCAAAGGGTATGAAGAAAAATATGACTGTGCAATTAAGTCAAAGATATTCTCAGTACTGATGATGAAAACACTAGGAACAGAGGCTTAGCAATGTTAAAGGAACTATTAAATTGTGTGGCAGCTTAGTTTCAATGCACAGCAGCACAAGGTGATAAACAATCCAAACAGGAGATTTCATCTTGAGTGAAGATGCGCTTCTTATAGAGATTTTAATGGGAAGAGTCAGTAATAACATCATGTAATTTAAAGTTTGCACTCAATGTGAAAAGACCATAAAGAAGTATTCCAGGAAGCACAAGTACAGAAACCAAGACCAGTAAATGACATGTTTTATCCTGCTTCTGTACAAACAGTTAAGTGAGGTCACACCTGAAAAACTGCAGACAATTCTGGGGGCTGCAACTCCACAGGGTGCTAGAAGAGCAGAAGTTGCACATTAAAAGGGCACTACAAACTATACAGGATCTGTACCACAAGACCCATAAGCAGTGACATAAGGAACTGTATCTTGAATGAAAAAAAGTGTGGTGGAAAAAGAAATGACAGAAAATTACTGAAGAAAAAAATACAAATATTTGGGGGAGATTAAAATTCAGAAGGGCTGTGTTCTTAAGAAATATGCAAGAACAGGAGGTCACAACTGAAAGTTGTCTCAAGGGTTATGTCAGGAAGGTTGAGTTTTCTACAAGGATGGTTTGTGTTGCATTAAGCAGTCTTCCCAAAAAGCTTGAAGAACCACAATATAGTATTGAAAGCTACTAACAAAGCAACTTTAGCACAACATATTAATACAGTAAGATACTTGTTAACATTCAACTAGAAAAGAATAATGTCACAGCACGTGACAAAAGGGTTGGGAGTTACTCTGAGCTAGGTTACCACCTACACCTCAACTGGTATAAATTAGCCCAACAAACAACAGGGATGTCTAGTGTATTTCATTCAAGCAAAGTGTGCAAATATTTCCCACTGCCACAGATAGACATGAATACAATACAGCCAGACATTTTGAGGGAAGTGGATAAAAAAGGGCAATGATGTCAAGAACAGACATAAATGACTGGTGCGAAATGCCTTTTATTTGTGGCTCTGCAATGATGCAATTATGCCCTGAATGATAACAATGCGGCTAAATGCCTGTATCACAACACAATGCACAAAAATAAAAAAAACAGAATAATGGTGTATGCGTACAGTGCTTACTAAACATCTGCAGCAAACCTAATGCAAGCTCTCATGTCAGCATGTTGTAAAATATTTATGCTTTTGGTAAATGAAAAAGACCAAACTAGCAAAACATATCCTCACTTTTAAGGAATGACTTGTTAAGTGTACACTGAAGTAAACTGGGATGATATGAACTATGCAATGCAAAGTATGGGCATCATATGTGCAACATCAGATACGCAACTTTATTTAAATTTGCAATACCCACCAGGACAAAAGCTCATAAATATTCAAATGTACTATCTATAGGTCATTAAAGGTTCTAGCCACATCCCCTTAAAATTTTATACCGGTATGCACCTTTATGTTTATATATAATAGTCCAAACCACAAAACAACTTTCACCACTGGTCCTTCTAATTATTCTGGCTGAATATCACTGCACTGGGGGGAAAAAAGCAGACCTTTTTTTCCACAAATTTTTCAGAGGGGGGTGAAACCCCAAAATTTCATGTGCGGGGATTCAACATCCACATGACCCTAACCTAGTAGAAGCAAGTCCAATGTCTATCTAAGACAGGGAAAGAGGGAAACCACCGTTCTCCTTTTCCAATAATCTGTATACTGATGTGACATTTATCATGAAAGATCAAGACACACAGCTTCCTTTAACTGTTCTCAAACCCCAAATGTAACAGGATGCAAAAATACCAAGCTATGAATTTCTCTCTCTCTACTTTGTGCCATTACCGAGCACAGATATATCTGTCAGGTTCTGATTCTATGAAAGAAAGTATGAATAAGAGAGAATACCCATTCTGAAACAGAGCAGCTAGATACTGCAGAAAGGACATTCTTCTTAAAACTATCAGCAATATTTGCTCTGGCTGTGACCAGCTAAATCTGATCTCCACCTTTCTCATCAGTTTCAAGTAGGAGCCAAACACATTGAAACAGCAAGTATCTTCTAGACAACTTCACTAAAACAACCAAACAAAAACAGAAAATCATTAGCCATGTCTCAGCTTAAGAAGTCACTGTGTGTTAGTTTAACACAGACGGTTAAGACTATAAACTGCTAACAAGCTTTCTTTATCCTGTACTTCCATCTTGACTCCATCAGTCTCCATTCGTCTACACTGTAGTTCTGAGCAAGATATTTAACTAGGCAGTGCTCCAAGGTTGCCCTTGAAAAAAATTTCTAGTGCCTAATTGGTTTAGCTAGTTAAATAAGAGAGAATCATTGCAGAGGAAAGTGGCGCTGGAGAAGCAGTACGCCCAGGAAAAATTATTGCACATATTCATGTGTGGATTTACTGCACATCATTAGCTGAAGAACAGATTAGGAGGTTAATTGTGCCAGCTGCAGTAGGATGGACCCAGCAGCTAAGTACTGGCTTTTACCATCCCCTGCTGATGGTTATGACAAGTACCATTAAAAAATCATTCCATGCAATTTCATCTCTCTCTCCTTTACTTTATACTTATGACACTTCTTCAAGCAGTACTTCTGGCAATGCCCATATTCTCAACTGACTGTAATATCACACAGCAGATTGTATCTTCATACAAAACCATATGCCACAGATGTAGGATGAATGCACAATAAATATACATGTGTGTATGTATATTACATACACACACGTGTATTCAAACAACAGCTACATGTCAAGCACAGTACACATACAAAATGTAAACAAAACTGTTCTAAATCAGGGTCATCAGAATTTTCAATGATGTCAGAAAATGTTTTAAATATCATGTGCACTCCTATAGAAAAGGAGGACTTCCTTGCCATCCGCTCATATGTAGCATGGACATAGCTCACTGACTGCAGGGACAAACATTACTCCAATTCTCCAAAACATAACACCAAACTCATGACACAGTTTCTGCAAGTGGGACATAGTTATGGCCAGATTATTAAGCTATGTCGAGTTGTACATAAAAAACCCAACCCAAAAAGGCTTTCATTCCATCACCTTTGTCATTCATTACTGGCTCAGAAATTAGATTCCATATAGCTTTATAAATAATTTCTACACCAATAACTAACTCCACAAATAAAAGTCTTCTGTGAAATTAATTTCACAAGTACTTATGTGCACACTTGTGCAAGCACACACACACGCACACACACCACCAGGGAAGATTTATTTTTATGGATGATCACAGTACAGTCTGAACCAATGTTATGGTTCAGAGATGATCACAATTATATTCTTTACAAACAGGTGACTAACACAGACAAACTCAAAATGTCTACAGTTCTGAACCAGAATGGCAGATAAAAAAAAAAAAAACACTAAGGCTAGAATCTGTGTATGGAGATAAAATGCAAATCTGTCCTACCAGTGATAGAACAGCTAGAAAAGTACAACTGGGTATTGAATGAGCACATGCCCTAATACAGCAAGGTAAGCTGTCCTTGGAGGCTAAGGTACAATGACCAAGGACGACAGTATTCAAGGTCACATTTGGAAGACCAAAATTAAGACTATCACAATAAAAAAAAACATTGAAGCAAAAAGAGGTTACATGTTCTTTCCAGGTACTACTGCAGCACTTACTTAAATCTTCAATACAATGTGGTCAGTTAGTCAAGCCTAGTTCACTACCACTCCAATCCAGAGAGGTGTTCAATCAGTGATTATGCAGTGGAATGGAACCACTCTTGCACACAATGCTAGGCAGCAAAACATCATTAGAGAAAACAAACATGAAAAGTGAAAAATGGATGTAAAAAAATGAACAGTGTGTAGATGTGTTATTTTTCCGAAAATGGTGCCAATGGCTTGTTTGCATAAATAAATTTAAAAACTACAATTCAATGGTATTACATCTACTTGGTAAACAAGAAATGACACGTAAAGTAATAATTTAAGACCACCCTTTATCATTTAATGGAAAACAAAAAAAAAAAAAAAAGGAAATTGCAGTTTGGTGCTACGTGACTAGGGTTGCCACCTTTTCAAAGGCCCAAAGTGGGACTTTCTTTTAATAAAAACATGAGATTTTGCAAGACATCTCCTACCCACAGCCAGTGCAAAGCACATAACTTCACTTTTTGCCAAAATAAAACTTATTCTTGTACTATTTGGGTTGCTTGTGCTAGTTCCTATAACATTTAGGTGTTTCGGATCCAAGACAACAGTTTTATCCAAATATTAAAGAAAACGTGGGAAATATTTTTCTCCTAAAATCTCAGGACATTTGCCATTTTTTAGGGTTTTTTTCCCCCACAGGACACAACTGCCCAAAGAGGGACTGTCTCTCGCAAAGAGGGACAGGTGGTGGCGATATTGTAGTTGGGGGCCTCACCAGATGCACAGTAGCAAGCCCTGCCCCAAACCCACCCCCCCTAATGTCATTCATGAATATGCATTCCCTCCGAATGTACAACCGAAGGAAAAGTGCACTGACATTGTAATAGGACAGTAAATATAACAGTAAATTCTAACCCCCACCCCCATACAACTGACGTTACTTCATGCAAACAAAAGTCTGTCATAGCAAATCCCTTTTTAATGCTCCTGTTGACATCGTAAGGCAAAACACAAGCTACAGGGTGTGGTATGACGTTTCACTTACATTAGCTTGTTAAGCTAACTACAGCAGCGTACTCTTTCCAACAACTTAAAGGGAAATCTATAATCCTTGCACACTTTTTTTGACAGAATGCACTTAATTTCTTCCCTACGCAGAGTCTGAAATTGATAATTTCTGCTCAGTCCTCTACCCCAGTAACTTAACGAAACACACTAGGACAATTCTCTAACTGGTCCCGTTTATCCACTAAATACACTACGAAAGTATGGGAAACTAATATCATAGCCCTCAATCTTTTCTCTCCAAACTCGAGAATAAATTCAAAAAGAATCAGGAACACTTTTTAAAAACCGGGTTGTCACTCAATTTGCGACATGCCCACTTCTGCGCGAAATGAACTGGTGAGGCCCTCTACAATATCGCCCAGGTGGTCACCCTATACATGACTTCAAGATAAACACAAGTGAGGAAATGGAAAAGCTGGAAAGTGAAAGGAAGAGGGAGTATAACCTACAGGGATATAGTAAGCGGGGTGAGAAGAGAAATGCAGAGAGTATGAGACAAACAGGAGAAAAAAAGGAAGGCATCCAAGTCATCCAAATATAGGGAACAGGCAAAAAGAATAATGTATGCATTAAAACTGATGCTAAAATGTATACCAGTAGCTTAGGAAAATTCATGGATTTACAAACATACAACCCTATGAAGGATGATACAAGTGTAGCCATGAGGAAGTGCGACTAATTCAAATAATGTGGGATCAACAATGGGCAGATGGGTGTACTGGAGAAAAGTGGCAAAGGAACCAAGGTACTGGGAGCAAATAATTACAGAGGGAAAGGTAACAGAATGGGAAGATGCCAAGAACTTATTTGGACTGCAGGCTAAAGATTGCCTTCCATATCAAGGATTGACATCACAGTATAGGCAAAGAGAGAGAAATAGGGGGGTCCTAAACGAAAGACCAGCACTGGTAGAGTTTTTACTAGAATCCAGAACAGAAGTTGCCATTAAGAAAGGAACAATTAGTAGAGCATATAAAATATTGCATAACTATAAGAATCAGTCAGAGAAGGTTAGGAAGGACTGGGAAGAGAGATTAGATAAGCAATTCACAAAGAAACAATGGGGTGATATATGCATGTCTCCTAAAAATGCAACAAAATGTAGAAAATTTCCGATCTTTGCCTGGAGTGCTTACATAGGTATTTTTATATCCCAAGCAGACTTCAAAGAATTTTTCCTCAGGTAGACAGCAAATGTTGGAGGTGCGATTTGGCAGAAAGAGGTAACTGGGAACATATTTACTGGGAGTGTAAGGAGTGGTAGACTTTACAGATTCCTTGTAGACTAGCCTGTCGGACATGCTGGGTGAGCAAGTTGGAGTGACCAGGAAAATTATTTTGTTTGAGCTACGATACAAAATCAGAATTGCCTAGACATAGTAAGGCTTTGCTGAGTCTAGTTATAATGGCTGCCAAAAAAGCAAGTACTAGAAAATGGAAATCGAAGTCTAAACCAACTTTAGTAGAAGTAGTGAAGACAGTAACAGAGTTAAAATAACTGGAACTGGGATCTTTAGAAAAGAGTAGGAGCAAATTACATAGGAAAAAATGGGAACTGTGGGATCAATACATGCAGAGGAGGAACAAGGTTTAAAAGAAGGCAGGATTTGAATGAGCTATGTAACGGTTTACTAACAATGACTAGATATGTTAAAAGTGATGCATAATGTTTGCAGCTACAGTTGTGTCTCACGATTTGGAATGCATAATGTTTGCCACTGAGACTGTGTTACTATGGTTTGTCATTTATATAAAATGTAACATGGTCTAATGTCATACAAGATCATTTAGTATAGATGTTTCTAGTTTAAAAAAAAAAAAAAAAAACAATGGGCAGATGGGATTTGGAGTCAGGCAGTAGAAGAATGAAAAAGCAATGCAGGACAGAAGCATACAAAAGAGATGAGAACTGTGCCTATTTAGATAGGAGAATAAACATCATGTCAGTCACCCTGCTAGACAGGGGTCCAGGGAAGTAAATAGTGTGGGAAGAAATAGCCAGGGAATTGTTATGGCTAGGCTTATATAGGCCCTAGGGCCGATAGCCTAGTACCAACCTATGAACAAAAGACATGCAAGAGAAGAAGGAAGCAAATGCAACTTGCAGATCCACTAAAATAAAATCTAACAATGCACCCTGGTTAACAAAAGACACCAAAACTCTACTCAGAGACAAAGCTTGGTCACTCTGGCACACTACCAAAAAATCAACTTATCCATGATCTATCCAAGCAACTCTATAATAAAACCAAGTCCCAAGTCAAATTAGGCAAAAAGACATACTTTACCAACTTACAGCAACAGCACCCCAACAATACCAAAACATTCTGGTCTTTGACAAACTCCTTCGCACCCGCCAAACATCTACCCCTACCCCCTCTACCACTAGCAACACCAAGACTATTGCAGAACAATTCAACTCTCTTTACTAACTCCACTCAATCTCTCTCCAAGTGTAATCTTGCCACACCACCAAACATGCTAAACTCTTGTAATGAAACCAGGGACTCAATCTCATTTAAACCAAATTCAAACTCTTACCATAAAAGCACTCTCCAAACTTAAACCTACAACCCTTGCTGCAGGCAACCCACCCACAGAATTTCTAAAATTAGCTGATGTTGCCATAGTCTACCCTGTCAGCATTCTAGTCAACCACTCTATCTCTGAACATTATGTCCCCCTTAAGCTGGAAAACATATTGCATTATTATTCCCCTGCACAAAGGCAATAACTCTACAGACTTGTCAAACTACAGACCCATTGCTATCCTATCAGCCCTTCCAAAATATTAGAAAGATTTATTCACTTGCAACTGTTTTTAAACCTGTTATCAAATAACCTCTTATCCAACACACAACATAGGTCCTACTCCAACCACAGTACCACTAGTGCCCTTCTAAGTTTTACTAACACCATAAACTAGCATAGAAACAATGGTAAACTTGCATCCTCCATCTTTCTGGACGTTTCCAAAGCTTTTGATACTGTTTCCCACTAGAAATTTCCAGTCTAAAACTTAGCCACACTTTACTAGCATGATTCCATAGCTACCTAACGCGGACATGAGCAAGCTGCCAAATGGCAACAAGAAACTTCACCCCTATTACCCATCAATATAGCAGTACCCCAAGGTTCTATCTTAGGGACACTATCTTTCGCTGTTTTTACAAATCACCTCCACACATCTACTCTCCTAGCTTCCACAGTTCAATACGCAGATGACTTCAATCTTATCTGTGCTGCACCATTCCTAAATCAACTTCTCACTATAACACAGTAGTCCTTCACAGCTGTCGAATCGTGGCTATCTGAGTCGCAGCTGATTCCGAATCCTTCCAAAACTAAACTGATGCTCTTTAACCCCAATAAATTTCAACCCCCAGCCCAATTCCAAATACATTCTACTAACACCACCATAACAACAGCCATATCCCAAACTAAACTATTGTGTTTTAACTGAAAGCAACTTAAATTTTGACCTACACCTTTCTCAATCAATCAAGAAAACACATATTAAACTAGGCTCACTGTATAGAATCAAGCCATTTCTCACCATCCACTCTAGACAAGCAAAAGCCAGAACACATCTTCTCTCCAATATACTATATGCCACTCATCTTCACTAACTTAAGTAAAACTAATCTAACACAACTTGAACCTTGCTACAATAAAAGAGCTAAATTTGCTTCCAACTCCCATATGCAGTAGGTCTCACCATTGCTCTGCCTTATGTCAACTAACCTGGGTAGAGCAACAGTAATATTTAACTTAGACTTACTATTGCTCAAAAGCTAGTTCACCAACCTGACAAAACCCCAGCTCTTCAGCTATTACTTCTACCACATACTAACACACACCCACTTCACTCCTCATACAAATCTCTATTATAGGTATCCAAATCCATCAATAAAGCCAGAGATGCTCTTTACTCTAACTACATCTCCAAAACATGGAATGCTACCCCTCAACCCACCATCACTACTACCAACCACAATCAATTCAAAAATCAACTAAGACTCTACCTCAACAGCAACTGTCTTTGTTCATGTATCTGTCCTGGCTAAACCCACTCCCTAAGCTATTAGTTTCTCAACTTACTATCCATCTACATCTCATCCACTATATGTAATTGGTTCACTTACTTTACTTTCCATCTTATCCCAATTCATTAACCTGTCCTGGTTAAAACCCTTCTTTTAGTCTCTCAATTTACTCTTCTTTCTTACCTCTTTCGCCCTATGTAATTTTCTTACTTTTTTACTTTCCTCCTCTCCCCCTCCACATGTGTAATATTTCATCCTATCCAACTCCTTCCAACTATCTCACCCCTTAACTTCTCTCCTTCACCCCCCTCTCCTTCTCCTCTCCTCCTAGCTCTCTCTCTCCCCCATCCACTATTTCTACTCTCCACTCCACTCTTTACCTTCCTCACTATAGTCCATTTTCTTACATATTATAGGCTCTTGCCCCTCTATCATCTGATGTTCCTTTTTAATAATTTTCCATACAGTTTAAATTTTTCCTAGTATTTCTCATCTGACTTCAACTATAAACTGTCTAGCTTTAAAACTACCTTATTCACTGTACTGAATGTACTTTGTATGATGTGTGTAACTTTTAATCATTATAATTTGTTCAAACTAGCATTCCTAAATATTTTTGTTTACTTACAACAGTACACATCAGTGAAGGAAAAAGGACATAGCCAGAACCAATGTTTTGAGCGCTTTCATTCTTTATCATCATCAGAAATAATACGCAAACTACACACAGTTTCAAGTTTAAATAGTTTGAAAATGTCATAAAAAGCAGGAATGAACCAATTAACAATTGTGAATGAATACAATACATTCCAAATAAGGCAGGGTTGTAAAAATGTATTTGTGGCTCCTTAATTTTTGCATTTCAAAATGTATCTATTTCTAAATGTTATATTTTAAGTATTGTTAACTGCCTTTGTAGCTTTTCTCCCGGAGCGTCCGCTGAAAACTTTTACACCCAGTCGGACTATCCTGGTAAACAAATGTTAAATAAATAAATAAATAAATGTTAAATAAACAAATAAAAATTTAAAGCTACTGGGACAAATACCTACACAGGAGAAAACATGAAAGGGGGAGAAAAAAAAAAAAGAATTGCTGCATGAAATATATCAAATGATAATGAAGGAACACAAAAGATGAGCTGAGGATGACAAAACTGCTCGTACGCCAGAAGTTAAAACGAATACACTATTTAATGACACACAAGAACAGAGGTTTAGCGCTTTCAACTGAATAACAGTCTTCTTCAGAACAATGAGAAATACCATTTCTAACATATTTATGCATTTCACTTGATTAGTTAATTCAAAAAGCCCGCCAAAAATCTTAAAAGGGCAATGCATGAATTTCTTAAAGAATGACTGTACTATCGGTGAGCACTTTGGTTTAGATGTAAACATTGACTCCTAAAAAACACATAATAATAATGATGATGATAATAATACCTATAATAAATATACCTAACAATATTTACAAAATTAAAAACAGTAGTATAGAAGGAATAATCTCCTTTAACAATTCTATAAAATAATTCTATAAAATATATAGAATTGTTGATACTGTGTGTAAATCCTACTATATGCTGAAAACTAATACTACATATCCTAAACATGATGATATAACATCTCACTAATGTATCTGAAGGTGGAAGTATCCGATTAGGGAGCTAAGGCTAAAAAGGGTTTGATGCTAATGTAATCATTTAGGCCAGGTTGTCTCGTGGAATCTGTTAAGATTTGCCATTTGCTTTCGAGAAGTGCTAGTCTCATTTTCCAATTACCTCCAAAGGGTGAGTCGATAACCTGGTCAATAATGGCAAACGTAAATTTATTTATAGCCTTAGCTCCCTAATCGGATACTTCTACCTTCAGATACATTAGTGAGATGTTATATCATCATGTTTAGGACATGTAGTATCAGTTTTTAGCATATAGTAAGATTTACACACAGCATCAACAATTCTGTATATTTTATAGAATTATTTTATAGAATTGTTAAAGTAGATTATTCCTTCTAAACCACTGTTTTTAATTTTGTAAATATTGTTAGGTATATTTATTATGCGTATTATTATCATCATTATTATTATTATGTGTATTTTTTTAGGAGTCAATGTTTACATCTAAACCAAAGTGCTCACCGATAGCACAGTCATTCTTTAAGAAATTCATGCATTGCCCTTTTAAGATTTTTGGCGGGCTTTTTGAATTAACTAACCAAGTGAAATGCATAAATATGTTAGAAATGGTATTTCTCATTGTTCTGAAGAAGACTGTTATTCAGTTGAAAGCGCTAAACCTCTGTTCTTGTGTGTCATTAAATAGTGAATTTGTTTTAACTTCTGGCGTACGAGCAGTTTTGTCATCCTCAGCTCATCTTTTGTGTTCCTGTGTTGCATATCTTCCACTACTATTGGTGTACCCGCTGGATGGCTGACCCGATGACATCCCCAACTGCTTCATTGTCGCAGAAGGACATCTCAGATTTGAGAGCGGATCTTACAGCACTTCAGGGGGAAGTGCACAGTTTGCTTGCATTAGTATCTGAACTGGTTTCTAAACAACAAAAAGAAGAGGCTGCAAGCAATTTACGCAACTCGTCAGAGTTGGTTACAGCAAGGTTGGTCCCTGTTCGTTCTGAGGAGGAGGCAGATGTCTCGAGCGTAAATAAGACACCTAATGCGCAGGCGCGCAGTACAGGTTTCAAACGGTATGAATGCGGTAAGGACTACACACCAGATATAGGCTTTCCAAGAGCACTACGAGACACAGATAGTGTCTACACATCGGATCCTGCCTCCAAAAGGTATATAGAAACTTCCGACCGTGGCAGGACCGAGAATATCACTGTTTTGGACCTACTCAATACGGAAGATGACCAGCTACTACGTGAGCACCATGATTTGAACACTGAACCGGATTGCACGTTTGATTTCAGTTTCTGCAGGTTACGAGCCGACAAACAATATCAGGGTGCTCGTCCGAAGGATAAAATTTCTATGAAAAACTATCCTGACAATAGAACAAAGCCTATGATGGATAAAAAAGGTACTGCTACATACGATTTTCATTCGGCTATCTCTAGCCCGTTCAAAAAACATTATAAGGGTAAAAACAAAGAATATGTTCATCAATTTGATAGAAGAAATAATATGGATAAAAAATTGAATGGAGAAAATGTGTTTGCACAATTTTTGAGTGAGAGTCGAGATTTTTTTGATATTGATAAAGATAATAACACCAGCAAATGTATGAATTCAGATAAATCATTGAAGGAATTGATTTTTGATTTTGGGAAAAAACTAGTGGCTTTTAAAAACACCAAAATCGATTGTAACTACATGACCAAATGTTTTAAGTTGAATATAGTGCCGAAAGGCCTAAGGTTTTTTAAACTTCCTTTGGGCATTAATTTATCTACGGATGTTAAGAAAGATTTTAATGTATTGTTTGAAGGATTTGGACAAGCCTATATGAAGTTATTAGTTAAATATCAAGATGAGAAACTAATCAAACTAGCTGATGAGTTGGAACATATGAACCAGATTATTATCAACCATCATGATTATGAGTGCTGGAAAGAATTGTATTTTAAACAATACACTTATGCAGATAACAACGTACACAACATAGTAGAGAGAAAAAATAAGAAAATGTCAAGGGATATTGAGGCGTATAAAAACGATAGAGCATACATTTGGCCTAGCCATAAGGGTATAGAAGTACACAACAATAATCCAACTAGAAGGAAGCAGTCCAAGAATTCCTTTAGGGAGGAAAATTTTCAGGGTGGGAGATTTCACCCAGCATGGAATGTTCAAAAGCAATGGCACAGGTTTTAAACCAGTCTTCGACAACTACTGTTATTTCCCCCATCAATATAAGCAAGCCCTCTTTGGCGGAGAATAGTGCACACATTGAATTTAACAGTTCCAGCAGCAGTAAAGAGAGCAATAAGATATCTAAACCAAAAATCATTACCTACGAAGGTTTTAAAGTCTTTAACTATACAGATAATGAGACTGATATTGCTTGGGCAAAACTTTTAAGCAAAGGGATGAAGTTTATACCGATGACAGGATGTGATTTAGTGGACAACATCAAGGAAGTAAAAATGTATTGCAGGAAGCTGAATTTAGCCATACAATTTGATAAAATTAACGATAACAAAACTATGGATGGTAATACAGCAGTCAAAGGGATTGCTGGTACAGATCTTACGAAAAATAGTACGTATATACCCAGCTCCAATTCACATGTTCATAATTATGAGCAGTTGGTATGCAATGACATTTATTGGACACATAATAAAATCAGAAAACAAGGCAATGGCACCACAGATAATTTGACCCCTTTGGAAAGAAAAAGTTTGCAGGATATCTTGAATAATAGAGAAATTAGAGTAATGAAACCCGACAAAGGGGGTGGAGCAGTGATATATGATACCAATGAATATCTCCAGGAAATTAATAACATCTTACATTACTCAGGAAATTATGAAAGTATTTCTCTTAATCAGATCAATATAGGACATAAACGTATTGATTTGATTCTAGAAGAATACCTAATCGACAGTAGAATTTCGAATGAGACATACACATATTTGAAAACTGACTATCCCGTGTTGGCGAAGCTAGTCGGCATACCAAAGGTACATAAATCTACAGAACATCCCCCCTTTCGTCCTATAGTCTCGGGATCCAGGTCCAAAACCTTTAAATTTGGAAAATTAATAGATGGATGGCTTAAGAAAGTGTATGATAACATCCCTCAAATTATGAAGGATTCCTGGAGATTTTTAGGAGAAATAACAAATGACAAATGGTGTGCAGATTTAATATTTTTGACAGTGGATGTCATTGATTTATTCTCCAGCATACCCAAGGACGAGGGTTTGGAGAGTTTTGAAAGAAGTTTGAAGAGATATACCGACTTCACATGGGAAAAAGTATCCCTTATCTGCGACATGATGTCACTCGTCTTGGACTATAATTATATTTCCTTTCAGGGGGAATACTTCAGACAGACCAAGGGAGTAGCCATGGGGGCAGCATGCGCCCCCATTTTTGCAAATCTAGTAATGGCAGATTGGGAATCTGAACATGTGTTCAAGAGCGAATTTTACAAAGAAATCGTCCTGTATGTCAGATACTTGGACGATATATTTATTTTGTGGAAGGCTTCAGTGGATAGATTAAATGAATTTATGACATATCTTAACAATACTGTGGATTTTCTAAAATTTACCCACACGTATAGCCATAAAGAAATACCATATTTAGATGTATTACTGAGTCAAGATTCATGTGGATTCACATCGAGGATATATAGGAAACCCACATTTTCGAACGATTATGTGCATTTCAGTAGTAATCATCCCCCATACATCTTTAAAAATGTTGTCAAAGGACAATGTATACGGGCTGCAAGAATGTCATCTAATAAACAAATTTTGGAATCTGAACTTAATGTGGTTAAGGAGTTGCTTACGAGCAGAGCATACCCAGACAAAATGGTTACAGATGTAGTGAAATATGTACTCAAAGAATGGGGAAGCAAGTATAAACCCTTATTAGGGTGTTACCACATGGAGCATAAGCCATCATTAGATAGCAATGGTTCGGGGAGGGTATGTATTTTGACGTACACTCCCACCACTCATTTCATCAAGGATATTTTAGAGAGATACTGGAAAACCCTAACCATCATGGGTTTTGAAAACTTATTGGGCAACAAACCAAGAATTGTTTATAAGACAGCTCCTAATATGAAGGTATTATTAGATAGAGCAAGTAACAAGAACAACCGTGTGGAGGATATCTACAAAGGCACATCAAAATGTGGTAGGTGCCGCCAATGCACTTATATTAATGTGGACAAGGTCATAAAATTGGATGACATCAGTCACACCACAATTAAATGCAGGACAGGCAATTGTTTCACTAAACAGGTAGTGTATGCAGCTGTATGTTCAAAATGCAATTCACACTACATAGGGAAAACGGAGAGACAATTGAAGAAACGCATTTATGAACACCTATATAAAATATCCAAAGGTGACACTAAAAATGCATTATATAGGCACATCGCGGATAAAGGTGATGATCATAAATTTACGTTTGCCATTATTGATCAGGTTATCGACTCACCCTTTGGAGGTAATTGGAAAATGAGACTAGCACTTCTCGAAAGCAAATGGCAAATCTTAACAGATTCCACGAGACAACCCGGCCTAAATGATTACATTAGCATCAAACCCTTTTTAGCCTTAGCTCCCTAATCGGATACTTCTACCTTCAGATACATTAGTGAGATGTTATATCATCATGTTTAGGACATGTAGTATCAGTTTTTAGCATATAGTAAGATTTACACACAGTATCAACAATTCTGTATATTTTATAGAATTATTTTATAGAATTGTTAAAGTAGATTATTCCTTCTAAACCACTGTTTTTAATTTTGTAAATATTGTTAGGTATATTTATTATGCGTATTATTATCATCATTATTATTATTATGTGTATTTTTTTAGGAGTCAATGTTTACATCTAAACCAAAGTGCTCACCGATAGCACAGTCATTCTTTAAGAAATTCATGCATTGCCCTTTTAAGATTTTTGGCGGGCTTTTTGAATTAACTAACCAAGTGAAATGCATAAATATGTTAGAAATGGTATTTCTCATTGTTCTGAAGAAGACTGTTATTCAGTTGAAAGCGCTAAACCTCTGTTCTTGTGTGTCATTAAATAGTGAATTCGTTTTAACTTCTGGCGTACGAGCAGTTTTGTCATCCTCAGCTCATCTTTTGTGTTCCTGTGTTGCATATCTTCCACTTCAAATGATAATGAAGACAATAAATGAAGCATAAATAAAATTCACAGGGTTCAGAAAGTTAAAAGAACTGGAAAAAAGGTGAAAAGACACTGGCTGAAACTTAAGAGAGGAAGGTGAAAAGGGGGAAGCAGGAGCCTGGAGGAATAGCATAAAAAGAGATGGGAAGATGGACAGCATAAATCGGAGTGTGTTTCATAGCCAATTACAGTCTACGGGACCATTCAGAGCCTAGCCCAGTATCCCAAATGCTCCAAAACAGAGTCTAGTTAAGTGACTTCCTCAAGGTCATACAGGAGGCAAATGGAGACTGACAGACTCAAAAACCCTGGACCACAGGAATCAGACTGGTAACAGAATGGTATGAATCAAAGGCAAGAACGATGAGAAAACACGGAAAAGAACACACATATGTATTAATGTCTAGTGAGTATATCACAAAGCTTCTTTACACTGTAAACATCAAACTGAATTGGCGAACTTGCTGAATGCACATGTATTTTCTACTACCTGTGAATAATAAAATGTATTACAAATTAATAAAGGTACATAAAAAAACATTTGTGAAGAAAAGAGAATATTCAGACCACAATAAAATGAAAAGGGAAAGTACAGTATATTTATCTAGAACCTGCTGCAATGCAGTAGGCCAACTGTAACAAGTGGAAGGATATCTACGAGAAAGTTCCAGAAGATCACAAAGAGGCATGAATGGTATATATATAACAAAGGTTCATTCTGGGAAGTCAGTATCATTTGGACAAACATGTACATTACTGGAAACCATAAAGTGACCAGCAGCTACTATGAAGCAAGATAGTGTAAAACTGCCCTACAGGTCACCTTCTGAGTAATGTTGAAGGTGAAAGAGGTAGTAACAAAAAGTTACAGAAAATAATGGGATAAATCAGAACAGGAGCACAGGCCAGGAAAACAAAGAATACGTAAAAAGAAGAGGTGGGAAAATATAATCAAGTAATATTTCTAGATTGAACAGGGCCAATTTTGGTTTGCATTTGGAGAGTGAGGGGAAAGGCTGCAGAGAAAACAGCATCTTCACAGAAATAAGCCTGATATAAAACCTCTGTAGAAAACAACTGTGGTGGTAAAAGAAAAAAAAACACTACATTATGCTACACAAGATACCTAGAGGTAGGAGGAGGAGTCTGACACTGAGTTTTCACTGCCTCCCATTCCCTTCTCCAAATACTGCAGCCTAATTCCAATGAAACATTTTAGAGAAAGGTATATTACTTAGAATCAATGAAACAAGTTATCACTTAGACAAATAGTAGGGTATTGTGAATCATAAAATGACCAGCATCTATTAGAAAAATGTTCTTAAACAGATAAATTATTTGCAAAAAATGTTGTAAATACAGAATAACTGTCAGTATTAAAAACTGTATAGCAGAAAAAAACTGATACTAAAAATTTAGTACCAGCAACTTAGGAAAATTCATTCTTGAGTTTACAAATACACATATATATGAATATACTGCTGAAACTCTTTACAAATTACATCTACTGAATAGGGTATTGTGAATCATAAAATGACCAGCATCTATTAGAAAAATGTTCTTAAACAGATAAATTATTTGCAAAAAATGTTGTAAATACAGAATAACTGTCAGTATTAAAAACTGTATAGCAGAAAAAAACTGATACTAAAAATTTAGTACCAGCAACTTAGGAAAATTCATTCTTGAGTTTACAAATACACATATATATGAATATACTGCTGAAACTCTTTACAAATTACATCTACTGAATATGTATTTTGAAAAAAATAATTTTCTTGCTTTACTTATAGCCCTTTCCTTGGGATTTTTAGACAATTAAAATGCTACAGATATGGGGATATTAAAAACAATAATAAGAGTATTGTGGTACGATTGATGGCATAAGGAGGTACTAATGTCAACAGAAGACATTTTAAGGAAATATAATCATGATGCCTCTCAGATTATTAATTCATTCTGTTAAAGAGAAATTAAAAGGTAACTAAGTGAGAATGAACAAAAAAAGATTAATTCCAAATATTTAAGTTTTGGTTATAAAGAGAAGTTTTGTCTAAAGGGAGTACTTCTAAATTATATAAGATGATAGTAAATAGCAATAGTAATAATACTGATAAGAGCTACTGGAAATTCTTATAAACAAACAGAATACAGGAACTGTTATTAAAGTATATTGGATTAACATTATCTGGTCTACAATGCAAAGTTTTTATGTGGAAGTACGTGCACAGAATTTTTATTAAACCTTAAGTCTTCAGGGTAGATTAAAACAGCTGCCTCTAAATGTTGAGATGCAAGAAAGTGGTCAAAGCTGACTGGATACATATGTTTGCAGACCATGACACAGGGTCTATTGAAAACAGGTTAGTAACATCTTCAAAGGTGTGTGGTCAAACTACTATATTTGATCAAGAATAACAATTCTACTGAATGTGGCCATTTCCAACAGTAATAAACACTAAGCAATGTATATTATTTTGGGGGGTTTTGGCAATGGCTTGGCAAGATATTATTAAGTAGTAGAAATCTAATTTGCTACCTCTGTTTAATGATTTTTAAAATTTTAGCTGCATTGTTTGTTATGCAGTACAGAAAAGGAATTAATTAGGTTAAAATCTGTACATAACACCATAAAACCAAGTCACTGGGATAATTACGAAATGTTAACAGCCAAGTATGAAGAAAATACTAAAGTTCAAGATATGTTTAAAGTATTTTATTATAATGCAAATGTTTTGTGTGCTGTCGATAATGGACTGTCTTCCTTTCTGTGTACATCCTGTACACGTACATGTTAAAATCAATCAAGTCATTACAAAATTAAGAAAAGTATATTACTAACAGCATATCTGTCTGCTACCTAAGTTTTCCTCTCTAGTAGAAGGTTTACTGTACTACAGCATAGTCTATTAAATTAAACATGGTGAATCATTTTATAAAGCTCTGTCTGTATTTATTTATGCATGCATGCATCCATGCTTTGTTGACTGAGATAGTCCCACAAGGTCAGTGCCCTCTTTAAGGGGAGACCCTAGGTAGTGTTCATTCTAAGTAGGCCACTGGGGAACTTCCATCTCTTTTTTTTTTTTTATAACTACTACCATGGAATCTTTACATCCACTGGAGTTACCACCTCTACCTAGTGTCTTGTATGAAGAACAGTACACTCTGGAATGCCACCTCAAAACTATTTGTAGCATGATGACCTGGGAAGATGGTATCTGGGATATGGACTGAAAACTTATCAATAAATGTGTTTATAAGCCAATTACCTAGCAATGTGAGCTAAAATGTTTTACAGACTCTGTGTGGTAGAAATACTTGAACAGGAATATAATCCCTTATCTGCAGGCTCCCCAGTCATGGCATCTAAGCCAAAAACTCAAAGACGTAAACAGAAAGGCATGGATGGGGAATGGCCAAGAAGCTAGGACTGATGTAAAATATGTTATACTGGATTTTCTTCTAAAAGATGGTTGTAGTGTCTAATGTTTAGTCGCCCCCTTAGAACAACAAAAAGACAGTAGCAAACCAGAAAAGGGAGGTAAAAGTAATGACAAGTAGCAAGTAAAACAGGGAGAGTTGCCTGAGCTGGCAAAGGTAAGCACAATACTTATGGAATTGTAGTGGATATATATTTCTTGAATGCTTGTTTTATAAAACTTCTGGCTTAAAACTGCTACAGTATTCACATATTCCTTTCTCATACAAAGAATAGCTTGACTTCTGTTAGAGATCATTAGAACTTAGCAAGCAGGTGGTAAATGTTTCTTCCAATCATGCAGCTTTGAAAGAAATGTTACGTATCCAGTACTTTGTGGAACATGTACTTGCATGAAACATAGCTGGAGATAAGCTTGTTAAAAGTGAACACAAACCATGTCAAATAATAGTGTAAGAAATGTTTTAAGCTATCCTCCCATCTGCATCTGTTTACATCTTTTACCTTGAAAATGTGTATGTGGCTTTCAACAGTCATGAAAGCTTTAAACTTTGTATATATTTTTTCTATTTTAAAAAATCTAAAAGGGCTTGTATCTGTGCATATAGTTAAATCTCTCTCTACATAAGATATACTGTATCATAATACTATCCTGATAAATATGTTTGCGTCCAAAATCTCTGACAGTTTTGTTATTGAAAGTAGTACCTGCATGATATTAGGTGTTAACAATTCTTCTATTTCAGAATAATTCTGAAGAATTAGGGGAACAAATCTTTAACATTATTCTGGCCTAGCTCATTACAGTGTAGTAAAATTAACTACATATAAAAGATTCCATATTAACCTATATCTACAGCCCAGAAAACTTTTCTTATTTTTCTTCTCCCTCCTTTTTATAATGTATATTTCTAATCACAATAACTGTCACCGAACTGTAACAATTTCTCTTGAGTATTGAAAGCATTTATGTATATAGTGTAAATAGTATTGATTGATAGTTTTACTTCCTACTGTACTACCAATAATGTATAACAACTCTTTTTTTCTGAAGTGGTGTTACCTCTATTTATTATATTATGTTTGTTACCTTATATCAATGAAAAGAATAAATAAAGAATTAAAAAAAAAAAAAAGAAGAATGGTGAAGAATTAACTATGGGATGAAAAATGTACAGTGATCTGTGGAAAGAAGTGAAGTGAAACTAATGAAATGGTCACACAAGGGCAGAAAACAGAACCAGACCTGAAACTCTGGGTTAGGATCATAGTGAGACAAGAATGGAATAACATTTAAAATTTTAGGAAAGACCCAGCAGTGATGGTAATGAGGCAAAAAGTGCTGTGTGTGGCTAAAAAGACCTTTTTAGCTGTTACAGGAAAACTCCACCTTATAACTAAAAAATTTAATTTTTTTCTGTCCATCTTTGTTTTCTGTGCTAATTTTAATACCTCAAAACCACTCTGACTGCATCTTGTAGACTTCTAATGTTTTCTGCAAAGTATCTGCTAATGAGGCTTGATATATCAACATGACCTTGTTTTTCTTCAAGCCTTTCTCTTTCCCATAATCAATTAAAGTCTGCTTCATGTGAGTCATACTACACATAAGGAAGTGGTGTATGTAATTCATGCCATTTGCATATAATGGGATTAGTGTCAGTCGCTGTCATCTTCTATACCCCTTCTGTAGCACGACTGTTCTTTTATTTTTTGAATGGTCCTCATTTGTGTGCGTCTCAGGGCTTGTTTTACAGTACACTGTGTAGTTATACAGCTGCAAACAAAAAAGTAGCTAAACTGCAGGCCTCTGTTTAATGTATGTTTTTGTAGTCCAACATGGACAGTGCCATCCCCCCACACTTTCATAAATGTGTTTTGATACTTTACAAGGATTACAAGAAAAATAACATTTTCTGACTTTTCTCTAAATGTCACAGACTTCTTTGATATTACACTGAAGTCATAAGGAACAAACGTTTAAAGCTTAGCATTTCCAGTAGCAGCCTTAAGTCAACTGGTGCCCTAGGCAAAAGGGCTCCACGGCGTCTCCCACCACACCACCCAATGCCCCCATTCCTGGTCTACCTACATTAAATAAATACTGAAAAAGCGCCCTAGGCAACCGCGTAGTTGGCCTATGCCTAAGACCGGCTATGAGCATTTCAATACTGTGATGTCATTTATGTAAACTTGTCAAAAGCAGACACAACTGCCTTTGAACCACTAACTGGTCTAATTGCTGTATTTTGGTATGAAAGGAATACCTACACTGCAAGCAGCTGTAATTCAGTGTTAAGTACTCTTCCCCTCTGCAGTACAGACAGTGGAAAACAGTTTCACACCTCTCTTTTTACAGCAGCTACTCTGCGCCTGACATCAGCAGGACCAATTATGCTTATAAGATTTCCATCAGTAGTCGATTACAAATTTCTCTGCATCTGTAGTATATCATGCAGGCACAGACAGATTCCTCTGCAAATTATGTGAGAAGTTAAGTTTAAAAAAGGGGGGTGACATTTCCCTTCCTTTGACTACAAGGTAAGCAAATGAAAGTTTTATCAAGTACAAGGATGTTTCTGTTGCTTAAACAATACTGGAACCATAGTGTAGGGAGAAAAGCAGCCAAAGAGTTGAGTTAAACTGTAAGAGAACGTAGAGTTTTCCTTTAAACGAACTTTGCTAACTTTGCATAAAGGTCTTTGGAAGTTGACAAGCCTAAAAACGTTTTTCTGTTACGCCTGCAAAGCTTAAAAGGCATGTCAAATAGCTAAGATTACACGAAGGGAATGCGATGGTACTGGATGGAAACATATTACCAGATTAATGTGCTAATTTTAATAAGGTAAGAAATAATACCAAAACGAACTAACCCCCCCCCCCACCTAAACACACTGTTCAACCTCAGCCTCTCCACAGGCTATGTGCCCATAAAATGGCACACAGCAACGGTTATTCCGCTCCACAAAGGAGGGGCCACAATTGACCCTGTTAACTAAGCCCGACTAGCCTGGTCTGCAAGGCTATGGAGCGCATCATCATGGAACTCATTAACAAAGACATTGGGAACCTCCAAACACTTGACCCGACCCAGTTAGGCTTTGTTAAGGGCAGATCATACCTACTAAACCTGACTGACTTCTTCGAGACAGTCACCAAGGCCATAGATGAGGGGAAGGTGGTTCACACAGCCTACCTTGACCTCGCCAAGGCTTTTGACACCATTCCCCACTCAGGAATTATAGAAAAACTCACCAGCCTGAACATACGTCACTAGATGGGTTGCCAACTGGCTTACAGACAGAACTCACACTGTAAGAATAACGGGCTCCATGGCCGACTCTAAACCAGTCACAAGTGGTGCCCCACAAGGCTTGGTCCTGGGACCCCTACTGTTCAGCATATACTTCTCAGAAGTACAGGCAAACACAGGAGGACTATGGCTAACCAAGTTCACCGATGACTACAAACTGGGGGCCATAATTGACTCTCCGGCTGACACGGACATTCTCCAAAAGGGCCTTACTGAGACGGACACCTCATGTCAAAGTCATGGTCTCAGGCTAAATGCCAAAAAATGCATAGTTATCCCATTTGGGAAAAACAAAACACCCATGAATTACCACATAGGTGGCAGCCCCCTTAATACAGAAGAGGTAATAGGAGATCTGGGGACCCAGGTAGACAATAATCTCTCCTTTGATAATCACATTGCCTATGCAGCCCATCTAATTACTAAAGGGTTCGCATCTAGAAATAAAGAGGTTATAGTGCCCCTCTACTCATCGGACCCATCACAGAGTACAATGCCCCATTTCGGATGTACCTCACAAGACACTTCAACAGCTGGAAAGACGACAAAAGTACCTCACCAAGAGGATTACTGGCCTCAAACATATGTCCTATGCAGGCCGACTGGTAAAACTCCAGCTGTAATCAGTTGCATATCACTTACTCAGAGGTGATCTCTGCCTGACTTACAAAGTCATGTCCAACTCAGAATTGATTAGCGTTGCCACCCCTCCGTTTTTTTTTCTGGAGTGCCCGGAAATCAATAGGGCACTCCGGTTCTCGCTCTGGGAGTCCGGAAATAAGTTGTACGATGTCAACGCGTCTGTACGACAAAAAAAAAAAAAAAAAAAGACATTGCCGTCTTGGACTTTCGGTTGATTGGCTGCTTGCTGCAGAAGAGGCTCATGCAGCAAGCAGCCAATCAACACTTAGATTTGCAAGTCAAATCCCCGCAAAGCCCGTGAAAATTAGAGAATAAAAAGCGGTGCTCCAGCTATACTTTTACCTTTTACTGTCTCTACTCTAAAAGGTCGGTACTTAAGGTCTGAAATTTCTTGCTGGTTCGGCTATTTACTATTTGTTCGGGACGTTGTCAGTGGATTGCCTGGTGTGGTGTGCTGGTTTCATTTGCTGCTGCTGCCTGGAAGGATTGCCCTAGCCCTGCTGCTTGCCTTGCTTGCTGGAGTCTTGCCCTGGAGAAGTGCTGTGGACTGGCCGACTGGGTGGTGGTGTGTTCCCCTGCCTGCTTGCTGGCCCTTTGTTAGCTGCCTGTTCTCTTCTGGCTGAGAGCTTGTTTAAGGAGCCCTGCTGCTGCTTTTTCTGGAGGTAAGTGGAATTTTTTTAATGAATGAATTCTTTGGAATTAAGGTAGATTTTCAAAGATTAGTGTGACAAGGGGAATGAAATATTGCCAGCACAGCTACTAGTGAATTTTTTAAATATTAAATTTATATTAATTCAATAGCTGTGCTGGCACTATCTTATTCATTGATGGTGACAAGATGTGTGTAACTGTATCTAGATGTTCAACATGTGGTGATTATTAACTAGAACAATTTCTAGTTTGTAGTCACCACATCTACCTTATTCTTTATCTGTAGTTTCTAGTATACTGTCTGCAGATATATATAGGAAGGGTTTGTTTGGCTGTTTTTAACTGCAGTTAGTGTAACTATTTTTCATGTGGGTGCACTTTGATTTATTATTTTTCATGTAGGTGCACTTTGATTTATTATTTTTCATGTGGGTGCACTTTGATAGTGATTGTATACTGACTGAGTTATATAGGGTTCTTGCTATGATTGTAGAACTATCATTTCTCTAGTCATCACTGCTAGGTTTACCTTGATCTGCATTTTCTAGGGTACACCAAGGCTGTTTTTACTGTAATGTTTTAAATATTTCATCTGGTTTTGGACTTGGTTACAGTGAATATATAATGACTATATGATTTGTATAAGATGCTTGGACTGTAGATCTGTCTTTTCTAGTCTGTCATCACCGTGATGTTTACCTTGACCTGTGTTTTTCTTCCTAGGGTGTCTATGTCTAGGTTGTACAGTCTTCGTATTGTAGTGAGGCTTAAATGTAGCTTTTTATCTAGCTTGTCATCAGCACTGTTTACCTTTATCTGTGTTTTCTAGGGTATACCGTCTATACCAAGGCTTAGTTCATTTGATGTTACAGTGAATATATGACTATATGATTTGTATAGGAGGCTTGGACTGTAGAACTGTCTTTTCTAGTCTATCATCACTGTGATGTTTACCTTGACCCGTTTTTCTTTCTAGGTGTCTTGGGTATATAGCAAGGCTTAATGTAGTTGCTTTTCTTTGGGACTGTCAATGTGAAATATTTCATGTGGTTTTAAGCTTGTTACAGTGAATATACACTGGATATTTTCTAACATTTTGTTGTGTAGATATTTAAGTTTTGAGGCTACTTAAATATTTATTTAGTGGCACTGGGCCACTCTACCTTGGCATTGGTCAAACTGTGCACATTTTTCTTCTTATTAGTAACTGTATGTGATATTAAAGACATGTGCTGAAGGGTGCTAGAGTAAAGGGGTGTGGCTATTAAAGGGAATGGGTGTGGCTTGATTGGGCATGGGGCGGGGCTTGTTTGTCAGGAAATGGCACAGTAGAAAGGTGGCAACCCTAGAATTGATGGACATGCTCCACCTAAAGAAATCCAAGACACTGCGAGCCACTCGCTCTAGTCAGCTAAACCTTGCCACGGGTTGGGAGGGTGGCCTAATGGTTAAGGTGTTTGCCTTACAAACACAAGGTGCAGGGTTTGAATCTCACAAGGGATAATTGGCTAGGCTTAAAATGGCTCACAAGGGCAGTTAGCCTAGTACTAACCTACGAACAACAATAAATAGAACATGCTGGAGGGATAGATTCCTGTCACAGAGACTCCCCATGCTTTTTCTTAACTACATCAGGCAGAGCCCCTCACTAACACTCTTCAAGAGAAACCTTGAAGAGTGCATGGGTAACAGAAAATACACCCCTGGGATCACTTCATTGGCTCTTCTTGACAGAGGCTCAGTTAATCAATGGGGCGGCGAAAGCTGACAAACTGGCTAGGCTTATAAATGCCCTAGCCAGACAGCCCAGTACCTAAGCGAAGCAAAACAAAGGGCAGCATGCAATCTTTCAACATACGCTGGAAAGCACAGCTTGCCAGAAACATGAAGTACTGTCCCAGTCCGTTATTCTACGAGAAACAGCACCACTGCCCGCACTGCCAATAGTTATCAGTTGTGTTTAATATTATATAATGTGACCCCCACCAAATTACAGGAACGTAATTTAATAACAGCGCCAGACCTGATAAAACTTACTGCAGAGCACAACAAACCTACAGCCCACCTTGCCCAACCCACCTAAACTTTTATCACTGGTTCTCATCTTTTCCCCGTTTAATTCGGCCAAGGGTGTAAAATGCCAACACTCCACCTGGTGCGAAGGCGCAGAAGGTGACAAATGAGGCAGGCGGTGAGACTCGTCGAGTGTCTCACAAACACCGGACTGCTGTCGCGAGCCGGCAAAATAACTGCGCATAACTATAACAGGTCGCACACACTCTGACAGGACACTGCACCAGAAACAGTGTTTGAACGCACTCACCGTAAAGCATAGCCAGCCCCGTCTCATGTAGGAAACGAAACCTCCGGTGTTTGAACAGCCAGATTGTCAGAATAGTCAGAGTAAGGAGCAGTATAAAAATCAGTAAATTTACACTATCTTGTCTATGACTCTCCTCAGCCTCCTTCTCCGAAGTTATCTCCTCCATCACGCTATCCTCGGCCTTCATCCTGTAAATGTAGAACAGCAGCAGTACAAAGTAAACGTGTTTGGTCCTGAGAAACAAACACTTAACAACATGAGACTTATACAGCTATCCAAAGTGCTTCATGACTACGCTACCGCAGCTGACAGGTTTTCCGCTACAAACATCAACAGCGGTCGCGCAGCCTCAGAAGCAAAAGGAAATACCAGACTCCTCCCACAGAGGATCTGAGAAGATCTCGATACACGACAGTCCTAGCTTTCTCGTCAGATGGGCTATGTGGGTTAGCGCTTATTAAGTATGTTGTTGTAAGGGATATCGGCAGGGTTTAAGGAGAAACATAATTTACTTAGTTTTCTTAACTTTTTTAGAATAATATATGTGTTCCCAGGCTTTGCTTCCCGCAAATACTGCAAAACAGCTTAACTTCTATGAACTGAATGCTTCTGTTTTTTTTCCAAACCCTATAGATCAGATTCATCAGTGTTAATGAAAGCTCAGGAAAGGGACATGATGTAATTTTCTGTACTACTTGCTTAAGATATTCTAAGTGCAAACCATAGCTGTCAGCTTCTTTGCTCAAGAGTCAGAGACAAAGATAAAGTCCCCAAATCATGGACTATATTTAAGTAGAATTATAAAAGTTATTAAAACAGGTTTTGCATCAGCACGCATTTCCTGAACAATAAGAAATATGGGGCTCTTAATGTCTGGCTTTGTTTATTAATTATATAATTCAGTCATTCATTGTTAACCTAGGTAGGACACTGAGCCAGATGGGACCATGTTCAGGTCCAGACTAGGAGCCGATTACCAGTTATGTAATATTAATACTCCGTGATATACTAGAAAAGCAACCTTTATATGCGTGGCAAGGAATAAATATGAGTCAAAATTAGGCACAGTTTTGCATTCATATGTTAGTCAAACGCATTTTGGAGGTTAAAATGGGTTTAGAAGAATAAGAAATAAAAACACTCTTCTTTTATATGTCGTTAAATCCAATATAATCAAACAGTGGGAAACAGCACAACAGTAAATACACAGGAACTGTTTTTTTTTTTTTTTTGCTCACCACAAGACCATATCCACTACCTTCAACCAATTGGCCTATTCAGTACAGCAGAATGGGAGTTGTGTATTCCCAGGTTAGGCAAAAGCCATGCAGCCCATTTGTTCCTGCCTGGGAGAGCCCAACAAGCCCTCTATTCCCAACTGAGAGGAAGTAGGGAGTGGACTAGCTTGCTTCTCCTGGAAGTAGCCAACCATATTCATCTAGGAGCAATCCGTCTTTCTCAGCAACTCCTCAGAGCATGTGATTGCTCCGTCTTGAAGGGAAAGCATGCCTCCAAAGACTACTTTCTCCTTGTCTACATAGTGCAAATGCACCATGACAGAGTGAGCTATCCTTAATCATAGCTCCACTGGGTGAACATCTGGTGCTCTCGCGAGGTGTCACCTGTGTGGCGAGCCAGGGATGGCAGAGCTGGCAGCAGCTACTCACTCCTAACCTCTTCTTACAACTCCTACAGGCACCCAAGCTGCTCATCGAACTCAGGTCATTGGCAGCATACAGAGAAACTTTGATACTGACACAATGAGATTAATGAAAATTATATGAAGGAATACAAAATGAATGGATAGAAATACAGACTAGTCAGAAACCTTGAAATACTATAATCTGGATTTACACATATTTGAACTCTGTAGATCGTGCTGGCTGTTCACACAGTCACTATAGGAGTTGGATGTGACTAGTGAGTTGGCTGAATAGAATATGGGGAATACTACACTAGATTCAACCATGTAAAGACTGTAAATAATATTATTTCTAAATGAATTTACATAATTAATAATAATTTACATAAGGATAATAATTTACATAATAATAATAATAATAAATCTGAAGTTGTAAATCTTTATTCATACTTTACAGATAGGACCTTGGTTCCATCCTCAGAACTGAAACGGCTGTTTCCCAGCTCGTGCAAGCTAAAAACTCTCAGCTAAGAACCTACCCACAATGCCCCTCTCCTAGATACTCCAGACCTCATTTGTCACGCTCTTGGTCAGACATGTTGTTGTTTTAATGACAGTTTTTCTTCTGAATTTCAAAAATGTTAGTCAACTTAGTCTTTTTCACTGTCGCCTATAACCTACCCTTTTTTTTGGTAATTTAAAATTTTACCTTTTTGACTGTCCTTCTCTCCTGTATTTGACAGGCTTCCTTTACTGGTGGTATTCCTTAAAAAAAAAAAATTTCTACAGGATAGTATTGTTTCTTTTACCATGTCAGACAAAGTTAAACTGGGTTTTAAACAGTGTGACAAGTGTGGACGTAAGATGCCTAACTCAGATACTGTTGTGTCTACTGTTTGGGCGTGGATCATTTGAAAGCTGATTGTGACATTTGTGCTGGTTTTTCTAATCGGACACTAGCAGAACGTAAGAATAAACTTATTTTAAAAGGTTTTCTCAAGATACCTTTCTCAGAGGCTCTATCTGGGTCGGAGGTCTGACCCCCTCCTAAGACCAAAAAATATAAGGAAAAACAGACTCACTCAGTCCCTGCATCTCCATCAGTTAGGGAACTGAGTCTGTCCCGTGCTTCACTGGCACCCTCGGCACAGACCTCTTCGGCACCAGGATCTGTGTCCTCTTCCTTGGTGCTGACCATGATATTCACTCCTATCTTGGTTCCAAACACAGCACCAGTGACTTTGGTGCTGTCTTTGGCTCCTACATCGGCTCCAGTGACTGTTCATACCTCGGCTCCATCCTGGTCCACAGTGCCAACAGCCTCCTTGGCTCCATGGGCTCCGATGACTGTACATACCTTGGCACCATCCCTGTCCATGGTGCCGACAGTTTATTCGGCTCCATTGGCTCCAAAACCCAATTTCATGCCAAGGACTAGATATTCTCCTACTTACGATCCTTTCTTGGGGCAGAGGTTTAGTCCCTTTCTAGAAAGACCTGATTCCCCTTCTGCAGCCTCCTTTAGATCCACTAGGAGTATTTCTGAACTAGACCTAGTGCGGGTTGTAGACCAGCTTCTGGTAGCTAGGGGATTGCCCATTCCAGCTAGACCTCCTGTCCCCCCTGGCTCGGAATCTTCTACCTCATCTTCCCCTGCTTATCCCCCCCAGCTCCCGCTTCAGTACATACTGTCTCGGCTCTGACAGCAGTGCCTTCCCTGTCAGCACCCATCACCCTTGCAGCATCGGCTACGATGGAGCCGATGCTTTCTCGGAGCAGTGCTTGGACTGTCCGTACCTTGGTACCTAATCCGGCACCTATTTTCTCGTTGGCACTGTCTTTGTCCACGGTTCTGACAGTTCCCAGTTCTCTCATCACCCCTCAAGTGGAATTAGGCTTGGGTGCTCCTTCTGCAGAGGTGATGGATAAGGCCCTTCACTCCAAAGGCTCACAACCAGACCCTAGGACACCAGTATCAGAACCCCTGTGAAGACAACCCCTTCTCCAGAATCCTCTTCAGAAGATCTCACTGGAGAGCCACCACGGAAGAAACAGTGAAAGAGGAAGCACCTTGACCCCCTGGAGGAATCTATCACAGAAGACACTGATTGTGATGATGGGGACGGGTCCCCTTGGTCTCTCCCAGATGACATTTCATTCAGAGGCATTCTCAAAATCCTCAAACAGCAAGGGGAATGGAAGTCCTCTAACCCTTCTTCTGAGGAATCATTGTTTTGGCAGGCCTTCCATTCCAGGCCATCTACTTCCTGGGTGACCCCACCAGCAGATGATTTAGTTAAAGTAATTATGCAGCATGCCTGGAAGGCCCCGGACAATGTAGAACCTGTCCCCCGGAGGCCGGACAAAATTTTATTTACATCTGAAGACCAGCCCACTGGTCCAAGCAGCTGACAGTTGACTCTATGATCGTGGCAGCGGCCACCAAGAGGGAACTGGCAGAAAACAGTTCCACTGTTCATCCTCCAAATAGGGAATCCTGGATCAGGGACAGACTGGGGAAATGGACTTATGCTTCAGCGACCTTCGCCATTCGGTCATTGAATTATCTGGCATACTTTACTCGCCTCCAAAGAGACTTAATTTCTGAAATAGCTTCCTCTTTGGTGGGGGTACTGCCTGATGAGGTGCATGACACTGTCGCCTCACAGCTAGCAACCCTTGAATCCATCTCAAACTCCTCGATGCATTTGATATCTCACACCGCTGAGGGGGCAGCCCGAGCAGCCGCATCTGGAGTTGTCATGAGACGTAATGCATGGATGCAGTTGTGTGATTTCACAGACCCTTTTAAATCTTCCTTCATTAATGAGTCTGCCGATGAATCTGCACTTTTTGGTCCCAAGGTAAGTGACACACTTGCGCATAGTGAGAAAGACAGAAAGACCTTGTCTGCTGTGGGCATACATTTTTCCAACCCCCAGAGACCCTACTCCTGGAACCAGAAGGGGGGAAGATATGGTTCAAGAAATCCCAAGGATCCTTTCGTGACACTCGTGGTGAGCAATCGCCCCAGAGCAGAGGGGGCTACTCATATGCATATGAAAGACGTGCTTTTTGGGGTAAAGGGGGTCCATGTAACCAGGGAGCCAGAGATTCTTTCTCCGGCAGACCCTACCAGTGCTCCTGAGCAGCTGCCCGATTGCTTTTCTCTGGAAGCAGTCGGGGTAATTTCCCGTCAAACAAATCCCAATGTACCACCCAATCAGAGGGGATTAGCAGCCTTAGAAACAGAAAAACTGCTAAGAAAAAGGGTCATCCAACCAGTCCCACCAGAACAGACAGGATCCGGGTTTTACTCGAGGTTCTTTTTAGTGCCAAAAAAGACAGGGGACTAGAGACCAATCCTGGATCTCAGCCTACTCATCAAATTTATCAAACCTCAAAACTTCCGGATGGTTACAGTACAGTCCATTCTTCCCTTCCTAGGGAGAGACAATTGGATGTGTTCTATAGACCTACAGGATGCGTACTACCATATAAAGATGGATCACCACTCCCGGAGGTTTCTCCGCTTCCAGGCTGGGAGCCAATCACTACCAGTTCAGGGCACTACCTTTCGGTCTCTCAACATCCCCCCGAGTGTTCACCAAAATGTATGGCAGTTGTGGTAGCTTATCTTCGACTACAGGGATTCCAAGTGTTTCCCTGGCTAGACGACTGGCTCCTTACTGCTCCGACCCGGAATCTTCTAGTTCACAGCCTTTCTTACACTCAAGTTCTCGCTCTCCACTTAGGGATTACAATCAACAAGGACAAATCTCAGATGTCTCCAACAAAGACACTGGAGTTTATTGGAGTGGTCTTCAGCACAACATCCTGCCAAGCTTCTCTCCCCCTCACAGGATTTTGAAAATAAGAAACCAAATTCAAGTCCTTCTGCCTCACACGTTTGTACCAGTGCATCTTGTATTGCAACTCTTGGGCTCCATGGCAACTGCCATTACTTTGGTATCACTGGTGAGACTGCACAGTGGCTCCTCTCCGCACAATGATTGGTGTTAACCCTCCCACTCAACCACATGATACGTCTTACAAGCCATTGCAAGGAGGAAATGCTATGGTGGATGGAACCACAAAAGAATCTTTGTTGTCGATTGTTCTGTCTTCACCAACCCATGGCCACGGTGACCATGGACGCTTCTCTTTTGGGGTGGGGGGGCATTTCCAGGGAAAGACTGTCCAAGGCACCTGGACCCCCCCCCTCGAGGCCAACTTGCACATAAATGTCCTGGAACTGAGGGCAGTTCCCTTAGCGTTGCAAGCATTCCATGCATCCCTGTCTTCGGGGATCATTGCAGTTCAGTCAGACAACATGTCAGTTGTCTGGTATATCAACAAGCAAGGCAGAACCAGATCTTACCCCCTGTGTCGGGAAGCCATGAGGATTTGGCGCTGGGCGATAGCTTCCAGTTGCTTTCTTATAGCAACGCACATTCCTGGGAGCTCCAACCTTATTGCAGACAATCTGAGCAGGAACATCCTGATGCCTCACGAATGGTCCCTCAATCCTGTAATAACAGCTCGGATCTTCCAGCATTGGGGCAATCCTTGCTGCGACCTGTTTGCTTCCCCCCTGAATTACAAATGCAGGAGCTATCTTGCCTTGATTCCCCCTCAGGGGGAATCACCGAGGGACGATCTAACACACGATTGGCCCCCAGGTCTTCTGTATGCCTTTCCCCCATTTCCCCTCATCCCAAAATTTCTCCAGAAAGCTCAGAGGTTGAAAAGCAAAGTGATCCTCATTGCTCTCTACTGGCCACATCAAGTCTGGTTCCCTTTTCTATGGCCTCATCACAGACTGTGGATCATGGATCATTCCCAGAACCTGTTATCCCATCCTCAGGGATTGATCCACCTGAACCTGCACAGTCTCAAGCTCACAGCCCGGTTCCTCCACTTCCAGTGATTGCCAGACTACCTGACATCCCATCTCCTGTTCGTGAAATTCTTCTGGCCTCACACAAACCTTCCACTAGAAAGGTTTATATTCTAGTAAATGGACTAGGTTTTCTATTTGGGCCAAATATCAGAACTTAGACCCTTTCTCTATGCCTATTCAAAAGATTCTGCAATACCCGACTACTCTCCTGCATGCAGGAGCCTCAGCTTCAACGATCACTGTACATTTAGCAGCTATCGCTAATTTTCATAATGGTCTGGAAAATTCTTTGATTATGTCACACCCCTTATGCAAGACTTTTTTGAAGGAAGTATTACATGTCAAACCTCCAGTCAAGCCTCCCTTAGATCCCTGGGACTTGACTATGGTGCTTCAATCTCTTACAGGCTCTCCCTTTGAGCCTTTTGATTCATGTGACTTCAAATTTTTGTCTTGGAAAACCATACTTCTAGGAGCACTCAGCTCAGCGAGAAGAGTATCTGAGCTGCAGGCCTTGAGTGTTAAAGGTCCCTAGTTGATCTTCCACATGGACAGGGTGTCCCTTTGTACTGACCCTTCCTTTTTGCCCAAGGTCATTTCTGGTTTTTCCATTAATCAATCTATTGACCTCCGGTTTTCTTCCCAAGGCATTCTAATAGAGGGGAGTACGTTTTGCACACCCTTGATGTGCACCGACAGCTTCATTGTTATTTGGAAAGGCCTAAATCTTTCAGGAAAACAGACCAATTGTTTGTGGCCTTTGCAGGACCCAGATTGGGTAAACCTGTTTCCAAAGTGACCTTATCCTCTTGGCTTAGAAATGCCATTACCTTTATCTACCAATAGAGTAAGCTACCCTTACCTTCCAGAATAAAAGCTCATTCTACCAGATCTATGGCTACCTCTGTAGCTTTTTATTTCAGAGCCTCTATGGATGATATCTGTGCAGCAGCCACGTGGGCAAGACCTCATACCTTCATATCTCATTACAAATTGGATTTGGCCACCAGGGGACGAGTATCTTTTGGTTCTATGGTGCTCAGGAATATCCTTCCATAGGGTCACCCAGGACTCAAGTAGCTGGGGACTCGGTCCTATCTGTAAAGTATGAATAAAGATTTACAACTTCAGATAAAGAAGTTATGTCTTACCATAACGTTCCAGCTGAGTTGTAGATCTTTATTCATTCTTTACTTCCCTCCCTCCTTCCCCCTGCCTGGACTCCTGGTGGATCTCAGGTACTCCTAGTTAGGGTATCTGCTCAGACAGAGCCTCCTACTTTTTCTATTACTACAGCTTTACCTAGGGTGGGCAAACTCGATCTGGAGTATCTAGGAGAGGGGCATTGTGGGTAGGATCTTAGCTGAGAGTTTTTGTCTTGCATGAGCTGGGAAACGGCCGTTCCAGTTCTGAGGACGGAACCAAAGTCCTATCTGTAAAGAATGAATAAAGATCTACAACTCAGATGGAACATTATGGTAAGACATAACTTCTTTTTTACATAAGGAACTACAATGGCTAGAATTTCCCCAACTACTCAATTACCATCAACTAACCATTGCCTACAATATTGTGAGACATCCTGATAGAACCCCAGCACTAAGTCACCTACTCACGCCCTACAAATCAAATCATCCCCTTCGCTCCACTGACAAATCACTCCTTTGTATCTCTAAGGCTAAAAACACTGCAGGTAAAGCACTATTCTCCCATAATGTAGCTAAATCCTGGAATAACCTTCCCCCTGCTTTATCTTCTGCCTCCTCTATTACGCTGCTCAAAAACTCACTTAAATTACACTTAATGAATTCCTGGCTATGTCCATGCATTACCTAATTATCACTGTTTCTACCACTCCAGATAGCTTCATATTCAATTATTCTCACTGTATTTTTTTTCTATAGTATCAGGAATTTTATTTTCTACTCAAGTTTCTAATAGTTATACTAGCTCATGCTAAACTTACACTAATTAATTGCTAAGTAGTCTCTGTTTCTCTTTATAGATAGTTATAATGCTTACCTAGTATCAATTTCTGTTTCTGTATCGAAAGTTGTATTTTTTTATCTAGTGTCTAATTTTGTTTTTTGTATCAAAAGTTGTATTTTTATCGCTTGTCAATTTTTTGCTTCTATATAGATGATCATATTGTTATCATATTGTACAACTATTTGTTTTTCAGTACTGAATGTGGAGCTTTTCTCCCCGGGCCTCCGCTGTAAATGGACATGTGTCCAGTCGGACTATCCCGGTAAACAAATGTAAAATAAAAATAAATAAAAAAATAAAAAATAATCTTGTTAAAACGTATATCAGCAGATGCTAATCTTTTTCTGTCTTTTCCCGGTTAGGGATCACAACAGCGGAACTCCGGTCCGCTAATGATAGGCAGTAGATTTTTACGGTGCCGAGTTGCAACCCGATGCCCAACCTTCAACGAAGGCACTCCCATTTTATGCAAGTCTTTCGAACGCCACTCAACTGCGGGGAGGACATGCAGACTCCAGATATCAGCAGATGTTAATAATTATTAATATTTATTATATTTTGCAAAATGTTAGTAAGTACTTCTTAAATAAAAAAAAAATGAAGTGTCAGACAAATAAATGTGTTTTACCCTGAGTGTTACATTCATGGATAACCATTTTTTAATATGAAATGCTTTATCAGTATCCCAATATGCCTTTATCACTTAGTTAACTGTATTAGCCACCCCTGTGCAGTTCATTTAGAATAATAGTAATGAATTCCACATTTTCTCCCCAAATCAATATTATAACTGTTGAAAAAATGTCAGCAAGGTAATACCTTATGCTACTTTTCCACCAGTCTTCCAGCTGTCATTCAGGAAGCTACTGTCAAGTGACTTTCTAAGTAACCACACATCCTAAGCCCATCAAAGCATCCATAAACAAGTGGCATTTATAATTACTTTGTATGTTTTTTACCATAATGTCACAACATTAAAGTAATTGATTAGTTTGGCTTTGTAGCCCACAGAGATAGAGCCTTAATTGTGATCCCAGTGACTGGGGTTCAGTTACCAGCCCCAGCAATGGAGAAGCCATCCAGGCAAGAAAGCAGAGAAGTGAAGGGGTGTGGGCCATTCATTTCTCCCAGGGGGTGGGAAGGGGAGAGAACACAAAGTTGGTGACAGAGGAAACCACCTGTTATGGTTACTGGGGGGTGGGGCTGCTTGCTGGCAACACCCCTAGCAGAGGTGAAGGGACAGCCTCCACAGTTGGCCATTTGCACAACCTCCTTCTGCCTTTTTTTCAAGTGTGTGCAGCAGGAGTTAGGTCATAAAGCAGAAAAAGCTAAATAACCTCTGATGAGGCCTAAATTATAACCTTTCCATTCAACTCTCACTCTGGTGATGGAGAAATGCATGGGTCCACTGGTTTTGGGTTTGGAATGATGACTGTAAGGTAGTGGGGGCAAAATGTGGCAAAAATTCACTACATAACTGCTTCCACATATGCATATCAGCCAAAATGCATTTTATGAATTTAATCATATGGTGTCATTTATGGCATACCCTTCTTTCATGTCTACTGCCTCATAACTGGTCACCCTATTAGACTGATCATGTGAATGTCAGAAGGCAGATATTGCTGTTATTCATTTATCTCTATTACTGCATGCAAGGTTTTCCAGAGCCTATCTACTTTATTCCCGGGCAAGTGCACACATTTTCCTGAATTAATTGGTTTCAGTAAGAAGAAGGTCTGCTATGACCACTGAACTCCAAAATTTAAAGAAATTTGTCTTAAAGTTCTGAAACATGCCAAGACTCATCTGAAATTGTTTTCACAAATATTATTAAAGACAGTGTACATATTTATGTTATGTTTTGTGTGTCTGAACAGTTTTACACTTCCTTCAGTTTACATGTGGCCAATATACACTGCCTGTCTTCAAGCTATTGAATGTATTTCTAAGATTTTTCCTTTTATTCTTTATTGCTTTATAAATCTAATGTGCTATGTAATTAAGGTGTACCAGAGCTTTTCTCCCCAGGACTCCGCTAAAAATGGGTACCTAATACATAGTCAGACTTTTCCAGTAAACAAATGTTAACAAATAAATAAATAGGAGGTCTGTCATTGCCAGCGAACTTTAAAATTTAAAAGAAATTGCCTTGAAGCTTTGAAATAGGTTCAGGCTCCTAGGCAGTGAAACATTTCCCTGTGGTATATTTGGTTGGGGACACATAGCTAAAGTGACATTTAGCTGCAGAGAAATATAGCTGTTGCAAATTCCCTGTGGGCAAAGAAAAGAACGTGATGCCATGCCCACAACTTCAATAACCAAATGCACAGGGGGAAAATAATGTCCATGGCCCCCAAGGCAACATGAGACAGCAGACAGTATTGCAGGCATCAGCAGCAGGCTGGCCAGTGGGCATGTCCATAGCTGTAAAAATGTGGTGCACAACAGGCAGTGCCTTTATTATCAGTGTGTGAGAAACATTACCCCATTTACAGTGTCTAGGGAACATTACTTAAAATACATACTGGAGCATAAATGTGACTACAGTAGCATGCAAGATTTCCTGCATGCTGTAGCACACTTCTTCATGTTGTATTTACTTAAGCATGTACTGTACACTGAGCCAAACATTCATTATTTTTTCTGCCCCCACACACTTGGTTACTAAAGCTGTAGGAATAGCAGTGTGTGCTTCTCTCAGGGAATTCACAACAGGCATATTTCTCTGCAGCCAAATGTCACTTCGGCCATGTGTCCCCAACCAAATATACCACAGGGAAATGTCTCGCTGCCTAGGAGCCTCAACCCCTCTGAAACATGTACTGAGACTCCACTGAGATTTATAACAGATGGAAGGTAAATCTTGAATCTAGATGATTGTCAGTGTTGACGTTTCACACCAACCCCATGTGCAAAAATGGGAAAAGGGGTTGTAGATGAATGGAGCAGGGCTCTAAATACCAATAACCAGGTTATGGAAAGGTTCGTGTTATGCAACATATCATGCAGATAGTTTATTTATTTTATTTTATTTGTTTATTTATATTTGTTAACCAGGTAAGTGGACAAGTCTACAGACCATTTTCAGTCATGATCCAGGCCACAAGGCAACAATGCATTAAAATTAAAGCAATTACAGTATTGTATTACTACAGCATACATATCACATAGAGACTTCAACCTCATTCACATTGTCTGCAATGGTTGTTGAGTATCCCAACAAACACACATATGTAACATAATGTCAGAAGTGAAGAAATATGCCTGTAAAGTGAATGAATATATTTGCTTTCAAGAATTTATGAGTTTGGAAATATGAAAGTGTAAATGTCAGTGCAAGAATTCTCTCACTGCATGGAAACTTTGGCTCTAGAAAGTCAGTATGCCATATTTCTGCATGCCTCTGGGGAAGAACACTTGAAGCTATTTGACTCTTACTTTTCTAGAACAGGAAAAAGACAAAATAGCAGCAGTTAGAGCTAAGTTCATTAATTATTGTAAACCAATAGAATTTGTAATTTGCCATTTGTTCTTCACGAGGACACAAGGTACTACTGATAATATAGAAGCTTATTTTACTGAGCTAAAGAATAGAGTCAAAGACTGTGAAGCTGGTGAGTTTGCATGATTCTTTCATAAGAGAAATGATCAAGAAAAAGGAAAGCTATTTAGAGAAACAGATATGACCTTATAAGAAGCTGTGGATGTCTAAAGAGGAAGGAAGATTGAGTAGATAGTTAATAGAATTAACTGAGAAATAGAAATATATAAGTGAAATGAAAGCCCAAAAATGAGAAATATTCTGAGAATGTGTTATACTAGTAGTGGATATGAAAAAACAGAGACATGCGTCTGGAGTGTTTCTCCCCAGGCCTCAGCTGAAAATTGGCTTTGTTCCAAGTCGGACTTTCCCAGTAAACAAATGTTAAATAAATAAATAAAATGTGACAATGCATTAAAACAGTAATGGAGGCAAGAAACAATCATGTTGTGCAGAGAAAATTATGTGCAATTGAAATTCAAGCTTTATCTACTGAGAATTACTACAATCATGTGTGGTAACATTGCGCTGCTTTTAATCAGTTTTGTGAAATCTGTGCTAAACATATCCATTCTGCAAATATGTATAAAAGGAAACAAGTGTGTGTAAAATAATGCATTTTGTTTAAAACACATGGAAATAAGCTGTTTGTTGAAATAAACAGAGTTGATGCAGTGCAGTCAGAAAGTGGATCAAATGTAAACTAGACAGTGGTACACAGACAGAGTAATATTTTGTCTGAAGGGACTTTTAGTGCATTGGGGTTAGAAAGAAAAGCTGTGTACATACTCTTACTATGTCCAAGCCATGAAGACAAGCCACTAGTTCTAAAGAGTATCCCAAAAAGCACACATCTCTAACATGATGCCAGATCTAAAAAAAAAAAAAAATATCTTGAGATGTGAGTAAATACTGACATATAAGATAAAAGATACAAGGTCCTGTGTCAAATTTTAAGATGTAAATAATTAAACTTTCCTAATATTTTGGGATGTTTAGTTTGTGTAAAGCAAAGGGTGCTGTTCATGGACATTGTGTGCCAGGCTTGGTATGACACAGATAGGTGTGCCAACGTTTGTTGTTACTCATCAAAGTAGTAACACAATTGGATAAGACAATGTAGGCTGACTTATCCCATTGTGAAGGCATTGTGCGTCATGTATGGAGTACATATGCAAATATCCCCCTTGAATGTACACCATTCATAAAATAAAATGTTTTGGAGTACTGGCTACTCCCAATGTGGTAATCCAAAGGAATCCAACCATATACAACCTGATGGTACTGCATCAAGTGACTGTGATCTCTCTCCTCCATAATATGATAGCAGATGTACTGAATAACCTATTAGCATAGTAGACAAACAAAAATGTAAAAGCCATTGCTGCATGGTAGGAAAAATCTTTACCAACAGTATAGTTTCTTATGTTGTAAGCAAACTTACTCCTACAACTTAACTTGTCCCATCCTCACACAATGACACTTGTGAGCTCCCACCAATGGGAGCTCACGCAGCACGAGATTCCCTCATTACCATAAGATGGTAATTACCCTGGTCCAACATCATGCCTATATAATGAAACATTTTTAGGAAGTACTCCTAGGTGTGATAGCAGAACACAGCACAGCAGCGACCAACAGCTGAGTAAGTTACCTTATACTGCTGGTTTGCATACTTCTGCCATTGCCATTGTCTTGCTTTATAGCACCTCCCACCAAAATTCCTGCAGCACACATATGAAGTTCTTGTATTAAATGAAATATACGTTACTGTGGGTTTTGGAGAAGCTATAAGTCAAGAAGCAAGTTCCTGTACCTTTTAGCACCAGATATTTCATTTATCATACCCTAGACTCACATACCTTCCCATTTATTCATTTTTAAATCTATTTTTACATTCTATTATTGTCACCTATTCATTTGCAATTTGATATTATGAACTGATTAGTGCAGTCATGCAACTGTAGCATTGTTCTTAGATTTTCTCAATGGGAGGTGTAGAGTATTATCATGTTATCTCAGGTCAAGTTTATTTTTTAATCTATTTCATTCTAACGGCATAAGATGATGTTTTCTGAATATGTTTTCTGTGATATTTCTATTTATTGCATCATTATTGTTTTAGTACTGTATTTTGTAATTGCAGCATTCAATGAATTTAGTGAATTAGGGTTCAAACTCAGAGCCTAATTAGATCATTTAAGAGTTTGCCCAATCTTGGTTCCCACTGAAAACCTCAAATTTGCACACCAGGCATCTAAGTTGAATTAAAGGGCTTTATTTCATCTAGATTCCTGATAAATAAAGGTAAAGAGTTCCATAATCTACTAACCCTTACTTAGAAAAAGGAAAACTTTTACCTTGAATTGACTGAAGCCAGCTTGACTAGCAAAATATTATTTCTTGTTTAAAGTCCATGGCTAACAAATTCTATTCCTAACATTGCTGCCAGGTAATCATCATGCAGACGTTTAAAAATCAAGATTAAATAATGCTTCAGAAGCATGTAGGCTACAGAATACAGTAATAAATTATTGAGCCTATTTTCACAATTCAATAACTCATAGCCTTTTATTTGTCTTGCCAATGTTTTCTATATGCACTCCTATAAACATCAATTGCTTTGTGTTATAAATATAAAGAAAACTCACCATATTAAATTATTGGATGGACAGTAGTAATATATATCTACAGTAGAACATTTTTCCTTACTGGAAAAACAGCACAATTAATTTTTAATTAAGCTATAGCATTTTCTGATAAATTGTCTAATATGTGCTTCATAATTTAACCAAGAGTCAGCCTGTATTCCCAGATCCCTAACTACATCATATGATTTACATTTTTGAGTATCCAACGCACATGGATAAACTAAATTACTAACTCCAAAGTGAACTACCATATACTTATTGACATTAAATTTCATCACCCTGGAGACTGACATTAAATTTCATCACTTTGGAGTTTATCCAACTGAACAGTGAATCCAAGTAATGTTGCATAAAACAATGATCTCTTATATTAGAAGCCATATAACCCAATCTTCAAATCATCAACAATTTTTTTAGCCAGACTTTATCAGCAGCTGGACAATCTTTCATCAAGAAACCAAATAACATTGGTCCCGAAAACAGAACCTTCTGGAATACCTCTTTCAGACACTCTTGGTTCAGAGTATATATATCTCTTATTCTTACTCTATATTCCTGTTAATTAGCCAGTTTGAAACCCATCTAGAAAAATATCTATGTCTTAAGTTTTTCAAAATGTCCTAAAAAGCTTTATATGGTGCTGAATCAAAAGCTTCATCTAGATAAAGGTATACCATATCCACAATGATACCTTCATCAAGAGTGCTTACTACCAGTTCATAAAAACTTAACAAATTAATGATACATGATTTCCTAGCAATAAATCCATGTTGAAAAATGTCATTAGGTATGTCAAACATATCATTAAATTATGTACACATCGCACATTCAAAACATTTTCCCAGAAGACATGTTAAACTTATGAGCCTATAGTCAATAAAAGACAAACTTGCTTTGCATTTCTCTGCAGGACTGACTATGGCATCTTCCCAAACTCTGGGGATATGTCCGGCTTCTAAAGATTTCTGAAACAGATAATTCGTACAGGGGACAAACGCTTTGTGTAATTCCCTTCAAAATATGCCCATTTAGGCTGTCCTGTCCTGGCAAATATTCGGTCTTAATATTCAGTACCACATTCCTAATGCAGACATTTGTCAGATAGAATACTGTCTAAACAGTTAATTGAATTTGTGTTGCTTGACTTACTGAAGAACCGTTTAGTAAATATATTTACAAGGATGTTAGGCTCCATGATGTAATTAACCCTGTTAAATAAACTTCTTACAATATAACTGATTTTGTCCATAACTTCCTTTTTCTATTTCTCATCCTGGTTAAAATACCATTCCACCAGTGAACTTTACAAATGTTTTTGTTAAATATTACTCTATCAGAGACAAAACAGTGTCTGGCAATCAGTCCTGAGTTGGTTGGCCACAAAATAAATGTTCTCAATTTCATGAACTTGTAACTATATTTATTGCATTAAAACCAGTTTTATAAAAAAAAACTTAATTTTAGTTGGAACAAACATGGTGTTAAGGGAATAGGCAGACCTAGCTCAAAAATAACCACAGATGATCAAAGTTGCCAAGCTGAGAATAAATGTAGCATGCTTTATTTTATTTTAATTTTTATCTTTATTTTTTAAGTGTTTTGATGTTATATACATTATTCATCTCAGTTTTTCTTATTGTTTTAGTTTTTTTATTGACATATTTATGTGTAGTGAGTTTGATTTATATGCTTCCATATACCTAAATCCTGAGGAGCCATCACCCAAATGTACTCACACATGCATACATACACAACCATACAGCCACATTCATACCCCTACAGCCATGCAGACATGCATGTGTGTGCACAAAGATACAGCCTAAATGGGTACACACACACACACACACACACACACACACACACACACACACACACAAACACAAAGTTCTGCAGCACCTACTTGTAATTACACTACAGGCTGCAATCTCTTCCATAGGAGTGAAATGGTATACACCATCAAAAGACAGTGTACAGTTTTTTTTCTCCTTTGATCCATAATAACTCAGCAAAATGATTCTCTGACTCACTCTACCACATTTATTCCAGTGTTGCCACTGTTTCTGCGGAGGGTCAAATAGCTAATTTACATTAAATGCTCCCACAGACTGCTGTATTTACATGTGGATTTTCAATGCTAGAGTGAATGCCTTCAGATTTAAGGTTTTCTTGGTGTGATAAGCCTTTCTGAATCCCAGGGTTAGTGCTTCAGAGTGCTATATGGGTGAGTTTTTTGTGGGGGGTTATTAGTCTGACTGGGCTAAATAGCCCCACATTTTCTAGGCTTTGCATAGATAGAGTGGAATATAGCAGAATTCAAAGTTTATGTAGTTGGAAAAATAAGTAGTTTATATTTTATGCTTTGTTGACTGTGTTCCCACTAGGCCAGGTGTCTCTTTTCAGGAGAGACTTAAGGTAATATTCAAAGTGACAAGGGGAAATTTGGCCAGGCCACCAGGGAATTTCTCCTACTCCTTTCAATTAGCACTGTGGGATGTTTTACATCTAGATAGGACTTTGTTTTATCATTTCATCTGAAGGATAGCAGACTTAGGAATACAGCATCTTCCTTATGCTGCATGCAGTGTCAGTACTTAGCACCCGATGTGGGAATAGAAACCACAATATTCTGATCTTCCAGCACCAAAGGCAAGTGAGCTATATGTTGAGCTACTGAAACTGGCAATGTAAATAGTAGTACATATTTACAATTTGTGAAAGACAAATATACAGTCTTGTATTGATTAATAGCTGTTTGCATTTATGCTACTCCTAATACATTAACTCTCCATAAACAAGGAATACTGATGAAAAGTATTTTGTAAAACAAATTATTTACGATAATAAGTAGTGTAGGGGTGAACTAGGAAAGGTTTTTAATAGTGATAAAATGAAAGATGCTGAAAGAAGGAAAAAGAGTTGTAATGGTGTATAAATTATTTAATAAATACTGTGTATTTTTGTAGGAAGCATTTAGTTTGACATTTTTATTCTGTTTTTCCTATTATAGTCTATTGGGAAGAAGACTGACTTGGTTTGTTTACTTTTATTAAAATAATATAATCAGTTTAGTCATAATTTCTGCTTTTTTGCACGTAGTTTTATTTATGTATACGTATCTATGTAATTTATGTATTTATCTTCTGTTGACTGGGCTAGTCCCACTAACCTCTCTTCAGGGTAGACCTGAAGTGATATTTATACTACTATGGGAAATTTGGCCAGGGCATCAAGGAACTCCTCCCACTCTGTAACGGTTGTGCAGCGGGATCACTATTGACATCCTACTCCCTGCTTCTGTTCTGAGTGCAGTGGCAGCTCAGAGAAGCAAAGAGAAAACAGAAAGTGTTTTAAATAATGAGTGCAGTCAAGAGTCATCAAATGGAAGGAAATGATGTTGCCAGTAATGTTTCTGATATAAATGAGGAGATTGCAGTGGTGGAAGTGTTTAATGCAGTAGGAGAGGCAAGTGAGCCTTTTAGAGAGTGGGATGGTGTTGATACTGAATTAGAAAAGGCAGTCAAGCCTTTTCAAGGGCAGTGTGTGGATCTGAAAGGAAAGGCAGTCATGTCTCTGATTGATTCCAAGGTTATTTTTCAACAAATTCTTTGAGGAAGAGGTATCAACACAAGAATGTGTTGTAACAACTCTCCTTTCGGGAGGGTTGTGGGATGAGTTGTTTATTGATTTGGTGGATTTGAGTGAACCTGAGAGAGGTAAAGATGTGTGTTGGGGTGAGTTAATGGGTAAAATACAGAAAGAGGATGTTCAACAAGCAGAAGATTCAGCAGTGAAAGGAAAATCATATGTAGATATGATGAAGGTTTGAACTGAAAAAAGGAAAGAAGAAAAAAAATAACAAGTATATAAAAAAGAGACTATTTACAGTATGAATTGAGAAGAAAGAAGATACTGAATCGGACAGATATAAGGTATGGGATGAAGTAATTATAACATTAAAAAATTCTAGACATTACACTTATTATAGTGGGCAGAATAACAATTCTAGGCATAAGATGGAAGGATTAAACTTTTAAAATTACTGCAATTTACACTTAAGTAACAAAAAGAGAGGCAGAACAGATGATTAGAAACATTATTCAATATGTAGAAATAAATATGGAAATAATTGTAGTATGAGATTTGCATTGTAATTTAAGACAGCAGAAAAATAAAGCATATGATGTTAAAGTAGTATTAGATCTTTTAAAATGTGGACAATTAAGAATTTGGAAGAACATGGACATACAGTAGAGGAGAAAAGAAGGCTAAAATAGACATTTTTTTTCAATTTTAGCAGGTGTACTAATAGTAGAAGGACACATTCTGATGACAGTTTTTTTTAGATCATTTGGCAATTTTGGTTGTGCTAAAAAGAAATTCCAAGCATATAAGAATAGGTAAGGGTTTGAAAAAAATGAATGAGGTGACATGGGATGATAAAGGGAAATTTGATATATTAAAGTTATGGCAAGATCATGAGGAAATTAAAGAATTTTATAAGGACTGGTCTGAATAGTGGTTGAGTTTTAAACAGAAGTATAAAAAGAGTTATTTAATATGGAAAGGAGAAAAAAATAAAGTATACTAGATTAAGCAATAATACTATTGATAGTTTAGAAAAGAATGATGACACATTTTTTAAAGAACAAAAGTTATATGAGTTAAATAAGACAAAAACTGAACATCTATTGTATAAACAAAGATATTTTTGCAGGGGGAAAAGGAATTGCAATGTATTTGAGTAAAATAATTAAAAAGAATAATGGTATTGAGAGAAATGAAAGACACATTAGATATAATACATAATACATAAGAGAAAATTATGGAATTTGTAAAAAATATATATTGAGACATTTTTAAAGGACAGAGAATAAAAAACAATAAGAAATAGAAGGTAGATGCTTTGTTCTGATAAAGATAATAAGGATCTGGAAAAGAAAATTGTATTAGAGGAACTAGAGGAGATATTAAAAGTAGTTAACCTAGAATTTGCAGCAGATCCAAATGGAATAGACCATGGGCTGTATGAGAGTATGATATTAGATCAAGAAATTGTTTTTTAAATGTATTAAATGGATGGTTAGATAGAAGAGTTCTTTACAAAGAGCTGTATAGTGATATAATCAAATTTATGCAGAAAAAGGTGACAAATGTGAGATACAGAACTGGAGACCAGTAGTACTGAATAACACAGATTATAAAATATTTATGAAAATTTTACAAAAAAGAATGGAAGAGAAAGTAAGTAAAGTTATTAATGAATGTATATATGGTATAAAAGGAAAAAGGAATTCAAGAATTGTTATTGATTATTAGGGAACTAGTAGATGATATATTATATAAAAATGTTCAAGCAAAATAACAGTAGGGGATTTAAATAAAGCTTTTGATTCAATTTAGCAAAATGTATTATGGGAAATATTTAAAGCATATGATGTAAGTGAAAAGATAAAAATGTTTGTATTACAGCATATAAGTTTAATAGCATTAAGGCATTAGTAAATGGTTGGTTAAGTGAAGATATATTACTTCAGAAAGGTATAAGACAAGGGTACCAATTGGGTGGTATAATATTTGTGTTAGTAATGAATATGATTTCAATACACATTAATAAAGAAATGGGAAGAGTGAGTTATATTTCTAATGAACGGATAAAGGTGCTGAGTTTGTTAACATATGCAGATGGTATTATTCTTGCTGCAAAAGACAGGGCAGGAATGAGTATAGTTATAAGTTATATACAGGAATACATACAGGAAATAGGTTTTTCTATAAATAAAGAGAAAGGTCAAATATTGGGTTTTCAAGGTAAGATAAGAGGCATTAAATTTAATATGACAAAGATAAAAGTACTTGAAATACATTTTGAGAAACAAGAATATACAAAGATGATATGGAAAAAATAGAAGAAATGAAAAATACCTGTTTGTTTTGGAAATCTTTCATATATATATATATATATATATATATATATATATATATATATATATATAAAATTAATTCAATTTTACTGTCAAGAACTGCTTATTTAGCAAGTGTTCTAAGTATTCCTCCAATATGCAGAAAAGAAGTGTATAATATATTTTTTTCATTTATTTGTGGTTCTAGAGTGAACTCAGTTAAAAGGAGTGTTTTGTATGTCAAGAAGGAAGAAGGAGGTCTAAGTTTGATAAACCCAGTAGTTTATACAGCTTCTTTATAATTATATAGAGTAATGAAATGTTTAAAAGACAAGGATGTTTCCCCATTAACACATGTATCACATTTGAACAATACAACGGAGTGGTTGAATTTTTTGAGTTTTAAAAAAAGAGAGCATGCTATAATAATGAAATAAAAAACTTCAAGATAAAATTATACTTTGGAAAATAAATGTTAACAAGATTGAAAATGAGAGAAACAATGGTATGGTAATATCACGGAAAAGTACTTCCATATATATCCATTGAAAGAGTTGCACAAAGGAATAAAAAGTGCAATGAAAACAAGAATAAGAAGATGTAAAGATATATTGGAGTGTCAAAAGATTTCTTATGGAGGTTGACAATACAAAAGCTGCCAGTGAAGTGAATATGAGCTACAAAAGTAAAAATGATAGAAACTGTCTTTATTGTAATGAACTTAAAACTAGTTAACATGTTTTTTAGGGTGTAGAAGAATTAAATCTTTATTGGAGAAGATTATGGATTGGAACTATTTGATGGGCGCCACAGAAGTAAATAAATTAAATATGGATATGATTGAGTTTGGATGCTATAAGAACAAATGTAGAAACCATGTAAAAAGAATTGATAAAAAAAATGTATAATATGGGTGATTTGGAATCAAAGAGTAAGGGAAATTATGTTTAATGAAAAATGGGATTTAGCTATGATGTTAAAAAATAAGGCTTTGGTTGTGGAAGTTGGAGTGAAGGTTAGACAGCATGAAATTATTATTGTTTTTTTACCCCCTTTTGAAAGGGTAATACTATGAAGCTATATTGCTTTGTGTAGAAATTGCAAATACTGTATATAATATATATAGTAGAAACTATGCATATGGAATGTAAATAAGTAATATCATTTTAAAAATAAAGGACCCTACTCTTTTCTTTTTTACTTTCAAATATTTTATTGAAAATTTTTAAACAAAACATGAATTGCTATATCGTAGCAGAAGAAAATACTGTTTTTTGGTTAAAGCATAAATGGCTGCATGATGAAGAACACAACAAACAAACAAAATAAACTATTTACAAGGGTGCCCAAACTAATAACTACAATTTATGTCTTCAGAAAATAGATTACATTCAAACACTATGTCAGTCATTTCTCTCTAGTACTTCCACAACTTTTTGCCAAGAGTTGTAGTAAGAGGTAATATTTTCAGTTCTCTTCTTAATAGTTAGTTCCATTTGAGAAACAGTCAAAGCCATGTTTCTGTAATCTTTAAATGATGGTGATGATTCACTCTTCCAGTTTGTTGTAATTATCCTACATGCAAAGGCTAGGAGAGTCCATAAAATTAAAAAAAAATTGTTCTAGGAACACATTGTGGTACAGGAGCATTAATCAAAATTAAATATTTGGACAACTGAAATTTATCATTAAAAATTGCTTGTAAAAATAATTTACTTTTTCCCAGAAAGTTTTAAGTAAATGGCAATCAGAGAACATGTGTTGCCAGTTTGGCTTCAGATTTACTTTACACCTCCAGCATCCAATATATTGTCCAAACATTAGTGCTGTTTTATGAGGAGTTATAAAAGATCGATGGAGAAATTTCCAAGAAAATAACTTCTATTGTATTGACAAGGAAGCTTGCTTAGAAGAAACAAGTATTAGTCTTCTATCATTATTATTAGGAAAATGGTTATTAATTGTTTTATAATAGTCCCCAAAAAGTTCTTTATGATATATTTTCATACTTTTGACTATTTTATAGATTTTTGACAAATAGCCTTTTCCTTGTACAAAATATGATTTACTACAATAATCAAATGTTCTATAAGTTTAAGAATATTTTGCGTAGTGGACGGGCTCATTAATTCTAACCTTCTTATAACATGTTGTCTTAAATCCTGTATTACAACCACATGGTGCTGTACAAAGTTAATTTATTTTTAATTTGTTCCATTGTTAAATGTTTAGCAGGTTGTAACAATTGGTGCCAATAGATTAGATCATTTTGTTTTAGAACTTTGATTGTGGCCACATCAAATGTATTAATATTATTCTGAAAAAATGCAATAGGGTATAACAGAAATACCCATGCTTTAATATCTGGGTTTTTGTTTAGATAATTGTTGAATATTTTCAATATAGCTGATATAAATTTAGATAGTATATGTTTATTTTTGTTGTTAAGTGTATATTCTCTCATCACCCAAAGGAAATTGTTTGATATCATTCCTGTGTACTGCGGTGACTCCGAGTGACCTGAATTTATCAAATGCTTTCATGTAATTGTTTCCATCTAGCTGAATAAGATATATTTAACCATAAGAATAATTTCTTTATAATACATGATAAAGCATAAATTTCAATATCTGGAAGATTTATACCCCCTGCCTCCCAATCATTTAAGTGATAATTAACAAAAACTCTGAGTGTGTTAGGGTACCATAAACATTTTGCATTATTTTATTAAACTTATTTATATATTATTTAGAGGGGGGATACTGAAGGCTTGTATAAAATATAATAACTTCAGAAATATGATCATTTTAATTATATAAGGTCTATCTTCCATAGTAGAAAAGAATTTGTTCCATTTTTGTATAAGACTATTTATATGACTTAAGATATTGTTGTAACTAGTGATACATGTTTCATTTAAGTCCTTGGTTAGTGCAACCCCTAGATATTTGATTTTGTTGTTGGCAGCTATATATTTAAAAAAATCTTATTTAAATCCTTCTTATCAGAATTTATAAGTAGCAATTTTGTTTCAGTTTCATTAAATTTAAGACCAGAAAGACTCTGAAAAAGCTCAGTTGATTTCAGTAGAGCAGTTGAGTTATCATTGTCATTTTAATGTTAACAAAATATCATCAGCAAAGAGGTGAACCTTCATTTCTAGAGTGTCTCTAATTTGTATACTTTTAATGTTTGGGTTTATTCTGATATAATTTACAGAAGGTTCTATGACCAAAGTAAATAATAGTGGAGATAAAGTGCATCCCTGTTTTGTACCCTTAGTAATAGCATTAGAAACAGAAAAACATGAGCTAATCTTGACATAGGCTAAAGAATTTTCATAGAGTGATGTTATTAAATGAGTGAACTTTTGTGAGAATCCATATTCTTCTAGAGCCAAAATTAAGGAATTCCAATCAACTGAATCAAATGTGTTATTTATATCTACACTCACTAGGGTCATATTTCTTTTTGTAAGATTTATATAGCCATTTACAGAGAATATTCTTTTAATGTTGTCATAAGTATTTCTGTCTTTTATTAAGCCAATTTGATCCTCATTAATTAACAAAGGAAGTAACTGATTAATTCTCTCTGCATGTATTGCCATGTAGTCAACATTCAAAAGAGATATTGGCCTATAAGAACATTAATTTGCAGTTTTATCTCTTTTCAAAATTGGAGATATTATTGCATACTTTTAAGAAGGGGGTTATATCTAAACCTTCCTTTGAAAGAATAAACACCTTTAACAACAGAGCTAAAGCTTCTTTGGATAGCAATTTAAACATTTCTGGAATAATATTATCTATATCAGGACCTTTATTAAGCTTTAGTTTATTAACTTGGGATTTGAGCTCAGTCATTGTTATTTGTTTATCAACTAACATTATATGCTGATCTAATACTTTGATTTAATATTTTTCTTAAAAAATATTTTATTATGTTTGGAGGTTCTAATTTTGCACATTGTGAGTTAACATTGCAAAAGTGTACTTTAAAAGCTTTCAGTATTCCTTCCAAATCTGATACTTTTTCTTGGTATGTGGAATATATACTTCTTTATTTTGATTTTATTTTATTATCTTTTTAGTTCCATTTGCAATTCTTTTCTAATTTCTAGGATTTATTGAGTAAGAACCAAGTCTAATCTTCTCCAATTGAATTATAGTCTTGTGGTGTAATATATCTAAATGTTTTTATTCATCACTTCCAGTTCATTAATTAAGTGTTTCTTCCCTTTCTGAATGCCAGGCTTTATCTTATCAATATTTGTTTGCAAATTCAACAGCTCTTTGTTCCAGTGCTTTCTTTTGTTAATAAACTATGCTAAAGTTTTTGCCTTATAAATATGACTTCAATGAGTCCCATACATATAGCTCTGTTGTATCTTCAGTGAGGTTTATTTCTAGAAAGGTTCATATTTCCTTACTATAAAATTCCTTAAAATCTTTTAAATTTGTTATATAAGATAGAATTCTAGTAAATGATATCCTTTTTCTCATGTATACTTCTAAATCAAACATAATTGCATTGTGATCAGAAACTGGACAAGTAATTACTTTAACATTCTCTAACTTTGTAGTTAAGTACCTTGATATGCACACTCTATCAGTTCTTGAATGAGTGTTGTGACAATGTGAATAGTGTGCAAAAAATAATGAATCCAATTCAGCATACTAATTTATATCCACAATATTAAATATGTCAATAAAGTCAAATAAAGCCCTTGATGTTGCTGTTTTCCTATGCGTGTTTAAAGTGTTAGTGTCACTATCATTCAATATACAATTGAAATCATTGGCAAGTATTACATTTCCCTTAGAGTGTTGAACAATTTCTTCCATCTGCTGCTTGACTACTTTAACACCTGGGCCTGGTATCCAATAAAGATTAAATAGTGTGCATATTTTCCTGTTTATCTCTAATGTTACCATACAAAAATGCTCCTAATCTATCTTGATAAGTATTTATAATCTTAGGCATTAAAATTGAATTTCTCCATAGAATCATAACACCTTGTCTTTTGTTTATGTTGTGAGCTTACTAAAACAGTATAATTGTTAATACTTAGTTTACTTAAGTCTTCTTGTAGAAGATGAGTCTCCTGTAAGAATATAATCTGTGCATTAAAGATTTTCAAATATTTAATTAGACTACCCCTATTACTGCTGTTGTTTAAACTATTAATATTAGTAGAAATACATTTCATACATAAACTATTATTTACAACATCATTAGCCATTTATGTATAGTTTTTTGAGAGAAAAATATATTACTAAAGAGAATGATTTGGATTCATCCAATATAACAGTATTTCTATAGTTCATAGACAATAAGAAAAAAAAATAATATATTAAAACTTTAATTAAAAATGTCTAAACAAACCATGGGGAAAAAAGAACCTCCACCCTTGAATAGTCAAGCCATTCAAGTGTACCCTCAAAAGCACCTATCCAACTCATCACTAGGTCAAAATGTCTAATTGATTAATTCTGTCAGAAAGTAGCTTATTAAACCATTGGGTCTATTAATAACATACATTTTACATTTCCCACATGTTCACATTTGAGAGATTGTTCTGCTAAAACTTGTAAAATACTATATATATATATAAATCTTGAGACAAAGAATAAAACATTAAACTTTTATATGTAGTTATACGTAGATGTATTATAAAATAAATGTAATATTTTTTTAGAAAACACTAATTTCATTCAAAACCTACTGCACATTTAATATTAAGAGCTGCCTAACTGAATAATATACAGAAATAAACCAGTCTTCTTGCAATGAAAGTATCATCACTAAAAATGTATACATTAAAAACTAATAAAAAAACTATGACAGTGTAGAGCAAGAGCAGCAAATAGGTATTTTGTTACTCATTTCTATAAGATGCCAACAGATTGCGGTACTTTTGAGCCCTTTAATATTAAATTTACATATATTGTGTCTATTTACAACTTAAATCAAAAACACAGCTAGTATTGTTGCTATTTTTAATCATCAGTATTCAAACAATGCATTTATTTACATATTTTTTGTTTACTGAGTTAGTTCAACTAGACATAACCTAACAAATTTAAATATATACTTAAAAAAAAATAACAGAGACAGTATATATTCTGTTTACTTTTCCATGTGACCCACTGACTTGAATAGTGTGACATATGGAATGTATAACATTTACTTTGCATCAAAACATATAAAATATACTGTAAATCTGAATCAAAAATATTCTACTATGCTGAAATTATCTATCTGATATATAACAGCAAAAGTAAATTAACTAACTTGGGTAGTAAGACAGACCATGTGAAGCTGTCACCCTATATCTTCAAAAGATGTTTCCTATATGATGGTGTATTGTATTGATAGAATTAGCCATCACAATATAGGATGCACACACTACTCACACTCTCGCATAACTGCATCTGCATGTACACACACACACACACACCAACA